>NC_069708.1:2040093-2640093 GCF_023699985.2 Odocoileus virginianus
TATTTAATTGTAAAACTAAAAGAGAAATGAAGTTTTACTGATATTTTTACATTAAGATGAATAACTTTGTCTACCCCATATTGGTCACATGTCATAGTTGGGATGTGAACTACTTTGAGGGCGATGTTGAGAGTTCCATGAGAGGGCTTATAGGCCCTATGCCCCAACCCCCACCTCCATCCATCTATAGCATCATGAGATGATTTGTAGACTCTGTATGCCTAGTTAAGATTCTTTATTTGTCTAGTTTTAACCAATCAAACCCTTTGAAAATGGATGTGACCTAATAAGATTTCTGAAAAGTTACATTAGAGTGAAGATACTATGAAAAATTCAAGCACAAGAGAAGAGCAATAAAGAGAGTGCACTGGCACTTCTAGCAAGGACTTCTCAGCTGGGACAGGAAGGAAAACAATGTCAACCTAATTATTTCTGCTCAAAGTCTAAAAAATAAAAATCCTGGAGAATACTATTAGAAAAATGAGTTTGTATTCATTACTGTTCACAGTGACCTTTGACCATCTTTCAAGCCATAAAACATTGTAAGACTCTAAAAAGTAAGCATCTAGAACATGAAAACAAATCTTAATAATTGGAAGTAAATTAATATTGTATATTAATTAGAAAATAATGTTAAATGTTAACTTGATAATTATCTTTTCCGTGTCTATTTTGGTGTTTTTCCAAAATGCATATATTATTATATTACATGTGTATATAAAACATAATGAAATAAATATACGTATATTGAGATGCTCTAAACAGTTTTGCTAGTATTAGGGTCTGATAAAACAATTGGGAGATTTATACTCTACATATGTTTTATTTTTATTTGGAAGTAGATATATCAAGTGAATTTCCAGCTGAAATTTCTCCATTTTAAAAAATCACACTTTGACAAAGTGAAGCTAGAGAGTTCTGACTAGTAAGTTTCTGAAGTTCCAAGATCAATTCAGAAGCAAATTCTATACAAATATAACTAGCTCATTAAAATGGACATAGGACACAATGTGCTTAGCTAAAAAAAATAACAGAGTTGAATATACTTTTCACTTAATCACAGTAGTTACTGAATGTTTATTATATGTCAGGGACTCCTTGGATTCCTTTCTGGTGGAAATGACAAAACAATAAATATACAATGTGTCAAATGTGATAAATGCTAGCTAGGGAGATACCAACATTAGGATGCACTGGCTAAAGAATGCTAGCGAAGGCAACTATTACTTCATCGAATGTGATCAGCAAACCCCTGACTGATGAGGTGAGTTGAACAGTGACTGCATGAGCTGGCTGGCTGTTCCAGGCAGAGGGAAATGCGGGACAAACCCCCTGCGTGATGTGTTCCAGTAACAGCAAGGATGCCAGTGGGAGAAGAAGTGGAGGCAGCAAGGTTGGTACTAGTATGACAGTAACAGGCAGCAGAAGACTAGATCAAGAGCAAGCCTTCAGCCACTGGAAGAGGTCTGTATTTAGCTCTGAATGAAGTGGCAAAGCCAACGGAGGATAAAGAGACAATAAGTGACCTAACTGAAAAGGATGGACATGTTTTAGAAGTGTGACTCTGGCCTGTTGAGTCATAGTCATCTGTGGATAGGGAACTTAGCAGAGAGACCATTTCTGAAAATGTAATAATCAAAGCGAGTGACAATGATGACTACTAGACCAGGATGGCAGCCATGAAAGGGTGGGAAAAGGTTGAATTCTGGACATATTTTGAAAGTAGAACAAAAAGCATTTGCTGAGGAGTTGGGAGAGAAAGACCAAAAAATCAAAACTCCCTCTCAAGTTTGAGGCCAAAGCAGCTAGAGATGGGGAGGAACAGGTGCGGGGGGAGGGGAAGTTGGTAGAAGGGTAGCCTGGAAGTGCTGGTAAGGTACAAGGAGGGTCCCCATCTTGAGGACCACAAGCAGGCGGCAGGGGGGTGTGCAATAATGGAGCAGTAAAGAAGGAAGTTGCAGAGGAAGTATTTTCTCAGCGGAAACTCAGACTTGGGATAGAGTAAGAAGGTAAATGGACAGTTTTAGAAAATTAGTATAAATGACTCACTTTGCTGTAAGGCAGAAACTAACACAATGTTGTAAATCAACTGTACTCCAGTAAAAAGTCATTTAAAAATAGAGAATTAGGCTGTATGGAGATATGACATATGGGACTTTTTTCTGGTTCAAGAATAGCAGGAGTTCTGGAGATCAGTGGAAAGGATTGGGGGAGGTGGGCTCTGGGACATGAGGACAGACTGAGGGTGTAGAGAGCCATGTGGGGAATGAGAGTCAGGGTAAGGACGGATAACCTTGTTTTGTCAGTCACTGATATAATGAAAATAAAGGGCATCATTTAGTAATCCTATCTATCTAATATTTTGGTCATTGATATTAGGATGTCATTCCATTCAAATATAATATATTATGGGTCTTGAAACATAAATAAATTTCCAAAGAACCCTCGAGGATGAACCATGTGAAGAAGTTGAATGCTAGCGATAAGAATAACAAAACACAGATTCTCACCTTCCATGAAATCTTAATTTAGTTGGGGATTTAAGCCAAATAACTGAGAATTTCTATAACCTACTATTTTATAAGAATGAAAAATAATACGATTCACATAAAGCTATATTTATTTAAACAAGTACCACACAGGTGGTATATTTAAAAAACTTCAAGTTCAGAGGAGAGATACATAACTGTGGCCTGGGGTTACCTCAAGAGGTGTCTTGACAAAGTGATGAATAAGCAGTAAAAAGGGGAGGATGCATTCCAGGCAGAGAGAAAAGATCAAAATTTAATGAACTTTTCTGAGTTTCTCGGTAGATGTTCTTCCTTCTATCTAAAGCATAAATTCTCCATAAATATCTAAATATTTCACTAGTATGATTATTAACTATTGGATGATTATATTTCAGGGATATTAAGCAGCTTGTCTCTACTGACAAAGCTGTACATTTTTATTTTTAATTATGCTACTGACATCAAAAAAAAATCCGAAAGCAAAGAGAGCAGATGTGTATTCCATGGGATTTAAAGAGTAATCCATCGTCCATTGCACCCACTTAGGTTCAGGCAGGAAGAAACACTTGCTAATGAGTCAGATGATTACCAGCATTGAGTTTATTTAGAGGAATTCCATGTGTGAGGGTGGGCCTGGAGTGAGTACACCCAGAAATAGAAATGTGAATGCCACCCTGTCAACATTATTAAAGTACAGATATGCTGACTCGGCTTTGTACAACTCAAGTTTATCAATTGTTACTGTTCTAGGCTGCAGCTTAAATCTAGATGCTCTCCTAACATGGACTCAGCTTATAGGTGCTGTTTGGCTAGGGTGCCCACACAGCAGAGGTATATACTATAAAAAGCTGAACCAAGATAATGCCATGCACTTGGAAAGTCTATGACAAGAATTCTACTGCCATCAAGAGCATCTTTCCTTCATAGCAGGTCAAACACGACTCTAATTCAATTTGTGGAATGCTAAAATCTTTGGTAGAGAAATAACCATACCAGCTCCCCCGAAGCAGCAGGAAATACTCCCTCTTCACCAAGCTGCAATTTATTTCACAATCACTATTTGATTTTAGACATAAACTGAACTATTCACTGCAATGATTGACACTATTAATCATTAACTGGCTCTAAGTGTTAAGGAGAACACACACACAGTAATTGTCTGCCACAAAAATAAAGAAAACCATCCTTTTTGGTTTCAAATTATAATATCTGCTTAACTATTCTGTTCCAGTGAAATGTTGAGTACAAAGTCACTGTGTCTGTTTTCAAAATATGTGGGGTTTTTTTTTACTTTGAATTTTTTTAAACTACATCTTAAAATGCTGTTTTAATTTCTGTCTTTTCGCCAAATGATTGTCTTGTCCCTCTTTAGGAAACCTGCTGATTTCCAAAAATGTTTGAGATTTTTGATAATCTGAAAGGGATTCCAAAGCTCCATTTCTGTCAGCATTTAATTATAGTCGATCTTCAGTAATACTCACTCTTGTGCAGTTACAGTGAAAAAATCATTAACCTTCCCAGAGTAAATCAAACATATCCTCAAACAAAAGCTTTACGTGGGGGACCATCTCCTTAAAGATTATCGCATCACAGAGCTCAAAGTACAGTTACTCTGTGGTTTATACCACTAGGTGATTCTGAGCATAATCACAGATATTGACATTTGTCTGAGGATGTAGAGTCTTTAAAAATTTTTAGATTAATGACTGTGTGTATCATAATTATGCTAATAGTTGAATCCATTAACAAAAAAAGAGTTACCTATAAGATTTTTTTGTGGTCAAAACCTATAAATAAGCTCTGTGCTTAAAAGGAAAGAAGGTTGGACACTGGAATCCAAATACCTAGGTTTGAATCCTATGGATTTTGTCTTTTGTAAAAAAAAAAATTAATTTACTTATTTTAATTTGAGGCTAATTACTTCACAATATTGTGGTGGGTTTTGCCATACATAGATATGAATCAGCCATGGGTATACATGTACACCCACGTACACCCATGGCTGAATCCTGTTTGTCTTTAGGAAAGCTAACTGACCTCTCTGAATCTATTTTCTTTTCTTTGGTTTTTTTATGGTGGGGGGGGGTAATCTTTGTAACCATGATCTTACCTTCTATTTCATGGTTGTTGAAAGAATCAAATAATTGCCTGTTAAATATGTGATAGATAGTGACTAAAGCTAACTGCCAGTTTTGGCTGTAACCTCAGCAAAATTATTTAAATCTATTACATAGCTACAAGAGACAAGGGAAGGAAAATACTTAGTATTAGATAATAACCAGTATCTGGGACAATAATTATTTTTACAAGCATCGATTCCATGTTATATGCTCTCCATCCTCGACTGTTCCATGTACCACCATGGCCTCCACACTATCAGAAGGCACCCTGTTCCCATTTAAAGGCAACACCAGTATCTTCAAAAGAGAAATGAAATTAGGATTTAGCTGGAGGGGAAACAAAGATCTAGGCAAAGATCTAAAACTAGACAGCATGATGGTCAAGAGGTACGACTGGGAAAGGGGACCTTCAGGGCAATGAGTAACCAAACTCTTCAGATTCTGTCTTTAGCAATTTGTGGAGCCTCTGGAAGAGGCAAAGCCAATAGTCAGATACGACTGAGCAACTGAACTGAACTGAACTGACTGATAGGTATCTGGAGCTCAGGGATGAATTCTAGATTAGAAGATTCATGAGGAATTCAACAGCATTTAGGAAGGAGCGGAAGCCATGTGTCAGGGGGAGGTAACCCAGGAAGAAAACACAGCATGAATACAGAGGATTTAGGCAGTATCCAAAAGATAGGATTTGGCCATAGGGATACTTCAAATTGAGCTTACTCAGAGGAAAACAAACTCACATTAGGAAATACAATCACTGGCAGATATATACAAAGAAAACCAAGATGAGTACTCTCACAGAAATCTGAGAAGGAAACTTTTAAAGAGGAAACAGTAGAAAAGTCATTGGATTCAGTGATGTGTTGGACATATTTCTAAGAAAGCTAAGAACAAAAGCCACCCTTCTTTGAGTGAGGAACAAATTAGTAACTGAGAAACTGCAAAGACAGTAATATAACATATTTCATGAGGAAGCTTGGTTGAGAAGGAAGGAGAGAAGTTGGACAGTGCTTATCATGGGACATGTGCTCCAGATGTGATCATTTTAGGCCGAGGAAACATTTAGTGCAGAGAAAAAAAGTAGACAAGGCAGAGGAGACCAGACCTGACTGGGAACGGAGATGATTCCTGAAGAGAAGGAATGGACTGAAATCTAATCCTTAATGTGATTTCCCTTGACCTCCAAGTGGGAACAAAGACAGTCTCTCATTAATGCCCATTTTGAAACTGTCAAGAGACACAACACAGCAGCAGCATCTGGTCATCTGCTAGAAGTCACACTCTGTTAAGTGGAGATTATACAATGAATTCATGACTATCAGTTTTGATAATTCCATCACTCTGCCAATTGAACAGACAGCATGCAAACATGCTCATTTCCATCCACTAGAACATTGAGGGTGAAGTAGAAGAGATAAAACTCTGGGAGAAAGCAACAGATTAGATGAAAATTTCCAACTGAAATTAAAGGAGTGTACTGAGTCTGAAATGGGCTATGTGTGCTGTGTGCTAAGTCACTTCTGTCGTGTCTGACTCTCTGGACTATAGCCCACCAGGCTCTTCTGTCCATGGGATTCTCTAGGCAAGAATACTGGAGTGGACTGCTATGCCCTCCAGCAGATCTTCCCAACCCAGGGATTGAACCTGAGTCTTTTAAGTCTCCTGCATTGGCAGTAGGGTTCTTGACCACTAGCGCCACCTGGGAAATGGGCTATAGGACATGAGAATACAGTTTCTAGAAAACTCAGGGTAAAAAGCACTGTGATGTGTTGGCTGGAGATTACAAACAAAGATTCATCCTAAAGGATAAAAGCTATCTGGGAAAGTTAAAGCTCAAAATTTGTTCAACTTATAATACCTGGGGCAAGAAAGAGGACTCTATGAATCCAGAGAAAAGCATGCTGTCTGGAAGTCAGTGGTTTTATCTGAGAATGCAGAACCTCTCAACATTTATTTTGATTGAATCTTTGCTATCAAGGACCATGATCTTCAAACTAAAAAGAATAAAACAAACATGGTCCAGAGATATTTGAAGTACACAAGAGGTGACAAGATAAGAGAGAACGAGTTCAATTCACACAGGATACATAAACAATTCCCAGAGCACAGAAGGAACTAGCAAACCCCACAAATGGAACTTTTTGAGACTTTCTTTTTCAATAGAAAAATAAGGAAGGTGCCAGAAAACATAAGAAAAAGAAAATCACCTTAATTTTCAGGAAAAAAAGAGATAAAGAGATCATAGAATCTAGGAACCATAGTGCCAAAGGCAAAAATACCAGGATGTGTCATTATACAGATAATTTGTACATATGAGAGATCAAAGCAGGAAAAAGTGAACATACATAGCCTGTGCAGACATCCACAAAGGCTCTTTAGAAGAAATGGCTTTTGAAGATTGGGGACATTTTAACATATGGAAAGGAGGAGGGAGTGGGACAGTGGGTGGGGCACGTCAGACAAATGGGAGCAGCACGACAGAGAAGGCAGCAAGACTGTCCTTGTTAGGTTTGGAAAAAATAAATGGTATAAATATGGTAGAACAGAAAGAAAATCTGGTGCTTAAAAACTTACTTTAAGTGGGTATATTATGCCAGAGGCCCCCAACCTTTCTGGCACCCAGGATGGGTTTCGTGGAAGACAATTTTTCCATGGATGGGGGTGGGGGAGTGGTTTCAGGATGATTCAAGGGCGTTATATTTATTGTGCACTTTATGTCTATTATTATTACATCAGCTCCACCTCAGACCTTCAGGCATTAGATCCCAGAGACTGGGGACCCCTGCATTATGCTCTTCCTGCTAACAATAACATTAGCAAAAGATAGGAGAATGTGAATGCCAAGCTAAAGCACACTTCATATTGACCTTTGTTTTTTATGTAGAGACCGCCTTGGTAATTTTAAAGTCTGCCTCTACCTGAACTCAACCAATCCAAGAGGGAAGAAGAATGTCACTATCAAGACATTCTTGCAAATTCTAACACTGTATGGATCCTTTAATTTAAAGGAAGCTTCACACCTCTATACTATATCTGGCCCTCCAGGTCAGTGATCCAAAACTTCCCACACACTCTAAAGGTTTTCATTACTCATTTCTTAATATGCCACAGGTCTTCCGTGATGCATCACTTCAGAGTGTAGGTGTTCCGATGTGGAACAGATGTCAGCCCAGCAGGCAGAGCTGTGAAAACAGGATGGAAACTTTGGTATTTGAAGTTTGTATGACCTAATTATCAATTTTTAATGCTGTGCATTTTGTTGGTTTTAAGTAAAAAATTCAGTAAAAGTCTCCATATTTCAAAGACTGTCACCCATCAATACTAATTCCCTTATTGTCAAGATGCTGTCACCTGCAAGCCTTCTTAAGACCAAATGTGGAATGCAGTATGGCAGTTTTATTTATGTGTAAATAAACTCACTCCGTTGCCTTAAGGTTCCAGAGTAAAGCAAACAATATATTTTTCTGGGCAGTTGGAAACAATACTAGTACATTCCAATGGCAACATTCCAGTAGATGTCCTGGTAGATATTTTACCAGCTCTAGCAGTAAATTAAGCAATGACAGTGATCACAGAGATGGAAAGTTCAATCAAGGCTGCACACTGACCTCAACTTATAAACACATAAATTGGATTTAGGATACTAGCAAAGGCTGCATGGTAAAGACGGACGTAAATGTGGATGAACATATACCTGGTTTTGAAACTAGAGATAGTACCTGGGGTCGAACTAGGGATTCCTAAATTTGAATCAGATTCTGCTTTTGGGTTAATCATCTCTAAAATGGGAATAAGTTACATGATTGGGATAGTTTAGACAGAGTTTTCACAGCAGGGAAATATGCCTGGTGCATGCATAATAGGTGATCATTAATTTTATTGGAACATTTGTATTTTCATCTGTTGATATTTCTTGATCCACATTTGTCACAGGCCTATTGTCCAAGTGATGATTTAAAAGATTTGAAGTTTTTGGAAAGCCTATTAAGTATGAATTTCAAGTCTGTTAATATCATTTTGTTATGAAATACCAATTTTTCTCAAACAAATAATATTAATTATCTCACAAGGGCTTCTGTTTTGTCTTCAGTGCAGCCCATTTCTGCACAAGTAACTCAGCTTCTACTTGCAGGGAATTTTTCACCCAATCAAGTGTTGACATAGAAAATGTATTCCTGTCCTAACCCAAGCAATAAACAGCTGACACAAAGAGGTTCAATATTTGTGCACCAAGTGTTATACAGATGATTTGTGATGACACAAAAGTGTAGTTTTCATCTTCTGAAAGCATTTCCTTGGCTTTCTGCTGAAAGAAGGGGAAAAATCTGCCATCACTCCTTTCTATTTAGACACCTGAATTTCATTGAGGAGACTTGGTGACAAGAGTGACATGATTATACGCTGCCTCGTGCCTTGCTGAGCAGGTGGGGGTACCAAGGCCAGCGGAGAGAAGGGAGAATGTGAGAAATGAGGAGTGAGTTCATGCATCTGGTATTTGTTGATTCTCTAATAATCAGAAAGATTATATTTAGTTAGAAAGGACACTGCTGTGTTTTTCTGCAGTTTTTACACGGCCATATTTTAACCCCTAATTAGCTGAAGTTGCCTTGATTTTCCCTAATGGCCAGCCAGCTGGCTTCAGAGTGCAACGTGGCCTGATGCCAAAGCCTGGAGTATGAGGCACCTCCGGCTCTAATGACTGCCTGTGGCCTCAGGTCACCTCTATCCACCAAGCACGAGTGACAATCTGATTTTTATATCTCTTGTCATTACAATGAAGCAGACTCACATCACTTATGGCATCCATTTCCTGTCATTCAGAAAGGGAAATGGTGCCTTTTTTTCCCTCCCATGTCCGTCTACTTGCCAGTGAAAACAGGTTTTCCTGAAGGAGCCAATAACCTCAAGGCACCTGTATGGGACAAATTCGTTCAAAATACGGACATACTTTCTTCTCAAGCTGTTGAATCAGCGCAGCCTTAGGCCAGAGGAAACTTGGAATGCAAGCCAATCACCAAAGAAAGACTCAGGACAGAACCCCTACAGTGTAGAGATCTCATTGTACAACACAGACTCCTCCCAGTTCTTTTAAGTATGCGGGAACAGCTACAGTTTTGCCCATTTCATATATATTGTCTCATCTCCTCTATATTCCCCAGTTTTCCTTAAGAAATTGATAAAAGAGGAATACCTAGCCCAACAAAATGCTCCCCGCAGTCCACAGTATGGAAGAAATGGGCAGCAAAATACAGTCATCTATCACTAACGGCCACCACTGAGCTACTTTTAGCTTATTTGGAAACCAGCAGCGAGTCCCACTCAGAACTCCCACGTGCAGAGCCAGGCTCCTACCTACACAGTAAAATCAAGACATTTTTTCTCCTCAGCTGATCATTTAACATTTCTAAAGTCTTCTGAAGCCTATCAAAAAGTTGAATAAGTAACATTTTCATTAATGTCCTTGATCTACAACTCTAAACACAGACACTGAATAAATCAAACCCCAAAGTCCTTTAGCACCAAAGTAATGTTTTTCATTTGAAATACCTTACTCCTCTTTGAAAATGGAAATATCTCTTCAAATGAAACATAGATCTAAACTGCTAAGGGTTACAATTAGAGAGAGAGAGAGAGAGAGAGAGATGTGCTATTTCCTCAGGAGAATATATTTCAATTTTTTTCTGTTATCTAAAGAAAAATGTGAAGTTTCATTTTACTTTTGGTTTTGTCTCCCTTTCTAATGGTTCTTTATTAGTATCTATCTTTAGGAATAAGGGACTTCAACATTATGTAGTTATTTGGGTTTCCCCAGTATAACAGGACTTCAAGCAAGTTCAAGGTTAAAAGGGCATCAATCTCAACCTGAGAGAGTCATTCTATATTTAACACAGAAAAAAACTCTAGTATGAAGAGAGGCAAATGTCTGTTCTCTCCATTTTACCTGGTGAGGTGTGTGCACTTCCTGTTACTGTTTCTCTCCTTGTTCACTCTCTTATATATTATGGACCTTATCTCCCTGGAGATAACTTTAACAGACACAATTCAGACCCTGCAAAGAGTGACCCAATACCTTGGGGATTGGCATCAGGCCAGGGTGACAGATGGCTATCAGTTCAACAAGAAATATGCTAGGTTAGAGCATTACCAGCCAAATTCTTCTTTGAAACCACTCAAAGGGAAGCCTGTGAACACATGCATGCTTTTATACACAGAGATTTTCCAATTAGGCTATTCTATTGTTATCTTAAGTAGAGGACTTAGTAAATTTAGTTCTCTGTTTTTGTGGATTTACTTGTTTCCTGGATTTTGAATTTATGTGGTAATTCATACACAGCAGGGAATGGTTTTTATATTTCTGAAATTCATGGAAGGCACTCAGAGACTGCATCCAAAAGGCTTCTTCCTCCTGTGCAAGCCTCCAGCCAAAGCAGGAAAACAACTGCTCAGGATCGTTCTTTTTCTAGATGCTGAAGCTTGCTAAGGAAGGGTATTTTTACCCCATCTTAGACTCAAATGAATCTGCTACACAAACTAAATGAAGATGAAATATCACCTTCTTTGATTATCAGTAAATAGTTCACAAATTAACACTAAACTGCAAATGAGGGAATAATGTGTCTTTTTGAGAAAACCAGATGCTTTCTCTACTATAGTACGTGCAACAACAGGGTGGAATGGTTAATGTACAATGCATGCCATCTGCTGACTAATACAGAGTATTTACAAGTGTAAATTCTCCCAATAACTGTGTTTGGTAAATGATTATGTGAATTAATACAACTATCTTGCCAATTTTGTTTCACTTTTCTAGTCATGACTCGGCATTGTCTCTAATTAGAAAAAATGATAATAAAAGGCAGGGGCTCTGAGGTTAAATTCGATGGTAAGTTTTCAAATGCTTCCAGATATGCAATAAATAATGAATAAATCTGAATGTTTCTCCCTTTATCCATGTCAATTAAAGGAATAAAATATGTTTCTTAAAACCCCATAGTAGAGCCCTGAATCTCTGAGCTTTTCCTGTCCCTGATATATATGTTGTGCTACTTTACACATCAATTTGAATTAGATGTAAACCATATCGTTGGAGAAATGTAATTTGTATTTTTGTTTAGACACAGCAAGTACTATAGATAATTATTAGATATTGTGTACAATTTATATTCAGCAGAAATAGTTCAAAAAATGATAAAGATTACTGATCTCTGTTGTTAATTTAATAGTTCAATCAGTACAACTGAAATGTGTTCAAATGTACATCCATTCGCAGGTACTAATCTCATGTACATAATAATTTCTATCTTTAAAAATAAACAGAATAACAGAATATTAATTTTGTATTTTTGTAACCTAAAATTTCACCTGTAATGACAAGCCTCTGATTTACTGCCATAGATAACTCATGGTTTGATTTTCTAAGTTTAAATATCATTTTCAGTGTCTTGGAAACTTTATCACAAACTTCATTTGATTAGCATATAAGTTAACAGATACTAATCTCACCACCTCTATTTTTTTCCATTAGCATTGTGAATACTCCCTTTTAAAGGATCACAGGGAGAGCAAGTATGCACCAGGCAGCAACTGCTGATAGTTTGGATCTTCAAACAAGGGATTCTCACATCTCACTTTGTGAACAATTAAGCACCTTTCTACCTAAGGGCACTTTTCAGTCTGTACAATGCAAAATAGTCTTAACTGGCTTGAGGAGTCACAAGACAAAGTTTAAGGCTGCCTGGATGGCTGGAAATTATAGAGAAAATTTCCAGAAAAGAAAGCCAAATAGAAGGGAGCTCCAAAATCTGCATGGAAACGCCATTAAAATACTTGGCTGACCTTCAGATTATCATGTGCATGGGAGACTCCAGGAGCAACATATGGAAGGCTAAACTAATTGAACAAAGACTTCAGCTGCTGTCCATTTCAGGCAAGACAGGGTTTGAATCCAGCAAAGGTAACTGCCTGCTACAAGAAAATTGATGCTGTTCCGGGAAAGAAAACACCTTCCAGAGTCTCTAACATATAACCCATGCTGTCTACTAATTCAGGCTTTCCAGCTGGCACTAACTTCCAGGAAACACAAAAGACGCAGGTTCAATCCCTGCGTTGGGAAGATCTCCTGGAGGAAGAAATGACAACCCACTCCAGTATTCTTGCGTGGGAAATCCCAGAGGCACCTGACGGGCTACAGTCCATGAGGTTGCAAAGAGTCAGACATGACTGAAAGAATCAAAATTTATTAGACGTGAAACACTGAAATGTGACTCATGTTCAAGAAGAGAGGCAGTCAACAGAAATCAACCCAGAAATGACCCAGGTAATGGAATTAGCAAGCAGAGATCAGCTATTAGAAATACATTCAAATACTTACAAGAAAAACTGTGGTCATAATGAGCACACTGATGAGAAATGTCAGGAGAGAAACTGAAGTTTGTTTTATTTTTAAAGGTCCAAATAGAAAGTCTGTAAGGGAAAAGAACAATATCTTAAATGAAAAATTCAGTGGATGGGCTTAAAAAGAGATTGGAAAAGCAAAGAAAGATTTCCATAAACTTGAAGTTATGGAATAGCAATCACCTAGTCAAGTAAACAGGAAGAAAATATACTGAAAAACCAAGAGACTCAGTGATTTGTGGGACAATAGTAAATGGTCTAAGATATATGTAATTGATATCTTAGAAAAGAATATTATGAGAAAATAAGGCAGAAAAAAGTTTAAAATGGTCAATTTTTATGAATTTTATGAGAAATATTCATTTATAAACTCAAGAGGCCCAGAAAACCCAAAGCAGGATAATACAAAGAAAAACATGCCTAGTCAAACTTCTGAAAGCAAAACATCAACAGAAAACTTTAATGCATACAGAAAAGGGGCCAAAACATTACACATACAGGGGCACAATTAATATGAATGATGACTAAGTTCTCATTAATGGAGGCTAGATGTCATATTTAAATTGCCCTAGGAGGAAAAAAATAACTTTTATTCCAGAATTTTGTATCCACTGAAAATACCCTTTAAAATGAAGGTGAAATAAAAATGTTCTTTTAAAAACTTTAAAAAGACCTGAATTATTTAAAAAATGCTTAAAAGTATTTCTTTAACCTAAAGGGAAAGTATATCATAAAATCCCAAATGTAAAGGAAATAAAGATCATCAGAGGTTAATATCTGGATGTGTTGCCCGATGTCCGAATCCCCGAGCAGGAAGAGAGAAGGCTTCCAAGACAGTGCAACTCGCAAAAAAAGGGAAGTTTATTACTGACTCAAATCAGGGCTCCTGCCGCGCATCCAACACAGTGGTACAGGGTCAGAGAGCCCTGAGCAGAGGCGGTTACCCAAATTTATAAGGTATGCATAAGCAGTTAGTAGCTGGCTTAAGTGGATTGGTTACATGTTTGCAAAGCAATTGTATTGGTACAAACTTTCACGGGCTTTTTAGCTCTCCCTTTGTTTCCTACTGGGCGCATACTGATTGGCTGGCTCCAGGTTACCTGATGGGGGTGGGGAATCCCACCATTTCAGGGGAAACTGAAACCCAGGTCCGGGCCGCCTGCCAGCCCCAGCAGCCCCACACTGGACAAATACAAATGATAACTTTTTCGTGCCATTTTTCTTAAATTTATTTAATAGACCTATGAGTGTTTAAATCAAAATAGAAAAATTAATTGTGAGTTTCATAGAAGTATCAGAAAAATATAAGACAACAGAACATTAGTAGGTGTAAATGGAGTTCCAAAGGTGTAGTAAGGTCCTTACACTTCTTGTGAAGTACTAAAGTACTATCTGAATTTTGCCTGTGATAACTTAAAGATGTATACTGTAATCTCTAGATTAGCCACTAAAATAGCTGAAGACATACTGTATTTTTGAACAAGAATGTCTATACACCTTATCTATGATAGGTAAAATTCAGATAAAACCAAAATGTCCATCAACAAGAAAAATAAATTATGACATATCCATGAAATGGAGGTATGTACTTACAAAACAGTGAACTACGGATATGCAATAACAATAATGAATCTCAAGTAGGCTATGTTAAGTGAAAGAAGTCAGACACAACAGAGTATATTCTAAATGATTCCATTTCTAGGATGTTCAAGGAATAAGTAAAAGTAATGTATGGTGACAGAATTTAAAAAATAAGCTGCCAGTGAAGTATTGTGTGACTTTGGTCACCTGATGTGAAGAACTGACTCATTGGAAAAGACCCTGATGCTGGGAAAGATTGAAGGCGGGAGGAGAAGGGGACGGCAGAGGATGAGATGGTTAGATGGCATCACTGACTCGACAGATATGAGTTTGAGCAAGCTCTGGGAGTTGTTGATGGACATGGAAGCCTGGTGTGCTGCCGTATATGGGGTTGCAAAGAGTCAGACCCGACTGAGCAACTGAACTGAACTGAACTCAGCTGAAGTATTGTGGGTTGACTGTTAAGTGGGTATGAGGAAACTCTCTGGGATCAAGGAACTCTCCTATTTACTGAATAGGTAAATCATTACAGAACTGTATACATTCATCCAAACTTATCAAACTATACCCTTCATAACTGAGCATTTCACTGTATGTAAATACTGCCTCAATGAAGAACTATAAACAAATACTGAACTCTAGTTAGTAGGCTTTCTTTTTGTACTGGCATGGGTTAGCAATTCTGAAACAACTTTTGTATCTCAGGTGTGAACAAATAAGTATATTAAAGATATTAGGTGAAAGCTTTTTCATTGTTGAGAAGAGAGATACAAAGATGGAAGACTGTTATAGGGAATTGAAGTTGTCAGGTAAATGTGTGTATGTATGTGTCTTTCCTAGTTCAGGCCACTGAAAAGGAAAATAGTTCTCCAGCAACAGGACACATCTAGCACCTAGATCTTGGTTTCTGAATACTGTTTTCCACTAAAAGGAAATATAACTCCTTAGAAAACTGGCTGACACTAGCACTGTGAAGTCGCTCAGTTGTGTCCAACTCTTTGTCACCCCATGGCCTGTAGTCTACCAGGCTTCTCCGTCCAGGGGATTTTCCAAGCAAGAATACTGGAGTGGGCTACCATTTCCTTCTCCAGGAGATCTTCCAGACCCAGGGATTGAACCCAGGTGTCCAGCATTGTAGGCAGACGCTTTACCATCTGAGCCACCAGTGGACACCAGCACTGAGACTATGCCAAAAAATAATTTTTGTTGTTTAGTCACTAAGTCATGTCAGACTCTTTGCAACTCTATAGACTGTAGCCCATCAGGCTCCTCTGTCCATGGGATTTCCCAGGCAAGAATACTGGAGTGGTTAGCCATTTCCTCCTCCAGGGGATCTTCCTGACCCAGGGATCAAACCCACGTTTCCTGCATTGGCAGGCAGATTTTTTTTTTTTTTTTTTATCGCTGAGCCACCAAAGAGCCCCCCAGAATAATGCTTAAAAAATCATGAGAACACATTAAAGCACAGAATAGCCAACTAGAAGGTACTCACACAAGCCAAATTTGGGGAAATTTGAGCATTAAAATAAACAATAACAGGAAAAGATTATAACCCATTGAAGAAAATAAGAATCCATGTTTGCAAATTAATATAATGAATGAGCAAATAAACAAATGGAGAAAGAAAAGCTCTTCCTCATAGTACAATAGAATGCCAACTAATAGATGTAAAGGAATAATGCAGTTAGAATGTCATCAATGAGAAATGAAATTAATGGATATAATGTGATGAAAGAGAGGATATTTCTATAGCTTCAATGCATCACTCCACAAATCACTTATGAATTACAAAGAAAAATATAGTTACTTTATATTTATGAATTCTGGGAGATAGCACTTTAACAAAGTTCAGAAAATAATGCATACCTATACATATATGCATACACTTACAGAGAGGGGGAACGATAAAGTAAGGGGGGCAAAATAGTACATAAACAATCGGTGACCTTGTTGAGGGATAATGGAAGATCTGCCAAAGTGTAATTTGTAAAAAAAAAAATAGGAGAAACAGAAGTAAATTTAAAAATCAAGTATCAAGTATGTCAATTTAATTATTGGGGCTTCCCAGGTGGTGCTAGTAGCAAAGAACCCACCTGCCAATGCAAGAGACATACGAGATGCAGGTTTGATCCCTGGGTCAGGAAGATCCCATAGAGAAGGAAATGGCAACCCACTCCAGTATTCTTGCCTAGAGGGTCCCATGGACAGAGGAGCCTGGTGGGCTACAGTCCATGGGGTCACAAAGAGTTGGACACAACTGAAGAAAGAAACAAAAGAAATTTAAAAATCAAGTATCAAGTATGTAAATTTCATTATAGGTGTTATTATTATTGCTTGGTTTTTACTAAGCATCGTGATCATAATTTTCATTTAACTACAGCACTAAGGATCGCTCTGAGAGGAGATCTTGAAAATATGCTATTTTCTTTGGAAACATATCAAAGTGTTGAACCTGGAGAAAGCAGTTCCCTTCATTTCCTGTACATTAATAGAGAGCAAGCATTAAGATGCATGTCATTGTAAGAACTGATCATAAATTGTAACCAAAAGTCCCACATGGTTGTAGGAAGAGGAGACGAAGAACTGAGTCTTCCCATGACAAGATGGAAGACAGGTTAGAGCAGGTTAAGTTCTAAAGTGATGTTTCAAAATACCCACAACATTTTAACTAATCATCATTATAAAATGCAATGTGAGGAGCTAGTCTATATTTAATTTAGGTATTCTCTAATACTTGAAAACTGCATGTTGCTTGGACCCTATATAAGATGACCATGATGAAGACCATGTACAGCTATCCAACCTATTTTTTAAAATTTTTTCTGATCCATGATGCACTGAAAAACACACCAGCTTCTCTGCTGAACTTGATTGACTTGATTTCTATTACTAAAAAGAGTAGTACTTTTTTATAAATATTATTTTTAATTTATTTTTTAATTGAAGGATAATTGCTTTACAGAATTTTGTTGTTTTCTGTCAAACCTCAACATGAATCAGTCATAGGTATACATACATCCCCTCCCTTTTGGACCTCCCTCCCCATCCCACCCCTCTAGGTTGGTAGAGAGCCCCTGTTCAAGTTTCCTGAGCCATACAGCAAATTCCTGTTGGCTATCTATTTTACCTATGGTCATGTAAGTTTCCATGTTACTAAAAGAGCAGTACTTTTTAAAATCTAATTTTACATAATTCAACACCACCTTTCTTTTATATATTCCTTATAATGTGTTTTCAAAAAATAGTCATCAGTCATGAGTTGTTTCAAATTCATTTTTCTTCATTCCTTTCTGCCAAAATCTCCCAAATCCTCTGAGTTCCAATGCCTCTAGGTCTGCATTTGCAAACCTCAGTAGCCCACGTCTCAACCTCTGTAACTTTTACTTCGTTGCAACCCTCATTTATTCTGCTTTCCCTGGTGTATTTTTTCAGATGCTGGTGCTTCATGTTTTTAAAGTGCAACTAGATTTTTAAACCTAGCTCATGTCTCCAGAGCCTCCCTCAGCAAAGACTTCTAGAGCCACCTGGGATTGGTACAGAAGACGTTCTCATAGAACAGAACAAGCTCAAGACTTTTCACTGGGGCTGCATCTAAAGAGGACCTGTGAGCCTTTATCAGGGAGATGCTTGTGGGGAAAATGGAGTTAGAGTTCTATGAAAAAAGGGGGAAAAACTGAGCCCCCTCCAACTCAGGGAAATAGACGATATTCAAAAGGGTAACATATGTAAGTTAGATTTGAAGAAAATAGATAAATTAGATTTGAACATAAAAGATGGCAGAAAATACTTTTTTTCAATTTCCAGGAATAGAGATGCAGATGTAGTGACAGACTTTAGAAGTGGGGTGGGGGGAAGGGAAGGGTGGGACTTGAGGGTGTGGGAATTAAGAGAGTAGCACTGACGTATATTTACTACCATGCATAAGATAGAGAGGGAGGAGATATATGTATACATATCGCTGATAGTCAAAGCTATAGTTTTCCCAGTAGTCATGTATGGATGTGAGAGTTGGACCATAAAGTAGGCTGAGCACCAACGAACTGATGCTTTCAAAGACTCTTTAGAGTCCTTTGGACTGCAAGGAGATCCAACCAGCCAATCCTGAAGGAAATCAACTCTGAATATTCATTGGAAGGACTGATGCTGAAGGTCCAATACTTTGGCCACCTGATGTGAGGAGCGAACTCATTGGAAAAGACCCTGATACTGGGAAAGACTGAGAGCAGGAGAAGGGGGCGACAGAGGATGAGATGGTTGGATGGCATCATCAACTCAATAAACATGAGTTTGAGCAAACTTAGGGAGATAGTGAACAACAGGGAAGGCTGGCGAGCTGCAGTTTATGGGGTCGCAAAGAGCTGGACACACTGAGCAACTGAACAACAAAAACAATAGCTGATTCATGTTGTACAGCAGAAACCAACAGAACATTGTGAAGCAATTATATTCCAATAAAAAGTTTTTCTATGCAATGCTGAAATAAGGGTTGAAAACAAAACATTCAGTAAAAACATTTACTTGGTCCGTATGAGAAAAACTGTATTTTTGCATACATATGTGTGTACTTATACACACACACACAAATCCCTTTATCTATGGTTAGTATTTAAATGAGGCATCTATCCATATAAAATATTGTAAATATAAAATAGATTAGTGCTGTTAGCCACAAAAAGTATCAAAACACAAACATTTCACAATTATGAGACTTTGATGGAATCCATCCAAGGATACGCCTACAGAGTCTGCTAAACTTCAAAAAACCCTTAACTAATCCTTAAATTGAGAGTTGACAATCAAATTGTATTCCAGTGATTGAGTGCTTTATTTGTATATAAACTTTAAATTTTTAAAAAACTTTCTGTATGTATGAGATATTATTTTTACACATAGGCCTTGCTCAAAAACTTAGCCATTTGTTTAGAACAAAATCTTCAGCATTTAAAATTAATCTGTCTCATCCTAAAATAATAATGACTATCCATTTGCTAAAATAAATATTTTCCTAAATGAAATAAATTATTACTTCACTATAAAAGACATACCTTGTGGTTAAAAAAAATACAACAGTATCAAGCTACCAATCTGTTAGGGCAATGCATCATCGTAATGATAAACAAATTACTGTCTTGATAAATTCTATGAATACCATTTAAGAGGAGGACTGAAGCCAAATAAAAAGTACTAATAGAGATAAAGCAGGGAGTTAGCAATGTCTTTGAAATTGAACATATGCATTTTAACAGGCATTATCAGCCTTCCATGTTTTAAAGAATGATACATTGGGCACCACTCAATGGTCCAAGGGAAAACCTTTAAGTTTTATAAAGTATGATTTGGCATGCCTAGTTTTAATGTGAATATTTCTCATGAAGTGTTAACATTATGCTTTAAAGCAATCACAACAATAGAATAAAGCATATTGGTTCAACAACACACATTTATTCAGCAACTATGTATAATGTGTAAGGTACCATCAAAGTCTGTTCTAGATCTCAAGTCTAAAATGTGTTTTGTTTTCCTCTGAACAGGAAGTTCTTCATTATGTTTTAGGACAATAACAACAACAACAAAAAAAACTTGTGAACTGGTGATCAAGAGATATATTGTATATTGAAGTATATTATAATATGTAAAAGGACACATTTCATAAGTTTTGCTGTGTTGTGTTTAGTCGTGTCTGACTCTTTGTGACCCCATGGACTGTAGCCCGCTGGGCTCCTCTGTCCATAGAATTCTCCAGGCAAGTATACTGGAGTGGGTTGCCATGCCCTCCTCCAGGGGATCTTTCTGACTGAGGGAATGAACCCAGGTCTCCCACATTGCAGGAGGATTCTTTACTATCTGAGTCACCGGGAAATCTGCCCAAGAATACTGGAGTAAGTAGCCTATCCCTTCTCCAGGGAAACTTACTGACCCAGGGATCAAACCCAGGTCTCCCACATTGCAGGCGGATTCTTTACCATCTGAGCCACCAGGGAAGCCTATGAAACTCAAGTTCATTCTCTAACTCTGTGCTGTCCCGTTTAATAATAATTACATATCTATAATTAATAAAGGCAGAACAATTATTAAAAGGGACAGCACATACTTAGAGAACAAACTTACAGTTCCTAGGGGGAAGGGATAGATAAGGAGTTTGGGATAGACATAGTAAATTGGATAACCAACAAGGACCTGCTTACTGTGTGGCCCATAGAACTCTGCTCAATGTTATGTGGCATCCTGGAGGGGAGGGGAGTTCGGGAGAGAATAGATACATGTCTATGTATGGCTGAGTCCCTTCCCTGTTCACCTGAAACTGTCACAACATTGTTAATTAGTTATACTCCAATACAAAATAAAAAGTTCAAGATATTGTTTAAATAAATTGCATTCCCAACAGTCAGGAGTGAAATTCTACCATGCATTGAGTGAGAATATTAATTCATGTTTCAAAAAACCTCATCACCAAAATACAGGCAATATTTCTGACCACATCATAGTAACTGAGCTAAGAAGCATACACCATAAAATTGGGAGGCTGTTGTTGTCTTCACCAGTAGATAGCCAACAGCTCAAGAAATGAGTGTAGTGACATTTGAAAGTGCTTTCAGTGATCTCATAATTTGAATTGCACTCAACTATGATCTCTGATAGCTAGAGCAAAGTTTTACAGTTTATGGGTATTTATCATACAAGCATCTGAATGAAAGTGCTTCTGACTCAAATTCTAAGACATGCATTACCAGAAAAAATAAACTTAAATTCATTTTAATATTTAAACCCAAGTATTTGGCACTATCTCTTCATATAAAGAAAATACATCTATATCAACAATGAGATCCTTAAACACTCTTCCCTCAAAAAAAAATCCACTTCCTTTTCTGATACACAGGTATTTTGAAATATTCCTACCACTTTAAATTTGCAGTGACATCATTCTCATCTTGGTTTCTTGCAGTTCTATTTTCCCCACTATTTAAATCTTGAATAAACAATAGGTCTTTGTTGAACCTCACTTGATTCTCTTATTCTTCTCTATTCCTCTTTTTCTCTACTTTGAAGTTTTCTAAACATTTTGAAATATCACAAGAAAACAGAAGATAGTATCTTACTTTTCGATTTTAGACTAAAACTGCAGATATTTTCAAGCATCTTTGTGCTTTCAGATAAACAACTGTATTGATACAGTTCACCTTAGAACAATGTGGGTTTGAACTGCCCAGGGTCCACTTATACGTGGATATTTTTCAATAGTAAATACTACAGTACTACATGGTCCATAGTTGGTTGAACTGTAGATGCTGAGGAACCCTGATGTGGTAAGCCAACTGTAAGTTATACATGGATTATACATTGTTCAAGGGTCAGCTGTGCTGTGCAAATGGTTAATTCCTCCAAAGTACCCTTAAAAGTGTCTCAGTGTCTAAGATCCCTTTCTCTTTTTCCTGAAGTTACCAATACATGCAACTCTAAAGGAAAATTAACATCTCAAGAGCTTTAAAAACAATTCCCACTGAAACCAAATTGAACAGTATTTTTAAGAAAAGTATATTTTCCTTTATATCCAAAATTTATTGATATATAAAAGAAAAACTATAAGATAAATTGTATCAGTATTATGGTTGATATTCTTATTTAATAAATAATATATAGTGAGGTTAAGTAACTTTCCAAAGACCATGCACTATCAAATGTTAGGGCCAAGATCTGATCCCATGCAGAGTAACAAAGAAGTTCACCTACTTAACCACCATGCCCTATTGTTTTCCAGATTGTACACCTGCCTGAATATTCCAAATACTTCTAATTTATTCACTGCTCCATCACAGGACTCTCAAGAATAATAAGAACTTTCTTCAGCACCCGCAATCTAGAATAATTACTTTTAGGAAACTCCAATTTCCCTAAAGGCTGGTCTGTCAAAAAACTAAGTTGACATCACTGACATCAACTGAATATCTTAAGACTAATGGTTCATGGGCATATTCCAGAGGAAGATGGAACAGTTTAGGCATGCAAAGTCCAAGGAAAAAATCAGTAACTTGGAGATGTGTGGTAGTTACAAGGGAAGAACAAAATGTGTCTAAGATTCAGGGAAAGCAGGTACAAGAAAACTAGAAGTTTGGAGCATGGGAAGCAAATAAGGTACAGAACATATCATCAGTACTTAAAGCTTAGAAAGGATGTTTTCAAACCTACAAGACCATCCCCTTATTCCTACCTTTCCTACTCAACCCCCTAGAGTCAATGCCAAATAAGCCTGTGTGAAGGCTGGTGTGAGGTAATCACATACTCGTAGTCTGCATGGGCAGGAGGCCAACATCATTTAAAAATAAGTTTTCCTCATGGCAAGCTAGCATGGGAGCCCTGGAAAACAGGCAGTGACAAATCAAACACTGTAATACACTTTCAGTGGGAAAAGGGTACAAAAGCAGGTATCAGAGTCACCACAGGTAAACTTTCCCTACTTACTAGTTTCATACTGGGCCAGCCCTGGGGAATACTCAGAATTAATGGAATCACAATATTAACAGGATTTCACACAGTCTAGGGATGCATATCTCTAATTAACTTGCTTATCCCCATATCCCCACTGCTTTTTCCTTCTCCTTTTCCAATCAGAAATCAACAGAGAAAGGTAAGAAAAGAGGAATAAAATTGGAGAGACTGAATTCCTTGGGAAGTCTAGAATAGCTTCAACCAAATGGCACAATGGAAGAGGATGAGGGTATGGAGATTAGACACGTGCACTGAATAAAAGGGGTGTATTCAAACCAATTGAGCACTGTGTCCAAGCTGTGCAATGTTTTAGGGCAAATGACTTCATAATTGTGTGCCTCAATTTCCTTAGTTGGAAAAATAGGTATGACAATATTTTCTGCATGGAGTAATGAGGAATTGAAGTAAGACATGTGACAGTATTTGGTATACCTTAGGCACTCAAAGAACTCCACTTTTCTTTCTCTGAACAACCACACAGATATCTATGCCTCTCTTAAGGCATTAATTTACTTCCTACTTGCACTACAGTTATTTCTACATGCATCCTCTCTCTTGAACTAGTGTGTGAGCTCACTGACAGCAGGATATGTCTCTGATTTACAAGTATCTTTCTCAGTTGGAATTTAGTAAACGTTTATTTGGATGGATATGTTTAAATCAGAAAAGATCACTGAATGACAATGGAGTGCATAATAATCAGTTAAGTAAAGATTGGGAATAGAACCTGCCAAATTGCCCATGACCTTATTCACAGAACTAGAACAAATAATCCTAAAATTCATATGGAACCATAAAAGACCCAGAGTTGCCAGAGCAACCCTGAAGAAAAACAACAAAGAAGGAAACATAACCATCCCAGACTTCAGACAATAATACAAAGCTACAGCAATCAAAACAGTGTCGTACTGGCACAAAAACAGACATAGAGATCAATGCAACAGAACAGAGAGCCCAGAAGTAAACCCACATACCTACAGTCAATTAATCCTTGACAAAGGAGGCAGGAATAAATAGTACAATGGGAAAAAGACAATCTCTTCAGTCAGTGGCACTGGGTAAGCTGAACAGCTGCATGTTAATCAATGAAGTCAGAACATATCGTTGAACCATACACAAAAATAAACTCAAAATGGCTTAAAGATTTAAACACAATATATGACACTATAAAACTCCTAGAAGAGAGCATAGGCAAAGCATTCTCTGACATAAATCGTACCAATGTTTTCTTAGGGCTGTCTTCCAAGGCAATAGAAATAAAAGTGACAACAAATGGGACCTAATTAAACTTACAAGTGTTTGCACAACAAAAGAACCATAAATAAAATGAAAAGACAACCAACAGAATGGGAGAAAATACTTGCCAACAATGTGACCTAGAAGGGCTCAATTTCCAAAATATATAAACAGCTCATAAAACACAACAAGAACAACAACCACCACCTAACAGTAAAGTGGGCAGAAGACCTCATGACACATTTTACCAAAGAAGACATACAGATGGCCAATAGACAAGGGAAAAGATGCTCACAATCACTAATCAGTATAGAGAAATGCAAATCAAAACTACAGTGAGGTCCCATCTCACACCAGTTAGCATGGTCATCATTAAAAAAATATACAAAAAAAATACAAATAACAAATGCTGGGGAGGGTGTGGAGAAAAGTGAATCCTCCTACACTGTTGATAGGAATGTAAGTTGGTGCAGCCACTGTGGAAAACAGCATGGAGGTTTCTCAGAAAACTAAAAATACAATTATAAAATGATCAAGCAATCCCACCCCGGACATATATCCAGATAAAACTATAATTCAAAGAGATACCTGCACCCCTATGTTCATAGCAGCACTATTCACAATAACACGACATGGAAACAAACTAAATGCCCATCAATAGATAAACAAACAAAGATGATGCGGTGCACGTATAAAATGGAATACTACTCCACCATAAAAAAGAACGAAACAATACCATTTTCAGTAACATGGGTGAATCTAGAGATTATAAAACCAAATGAATTAAGTCAGAAAGGTAAATACCATATGATATCACTTTTAGGTGGAATCTAAAATATGATAAAATGAACCTATCTGTGAAACAGAAGTGGTGGTGGTGGTTTAGTCACTAAGTCATGTCCAACTCTTGCGACCCCACGGACTGTAGCCCAGCCAGGCTCCTCTGTCCATGGGATTTTCCAGGCAAGAATGCTGGAGTGGGTTGCCATTTCCTTCTCCAACAGAAGTAGGGACATAGAGAACAAATAAGTGATTGCCAGGGGGAATCAAAGTGGAGCAGGTTGGATTTGGAGTTTGGGTTGAGAAAATGCAAACTAGTATATACAGAATAGATAAGGTCCTACTGTATACCACAGGGAACTATATTTAATATCCTGTGATAAGCCATACTGGAAAAGAATATGAAAAAGAATGTATATACGTGTATAATTGAGTCACTTTGCTGTACCATGGTGAGTTATACAACACTGTAGTTCAACTATTCTTCAATAAAAACAAAAAAAGGTTGGAAAGGGAGCTGTTTAAGGCAGGAGATATCTAGACATTCAATCCAGTGGATAAAGAACTAGAAAATCCTTATAAGTGATGGAGGTACCCAGAAAATGGACTGTGTTCATGGGAAGCAAGCAAGATGCTACAGTGGGATAGCAGACTGGGTCTTAAGCTTGTGACTTGAGTACAGTTGAACTAGCAAAAATTTAAACAACAACAAAAAAATTCTGAACAAAATCAAGTTACTGGGGGTGATGGGAGGAAATAAGTAAATATATATAATTTTAATGTTAATAAACATAAATACTTTTTAGAAGCAATGACTGTGGTTCTGAAATTAATGAATTCTAGGTTTGACTCTTATGTCAGTTATTGCTACTTAATTGTGGGAATATTATGTAATTTCTTATGTACAATATATGTAGGTTAACAGTACCTATTACAGGGAAATGAGGGGATTAAATAAGATAATTCATCCTAAAGCACTTAGCACAGTGGAAGCAATATAGTAAGTACCCAACAAATGACAGCTTTAACAGCAATAATAATTATCATTATTGCTTTCATTTTACAAGTAAAAAATACAGAATCTGGAAAGGTAAAGTAATTTTTCCAAAGTCATATAGCTAGTAAGTGTTAGAACCTGGAATTGAGCCCAGGTTGGATAGCCAGCACAGGCCATATTGTTTAGACTTACAGTGGAAGCAAGATGTTTGGACACGTGAACAAAACAAAACAGTACTTCTTAGAAGAGCAGAGTTGCACAGGGCTGACCCTGTTGGTGGTGTGTATTCTCTTGCTCCACTCTGTCCTAACATAAAGATTAGTCTCAAAGTCAGCAGAAGGGTGGCTTGAACCTGAGGGCTCTGGTCCCTGACTCAACCATGGAGGCTGGAAAGAGGTACAAATTGGGAGTTAGTTCGGTCATTTCAATCTCCCTAAAATGTCTCTGATAATTGGGAAATCCATCAGTTGGGAAAATACCAACATAAATAACTACTTATTGTTGGGAGGTAGAATAAAAACATGGTCCTTAAATTAATACAGACATGGTCTTGATAATTCAAACTATATGTGAGTCATTTAACATTTTACTGTTCAGTTCTCTTATCTGTAAAGTGGCGATACTAAAAGTAGGACAGAGTGCCTGATGAACTATGGATGGAGGTTCATGACATTGTACAGGAAACAGGGATCAACACCATCCCCATGGAAAAGAAATGCACAAAGGCAAAATGGTTCTTTGAGGAGGCCTTACAAATAGCTGTGAAAAGAAGAGAAGCAAAAAGCAAAGGAGAAAGGGAAAGATATTCCCATTTGAATGCAGAGTTCCAAAGAATAGCAAGGAGAGATAAGAAAGCCTTCCTCAGCGATCAACGCAAACAAATAGAGGAAAACAACAGAATGGGAAAGACTATAAATCTCTTCAAGAAAATTAGAGATACCAAGGGAACATTTCATGCAAAGATGGGTTCGATAAAGGACAGAAATGGTATGGACCTAACAGAAGCAGAAGATATTAAGAAGAGGTGGCAAGAATACACAGAAGAACTGTACAAAAAAGATCTTCATGACCCAGATAATCAGGATGGTGTGATCACTCACCTAGACCCAGACATCCTGAAATGTGAAGTCAAGTGGGCCTTAGAAAGCATCACTACAAACAAAGCTAGTGGAGGTGATGGAATTCCAGTTGAGCTCTTCCAAATCCTGAAAGATGATGCTGTGAAAGTGCTACACTCAATATGCCAGCAAATTTGGAAAACTCAGCAGTGGCCACAGGACTGGAAAAGGTCAGTTTTCATTCCAATCCCAAAGAAAGACAATGCCAAAGAATGCTCAAACTACCACACAATTACGCTCATCTCACACGCTAGTAAAGTAATGCTCAAAATTCTCCAAGCCAGGCTTCAGCAATACATGAACCGTGAACTTCCAGATGTTCAAGCTGGTTTTTGAAAAGGCAGAGGAACCAGAAATCAAATTGCCAACATCTGCTGGATCATCGAAAAAGCAAGAGAGTTCCAGAAAAACATCTATTTCTGCTTTATTGACGATGCCAAAGCCTTTGACTGTGTGGCTCACAATAAACTGTGGAAAATTCTGAAAGAGATGGGAATACCAGACCACCTGACTCACCTCTTGAGAAACCTATATGCAGGTCAGGAAGCAACCGTTAGAACTGGACATGAAACAGCAGACTGGTTCCAAATAGGAAAAGGAGTACACCAAGGCTGTATAGTGTCACCCCGCTTATTTAACTTATATGCAGAGTACATCATGAGAAATGCTGGGCTGGAAGAAGCACAAGCTGGAATCAAGATTGCTGGGAGAAATATCAATAACCTCAGATATGCAGATGACACCACCTTTATGGCAGAAAGTGAAGAGGAACTAAAAAGCCTCTTGATGAAAGTGAAAGAGGAGAGTGAAAAAGTTGACTTAAAGCTCAACATTCAGAAAACTAAGATCATGGCATCTGGTCCCATCACTTCATGGGAAATAGATGGGGAAACAGTGGAAGCAGTTTCAGACTTTATTTTTTTGGGCTCCAAAATGACTGCAGATGGTGATTGCAGCCATGAAATTAAAAGACGCCTACTCCTTGGAAGGAAAGTTATGACCAACCTAGATAGCATATTAAAAAGCAGAGACATTACTTTGCCAACAAAGGTCCGTCTAGTCAAGGCTATGGTTTTTCCAGTGGTCATATACGGATGTGAGAGTTGGACTGTGAAGAAAGCTGAGCACTGAAAAATTGATGCTTTTGAACTGTGGTGTTGGAGAAGACTCTTGAGAGTCCCTTGGACTGCAAGGAGATCCAACCAGTCAATCCTAGGGGAGATAAGTCCTGGGTGTTCATTGGAAGGACTGATGCTGAAGCTGAAACTCCAATACTTTGGCCACCTCATGCGAAGAGTTGACTCATTGGAAAAGACCCTGATGCTGGGAGGGATTGGGGGCAGGAGGAGGAGGGGACAACAGAGGATGAGATGGCTGGATGGCATCACCAACTCGATAGGCATGAGTCTGAGTAAACTCCGGGAGTTGGTGATGGACAGGGAGGCCTGGCATGCTGTGATTCATGGGGTCACACAAGGAGTCAGACACGACTAAGCGACTGAACTGAACTGATCCAGCAGCTAAGACTCTGCGCTCCCAATACAGGGGGCCTGGGTTCAATCCTCAGTCAGGGAACTAGATCCCACATGCTGCAACTAAGAATTCACATGCTGCAACAAAAATATACCGCATGTCCCAACTCAATAAATAAATAAATATGTAATTTTTTAAATATTTTGTCACCTTGTCCTAACTTATGGGACATTGAAATTTCATACTATGGACAATTCAAGAGGTGAGAGTTAATTATTTTTTTTAAATTTAAGTACCTTTAAAAAGTATGTGACTTGTACAATATGACAAAATCTCAAATTCCAAATGCAGGAAATCTTTTGAAATACTGATTTTATATAAGTCTAGGAATCTATTCCTAAGATACAGAATAAACTTAATTTTAAAGTAGCTACTGAAAACTTATGAGTGATGAATTGTGTTGGATGCTGAATGATAACAATGATAATTATAGTAAAGGCATAGATAAGTAGACAAACCTTGCATCATTCTTGATAAGACAGTGAAGTTTGAAACCATGAGATGAGAAGAAATGAGATGCAAGTAGATTTTTACTAGATTTTTTTATCTAGTACTATAAAATGTCAGCATTATAGTAGATATTTTGGTATAATATCTGCATTAGTTAAAGAATACCAATTGCTCTAGGAAGTAACCCCCAAATCTCAGTAGCTCACCCAATCAATGTTTATTTCTCTCATGGAGAGTCCTGGTCAGGATGTTCTCCTTCAGGTGGTGACTTATGGATCCAGTCTCCAACCATCTAATGACTATGCATCTGGCTGGCTGATAAACAAAGAGAAAGAACATGCAGAATGGTAAGGAAACTTAAGAGCACAGGCCTAGAAATGAAGCCCAATACATGTCCAGAGTTAATCAAATATCTTCACCCATATTCAATTATGTTGAAATAAGAATATGCACAAACATGCAATGAATATATATACAGAATTAAGGATTTTACATGATTAAATATTGAATTTAAACTCTAGAAAACAAGACTCAGAGTCATCCAAAAATATACAGCAAGTGATAATGTACTAACAAGTATGGGGAAAAAATGCTAAGTAGAACACAGAATGAATTCAGAGCCTTTAATGTCCATCTAGTGGGACTTCAAAAAAGACAAGAAAGAATTGTGAGAGAAAATACAATGCTTAGAAATTTCTCTGAGCTGAAAATATTCACTATACTTGGCATTGAAACAATCAAAAACTGCATTGTAAAGCAGGATTTTAAAATCCATTCCTAGGCACATTAGAGTGTAACTTCAGACAGAAGTTACAGGGAAAAGCCAGATTACTTATAAAATGTTTTAAAATTTGACATCAAGCTTCTAATCAAAAGTATTTGAAACAAAAAGTCTATGAAGAAAGCTTAAAATTAGAAGAGATAAAAAGAGAAAAACTTTGAACATGGTCATTAAAGAGTGAAAGAATGAAAAACATTTCAATACATTCAAGAAGTCAAAATTGAACAGTCTGGAGGTGCCTTAAAAAACTAAAAAGAGAGCTATCATATGATCCTACAATCCCATTCCTGGGCATATACCCAGAGAAAAACATGATCCGAAAGGATACATGCACCCCAATGTTCATTGCAGCACTGTTTACAATAGCCAAGATATGGAAGCAACCTAAATGTCCATCGAGGAATGGATGAAGATGTGGTACATATATACAATGGAATATTACTCAGACATTAAAAAGAATGAAATAATGCTATTTGCAGCAACATGGATGGACCTAGAGAGTGTGATACTGAGTGAAGTAAGAGATAGATAAGGAGAAATATCATATAACATCCCTTATATGTGGAATCTAAAAAGAAATGATACAAATCTCCCTACTTACAAAACAGAAAGAACTCACAAACTTAGAAAATGAACTTCTGTTTGCCAGGGAGAAGGGATAGTTAGGGACTTTGGGAAGATCATATACACATTGCTATATATATAATGGATAACCAACAAAGACCTATTGTATAACATATTGAACTCTGCTCAGTGTTATGTCCCAGCCTGGCTGGGACAGGGTTTGGGGGATTTGGGGGAGAAGGGATACATGTATGTGTATGGCTGAGTCCCTTCACTGTCAACCTGAAACTACCACAACATTGTTAATCAGCTATACCCCAATACAAAATAAAAAGTTTTAAGTTACAAAAAAATAAAAAACTCAAAATTATTACCATTACAGAACACATTCTGAAAGAGCAAATAAAAGATGTATTCCAACAACAACAACAAAAAAAAGAAAATTAGAAATAAGGGATGAGTACAAGAAGTAATGGTAAACAAAGTAAAAAAAAAATCAGGAACTGTTAAACTTAAGAATTTACTGTAAGATATCATGCTTAAAAAATCTAGAACTTAAATTCTAAATAGTGACTGCACTAGAATTTTAAATGATAAGGGGAAAAAGTGGACAATAATTTAACCATGTTGAGTTTTTCTCTTGTTTGCTGTCGAGTTTTAAGTACAGATTTATTGGAATATCGTAAGTTAAATATTTGAAAATTTAAGAGCAAATCACAGAAATATAAAAATTAGAATATTAGAAAATTAGGATAGAATACAAAATTAAAATTTGAAAACCTAGGAGAAGGAAAGAAACAAACAAATTCAGTAAATCCAACAAAAATCCAAAAAGAGACAAAGGAGAAAATATAGAAAGTATACCACGACACACACAAAAAATAACAGAAGTTGGCAAAATTAAATTAAAATCATAGTATATGTGGAAGGTTCAAAACTTCCCATTGACTCCTCATAATATATTGAAATATTTGAGAGCTTTATCCTTATTTTCAATATACTTTATTAATGCTTAATTATTCAAGTCATTCATCTCTAAAGAGTTTTTGCAGTTATTTTGAGTTGTGATTTCAGTATATCTTTTGAAGTTTATGACAGTGAGGGAAGACTAACCTAAGAGACACTAGTGTTAAGCAGAGAAGCATCTGTGGGCTAAGAGACAATGGTATAACTCTCTTTTCACCAGTTTTGAGATATAACTGGCATATAGCACTATGAAAGTCGAAGATATAAAACATAAAAATTTGATAGATATATATAATGCTAAATTATTAGAACTGTCTATCCTTCTAAAATTCTTAAAAAAAAAAAACTGAAAAGGAGGGAATACTCACTAATGTATTGTACCCTGATACCAAAGCCACATAAGAACACTACAGGAAAACATCACAAGTAAAAACAACAAGAAAAACCTGACAAGCCAATATCCCTGATGTATGTAGATTCAACGGAGAAGGCAATGGCATCCCACTCCAGTACTCTTGCTTGGAAAATCCCATGGATGGAGGAGCCCAGTAGGCTGTAGTCCATGGGGTGGTTAAGAGTCAGACATGACTGAGCAACTTCCCTTTCACTTTTTACTTGCATGCATTGGAAAAGGAAATGGCAACCCACTCCAGTGTTCTTGCCTGGAGAATCCCAGGGACGGGGGAGCCTGGTGGGCTGCAGTCCATGGGGTCGCACAGAGTCGGACATGACTGAAGCGACATAGCAGCAGCAGCAGCAGCAGCATATAGATGCAAAGATTGTCAACAAACTACTAGCATATCTAATTCAACAGTACATTTAAAAGATTGTACATCATGATCAAGTAGGAGTCATCCCTGGGATGCAAGGATGGTGTGATATATGCATATAAGTATATGTGCTCTACCACATTAATAGAATGAGAGATAAAAATCATATGATCATCTAATGCAGAAAAGGCATTTGACAAAACTCAACACCTACTCATGATAAAATCTCTCAACAAATTGATACAGAAAGAATATATTTAAACATAATGAAGGCCATATATGTGTAATTCTTTATTCATTAGCAGATATTTTTATTATTGCAATGACTTTTGTTTTTCTATAGAATACCTAAAGAGGAGCCTTTGATGATCAGCCCTCAGATAACTAAGACTCAGTATATTCAGTTACTGTTGGCACATTTATATGTTGGTAAAGGCATAGAATCAAGATTGGAATCAAGAGCTGGAATCAAGATTGCCAGGAGAAATATCAATAACCTCAGATATGCAGATGACACCACCCTTATGGCAGAAAGTGAACAAGAACTAAAGAGCCTCTTGATGAAAGTGAAAGAGGAGAGTGAAAAAGCTGGCTTGAAACTCAGCATTCCGAAAACTAAGATCGTGGCATCTGGTCCCATCACTTCATGGCAAATAGATGGGGAAACAAAGGAAACAGTGACAGACATATTTTGGAGAGCTCCAAAATCACTGCAGATGGTGATTGCAGCCATGAAATTAAAAAACACTTGCTCCTTGGAAGAAAAGCTATGACAAACCTAAACAGCATATTAAAAAGCAGAGATATTACTTTGCTGACAAAGGTCCGTCTAGTCAAAGCTAGTAGTCATGTATGGATGTGACAGTTGGACTATAAAGAAAGCTGAGTGCCGAAGAATTGATGCTTTTGAACTGTGGTGTTGGAGAAGACTCTTGAGAGTCCCTTGGACTGCAAGGAGATCCAACCAGTCCATCCTAAAGAAAATCAGTCCTGAATGTTCATTGGAAGGACTGATGCTGAAGCTGAAACTCCAATACTGTGGCCACCTGATGCGAAGAATGGACTCCTTGGAAAAGACCCTGATGCTGGGAAAGATTGAAGGCAGGAGGAGAAGGGGATGACAGAGGATGAGATGGTTGGATGGCATCACTGATTCTATGGACATGAATTTGAGCAAGCTCCGGGAGTTGGTGATGGACAGAGAAGCCTGGTGTGCTGCAGTCCATGGGGTCGCAAAGAGTTGGACACGACTGAGTGATTGAACTGACTGACTGAAAGGCATAGAATGTCATCTAAAGAACATCTACCCTTGAAAATATACATGTTTTGATGCTGTTCTCTCTAAACATCCCACCCTCGCCTTCTCACCAGCCCATGTTGGATGCCTGGGACAAGTGCTCAGGGCTGGTGCACTGGGAAGATCCAGAGGGACTGGGTGGAGAGGGAGGTGGGAAGGGGGATTAGAATGGGGAATACATGTAAATCCATGTCTGATTCATGCCAATGCATGGCAAAAACCACTAAAAAAATAATAAAAGCATTTATTAATGAAAAATAAATTTTAAAAAGAACATCTACCAATCACATATATGTGCAAACTAATAGGGCAGATACCTATGTCAATTCAGGGTCGGTTTTGATTTATCTCCTCATCATGGGTCTTATTTTCCTACCGCTTTGCATGCTTGGTAAATTTTGATTGTATTATAGATATTTCGAGTTTTACCTTTTTGGGTGCTGGATATTCTTCTATACCTATAATATTTTTCATCTTTGCTATAGGATGCCATTAAGTTCTTGGAATAGTTTGTTTTTTTTTTCAGATTTCCTTTTTAAGTCTTGTTTAGCAGGGCCAGAGCAGAGCTCCAGCTCGGTTTATTATCTCTCTTTATTAAGATAAGACTTCTCTGTGTTTTCTACCTAATTCCCCATAAGTCATAAGGTTTTCCAGTCTCTCTGGTGCAGACAGCCACATTTCCCAGCCCTGTGTGCATATTGAGCACTTTCACCTCCCACATGAAATAGATCAATTCACCTGTATTAATATAACTTAGAAATTTGATCTGGTCCTCTTGTTGGTCCTGTTCTTCTTGGTTTTGATTCCTTTTTATCTTTTAGCCCTTTAACTTTCCTTTGCATTTGAAAAAAGATTTACTTTACTTGTATCATCCCGTCTCCTTTAGCACTTCAAACTTATTTTCCCATCACTGGATACCTTTGAATATACTTGGTATCAATTAAAGTACTGGTAACAACTGAAGAATTTATTTTATTTAGCTTGCCTTTTTCCTAATCCATTAATAATTGCCTAGCAGGCCCATAAAATTGAAAAGTGAGAGACTGAATAGCACATTCTTATTTGTTTTATCCACAGAGAAATAAATCTACTTGTAAGATTTAATCCTACAATCTGTTAAAAAACTGGTCCAAGTGTCACTGACTTCCAACTGAGAAGTCAATGCTTTCAATTTAGGAAGATAATGCACCATCTTTCATGACAAAACCCTTTTTCACTTTTCAATTTTTAAGAGTATTATCAATAAACATCAATCTAAAGCACACTTAATGTCAGGGTGTACAGAACAACCAGCAAGAGTTATTCATCCCAGGTTCATACTATATAAGCTTTTAGATGATATGCTTGCATGTGTATATGTGTATGTGCATCTTGGCTATTATTTACAGAGTAAATAAAATGATTATAAGAAGATCTTTTCTTTTTGATGGGTAGATGGATCAATGAATGAATGGCACTGAAAAAGACCGTAACTTTCTCTATTACAAAAGGCACTACACAGAAAACTTTATATATATTTACAACAAGCCAGATTCACAGCAAATCCAGTTTTTACCACAATCTTTACTACTGGGGGCTTCTCTGATAGCTCAGTTGGTAAAGAATCCGCCTGCAGTGCAGGAGACCTGGGTTCAATCCCTGGGTTGGGAAGATCCCCTGGAGAAGAGAAAGGCTACCCATTCCAGTATTCTGGCCTGGAGAATTCCATGGACTGTGTAGTCTATGGAATCACAAAGAGTTGGACACGACTGAGTGACTTTCACTTCATTTACTGTTGATTGAAATGGTAAATTCTCACTTTTGTAAGGCTAGAATAAGGGAAATAAGTGGCCTAGGAACAGGCCTGACAAACACTGAATCTATTAACATGATCTGGATTCTGGAAACAAAGAAAGAATTAAGACTTGGCTAGGTGTCAAGACAAGTTTGAAATTAGGGACATATGAAATAAAAAAGAGCCTAAAATTACATGTTGGAATCCTATAGTATTAATAGACAGAGAATAATGAGAAGGAGACTTGAGGGAAATGTGTAAAATTCAATTCCCCAGAGAATAATGGTGAGACCCTTGGAAAAACAAACCCTTTCATGAAGATAGTATTGAAATCAGGGATATCCATTTACCTGAGCTGATCTGAAAGCAGTTCTACCAAGAATCAAGAAAGACTAACTGGAAAACATTTACAATATTTTTATATGCTTATCTTGCCTTTTTTTACTGAGGTATAATTGATTAATATAATATTATATTAGTTTCAGGTATACAATATAATGATTCAATTTATCTATATATTGCAAAATGATCACTACACTAAGTCTAATTAACATCTGTCACCATACAGTTACATTATGAGAAAATTTAAGGTCTATTTCTTTCAGCTATTTTCGAATATACAATATAGCATTATAAACTATATAATCATCATGGTATACAACACATCTCTATCTGTTTTATAACTGGAAGTGTGTTAAAATATTTTAAACACACTTAGGCTTATAAGTAAGCCTAAGTCATAAGTCATAGGTGGAAAAGTCATTTTACTTCACTTTGATTTTTTTCAACAAGAACTTCTTAATTGTTTAAGAGAGCCGATTTGTTCAGAATAGAATACAAAAGAGAGGTAGCTCATGAAGTAAGGAACTTCCTTTCCTTCATCAAGGCAGCACTGGATAAATAGCTCTATTTCATATGCATTTAGGTTTAAACCATGTAAAATGAAAAATGGCTCTGTCACCACTGCTAGGACACACATCAAACCAATCTCAAAACACACACACCCACGTATCACTGTACATTCCACCAAAACCCCTAGCAATCGTGGCACTACATTTCCAAGTTATTCAAATGGTGAGGAACATTTACACAGATAATGGAACCCAGTCCATCTCTCTGGTACACGATCCCCTAGTGACCACAGCATGCTGTTCTTAAGGGAATACCTAAATGTAGTCAGAAGCTACAGGAAAATTGAATTCATTGGTTCACAAGAGCATTAAACATACTCTTGGAATCATGAGAAACTCTTAACATGAAAGCTAGAGAAACAGAAAAGAAATCAAACTAAATAAAGCCTTCAGAGTTGGAATGGTTAAAGATTTTAATCATGATTAGTGAGGTAGTCTATTTCTAAGATGCCTATTTAACCCTAATAGTTTAATCTCTCCAAAATAGAAGAGGATAATCTCTCAAAAACAGCAGAGAAAAGAGGGGGAAATTAGAATATAAGCCTCAGCTGTGTATGACTGTGTGACCTTGTAAATGTGTAGCTTAGAAAGTGGACATGAGACATAAAACTTACTTTAAGATTGCAATCTTGATCACCTAAGTTTTAGGCTGAAGGTTACTTTCCATCTATATTTAAATTATTCAGTGGACATTCTTATGAAAAGGATTGTGTAGTCCAAAGGAATTCCTGCTGCTTATATTAAAATGCTTGCTAGGCTTCTCTATGATATTTCCAGGGGCATTTTTTGTTTGTTTCTTGGTAAAATATCTGTAAGAGGGTGACAAACTATCGCCATTGTACAAATATTTGTTTCACAGCTGTGAAGAGAGTATAATGAAAGAATAGGCAAGTGAAACAAACAGAATAAATAGGATCACACATGAAACTCTGAAACGTGTCACCACTATAAATGAAATATGTATTCAATGATTCCATAATTATCATGATTGAAAAGGTAATATACATAGAAAGCTTAAAAAAAAAGCTATTGTACACTCTCCAGAATAAATAACTGAGCTAATACAAAATTATTCACTTTTTCAGTAGAAAATTGTGGGGAAAATTTTATCAATATCATCTTTCTTCTTTGTCTTATATATATACATTATCATAAATGGAAACATTTGAGAGGGAGTAAATTTCCCACTTAGAGCACTGTCCAAGTGACATTAGCTACTTTATTCTTAATGAACTATTGGTAGAATTAATATCAGAGAAGGCCAAAAAGCAGAATGATACAGTGCCCACCCTCAAGACACACCCAGCTACATACACTCTACCCCAAACTCCTTGCAATAGTGGTGGTAGGTCTCCCAGCAAGACGGTGGCTGGCTCAGGTCATTTTGATTAACATATCTCCATTTCCAGCACACAGTAGTGAAATTTCACATGCCCAATATTCTAGTCTGTACCTCAGGCTTCCTAGTAGATGTTCCCTAAGCTTTCTTTCTGGCCTATGTGGATTGCTTCCAACAAATTTGAAAAAGTACCTACACTCTGATTCACCAAGTAAATAGTCTCTCCATCTTGCCCTCAAGTCTCTCACTTCCCATTTGCATTCAAATAGTTTAGAGGGGACTCAAACAGCAGTTACGGTCTGCTACTGGGAAATTTCTAGAGAGCTAAATATTATTAATAACAATAGCTACTGTTTATTAGCAATTTCTAGCTGCCAGAGACTTCGCTGTTTCACATATTTCATCAACCAAATCTTAGAAGAAACAAAGGATTAGAAAGATTGAATATTTTATTCAAAATCACCCAGATAATAGCCATGAAGCTGGAATTTGAACTCTGTGTATGTCCTACTCAAGATAACAAGCACTTAAACACTCCTTCACTGCCTATTGTTCAAACAATATATTGGTTGTAAGCCAATCCCTGATGGCCTAAGGCAAAACAGAATACACTGAAGATGACTCAGAAAACTTCTAGAATCACACACAACACCCTAGGACCTAATTCATTACCAGAGATTTCAAGCAAGGTTACTTAAGCTTCCATAGGTGGCACATGCAAGAAGTACAAAATTCAGGTAAAGACCTATGTCAACAAGAATAACATTTGTGGAGCCCTAATGGACAGCTTGTTCAATACATGGTTCATTGGACATATGATGGTGGCGCTTAGTTCTGGTGTCAGTTGTAAGTTCAATATATATCTGTGTGAAGTCAGGCAGTGAAATATTGTTAGACCACTGGAGACATTCTGATCATGGATATCCCCTCTCATGTCTAAGTACTTAGAGTATCTGCTATAGATACAAGTTCAAGATCCTCATCATTCCCTCACCTAACTTTAAACTCTGTGACATCTTTGTTTTAGCTATATTTTGAAAAATGCAAGAGTCCCCTTTTGTATATTACAACAAAATTCTTTCTTATTTTACTTAGAGAAATATTCTCTTTGGAGGAGCACTAACAGATTTTGATATGCTTCAGGGGCTTTCTTGAAGATGTGGGGATATGGAAGAAATAGCTCAATGGCTTTTTTTTCCCACTTCTAAAGTTGCACCTAAATGCAAGGAGCTGTTCTTTGTCATTCATTTTACCATCATCCCAGAGAGCAATGTGGCCATCAGGTGTGGCTATCAAAGCAGATTCAATTATGCACCTATAGAACTTTCTTGACTCAGAGCACAGAAACGTCACTTAGTACAGATTTTGAGATCTATGCAGTAGAATTATAGTACATTAGAAAACTTTCTTCAAATTGAGCAACTCTGAAAGCTGTGAAAACCTTCCTACTCCACATGTCTCACAGAATATAAATGGAACAGAGATGTCAGTAAGAAAAGTCAATTTTCTTTTTCTGCAGGTTCATCAGCATATGTTTGCCTAAAGTCCACTGGCAAGATTAGAAGTTTGTTGCTATTCAAGTCATGTTCTATCTTCTCAAGAGGGACTTTATTCATGGTTTCCTTATCGCTAAAACTTAATCATTTAATCTTCTACCAGGTCCCGAGAAAACACAAAGTAAATAATGCTTTACTGAACAACAAGAGGAAAGTTAATGAAAAGGTGAGGGTGGGGAAAGGAAAAGAGCAGGACCCCATGGAGAAAAAAGAGTTGCATTTCTTACATTTAGTCCTGATATATCATGAAAACTAATGATGTAACGCCCATGAGCTGCATGCAAATCAGAGCATTAATCTCTAGCAAAATGGTTTATGTTATAGGAACCCACAAACAGATCTCCTTCAACTGCAGTAAATCAAACATGGTGGGTAGTTTCCATTTGACTGATGAGTACACATGTCACTGGCAGGAGAGCGGTGACATATGGAAGAGCAATAAATATTTTCTCTGACACTCCAGCGGCCCTCATTCAATGACACTAAAGGAAGATAGAAGACTTCAGGAGAAAATGCAAGCCTATCTCTATTAGCTGTCGGGCCAGTGCCGAGGCAGCAGCTCCAAGGTGATTTGGTGTTCTGTGGTGTAGCCTGCACATTTAGTCTTAAACAAATGCATCGCCTGAAACCAAGAATCAATAGTTCTCTCAGAACTGTGTCTCAGTGTTTCAGATTATGGCATTCTCCCAATAACTTAGATTTCCTTTAATGTTAGTGATCTCAGGCATCTTCAGATTGTCTGACCCAGTGCACAGTGAAATCTTGTTAGAGATTTTATTTGTCCCCCTCAACACTACAGTTTGAGTTCTGCATAAGTTCCCTTTTCTCAGCAGGAAGAAACTCAGAGGCAAATGTGTTAGAATGTATTATGTTACAATCTATGTCCAAGAGATTTTGAGGTATTTGATTCCAAAACCCTTGTACTAATTTTTCAATTATCTTAGTATTTCCTCAAACCTCCTCAAACGTTATGATTTTGGCCACTACTGAGCATGGTTATTGCTTTCTCGGTGGCTCAGTGGTAAAGAATCCACCTGCCAATGCAGGAGACACAGGAGACTCGGGTTCAACCCCTGGGTTGGGAAGATCCCCTGGAGAAGGGCATGACAACCCAATATTGTCCAATATAAAAAGAAGTGAAGAACTAGACTTAAAATTTTCTTCTACTACTAACTTACCTTTATGACCTTGAGTAAATCACTTATCATTTGCAAGTATTTATTTTAACATCTCTTGGTTGTGCTAAATTCAACTGATGGATGCTCCAGCTCTCAAATCCTGACTTTCTATTTCTACTAATTATTGAACAGACAAATTTACAAACATATCTTTCTACTGAGCTGCTGTTACAATCACAATTCCTAATTAATGAAGCATTCATGCTTATAAATTATGTTATGCAGTCTCAGTTTTACAAAAGATATTCATAGATTGAAAGTTGATATGAATTGCAAGTGTCTCTTCAATATCAGTTCAGTTCAGTTGCTCAGTCATGTTTGACTCTTTGCGACCTCATGAACCGCAGCACACCAGGCCTCCCTGTCCATCACCAACTCCTGGAGTCCACCCAAATTCACGTCCATTGAGTTGGTGATGCCATCCAACCATCTCATCCTCTGTCATCCCCTTCTCTGGCCCTCAATCATTCCCAGCATCAGGGTCTTTTCAAATGAGTCAGATCTTCGCATCAGGTGTCCAAAGAATTGGAGTTTCAGCTTCAACATCAGTTCTACTCAGGACTGATCTCCTTTAGGATGGACTGGTTGGATCTCCTTGCAGTCCAAGGGACTCTCAAGAGTCTTCTCCAACACCACAGTTCAAAAGCATCAATTCTTCGGCACTCAGCTTTCTTTATAGTCCAACTCTCACAACCATACATGATCACTGGAAAAACCATAGCCTTGACTAGATGGACCTTTGTTGACAAAGTAATGTCTCTGCTTTTCAATATGCTGTCTAGTTTGGTCATAACTTTCCTTCCCAGTAGTAAGCATCTTTTAATTTCATGGCTGCAATCACCATCTGCAGTGATTTTGGAGCCCAAAAAAATAAAGTCTGCCACTGTTTCCACTATTTCCCCATCTATTTGCCATGAAGTGATGGGACTGGATGCCATGATCTTAGTTTTCTGAATGTTGAGCTTTAAGCCAACTTTTTCACTCTCCTCTTTCACTTTCATCAAGAGGCTCTTTAGTTCTTCTTCACTTTCTGCCATAAGGGTGGTATCATCTGCATATCTGAGGTTATTGATATTTCTCCCAGCAATCTTGATTCCAGCTTGTGCTTCCTCCAGCCCAGCGTTTCCCATGATGTACTCTGCATATAAGTTAAATAAATAGGGTGACAATATACAGCCTTGACATACTCCTTTCCCAATTTGGAACCAGTCTGCTGTTTCATGTCCAGTTCTAACAGTTGCTTCCTGACCTGCATATAGGTTTCTCAAGAGGCAGGTCAGGTGGTCTGGTATTCCCATCTCTTTCAGAATTTTCCAGTTTATTGTGAGCCACACAGTCAAAGGCTTTGGCATAGTCAATAAAGCAGAAATAGATGTTTTTCTGGAACTCTCTTGCTTTTTCGATGATCCAGCAGATGTTGGCAATTTGATTTCTGGTTCCTCTGCCTTTTCAAAAACCAGCTTGAACATCTGGAAGTTCACGGTTCATGTATTGCTGAAGCCTGGCTTGGAGAAGTTTAAGCATTACTTTACTAGCATGTGAGATGAGTGCAATTGTGCAGTAGTTTGAGCATTCTTTGGCATTGACTTTCTTTGGGATTGGAATGAAAACTGACCTTTTCCAGTCCTGTGGCCACTGCTGAGTTTTCCAAATTTGCTGGCATATTGAGTGCAGCACTTTCACAGCATCATCTTTCAGGATTTGAAAGAGCTCAACTGGAATTCCATCACCTCCACTAGCTTTGTTTGTAGTGATGCTTTCTAAGGCCCACTTGACTTCACATTCCAGGATGTCTGGGTCTAGGTGAGTGATCACACCATCCTGATTATCTGGGTTATGAAGATCTTTTTTGTACAATTCTGTGTATTCTTGCCACCTTTTCTTTCTTTTTTTTTTTTTCATATTTCATTTTTTTTTTTTTTGTGGTTTTTGTCATACATTGAAATGAATTAGCCATGGATTTACATGTATTCCCCATCCCGGTCCCCCCTCCCACCTCCCTCTCCACCCCATCCCTCTGGGTCTTCCCAGTGCACCAGGCCTTAATATCTTCTGCTTCTGTTAGGTCCATACCATTTCTGCCCTTTATTGAGCCCATCTTTGCATGAAATGTTCCCTTGGTATCTCTAATTTTCTGGAAGAGATCTCTAGTTTTTCCCATTCTGTTGTTTTCCTCTATTTCTTTGCACTGATCACTGAGGAAGGCTTTCTTATCTCTCCTTGCTATTCTTTGGAACTCTGCATTCAAATGGGTATATCTTTCCTTTTCTCCTTTGCTTTTCACTTCCCTTCTTTTCACAGCTATTTATCAGGCCTCCTCAGACAGCCATTTTGCTTTCTGCATTTCTTTTCCATGGGGATGGTCTTGATCCCTGTCTCCTGTACAATGTCACGAACCTCCATCCATAGTTCATCAGGCACTCTGTCTATCAGATCTAGTCCCTTAAATCTATTTCTCACTTTCATTGTATAGTCATAAGGAATTTGACTCTTCAACATACCTAATATGCAAATATCCAAACAACTGGAAATTTTTTTTAAATCTGCTATATGAAAGTTTTGAAACTTGACAAAAAAGATAAAAGAGACAATTCTGTGTATTAAAAGTTAATGAATTTCAGTCATATATTCACTCATTCATTCAACCATCATTTATTGAACAAATACCATAAGCCAGATGCTATCAAGGGGCTAAGAACAGAGGAGTGAATAACAAAGATCAGGGCCTTATCTCCATAGATCCTGCATTTAGGGCGGGGGGAGTTGAAACCAATTAGAGAACAGTAATATTGTTTTTTTTCATTTATTTTTATTAGTTGGAGGCTAATTACTTTACAATATTGTAGTGGTTTTTGTCATACATTGACATGAATCAGCCATGGATTTACATGTATTCCCCATCCCCATCCCCCTCCCACCTCCCTCTCCACCTGATCCCTCTGGGTCTTCCCAGTGCACCAGGCCTGAGCACTTGTCCCATGCATCCAGCCTGGGCTGGTGATCCGTTTCACCCTAGATAACATACATGTTTCGATGCTGTTCTCTCGAAACATCCCACCCTCGCCTTTTCCCACAGAGTCCAAAAGTCTGTTCTATACATCTGTGTCTCTTTTTCTGTTTTGCATATAGGGTTATCGTTACCATCTTTCTAAATTTCATATATATGTGTTAGTATACTGTAATGGTCTTTATCTTTCTGGCTTACTTCACTCTGTATAACAGGCTCCAGTTTCATCCATCTCATTAGAACTGATTCAAATGAATTCTTTTTAATGGCTGAGTAATATTCCATGGTGTATATGTACCACAGCTTCCTCATCCATTCGTCTGCTGATGGGCATCTAGGTTGCTTCCATGTCCTGGCTATTATAAACAGTGCTGCGATGAACATTGGGGTGCACGTGTCTCTTTCAGATCTGGTTTCCTCGGTGTGTATGCCCAGAAGTGGGATTGCTGGGTCATATGGCAGTTCTATTTCCAGTTTTTTAGAGAACAGTAATATTGTTATTTACAAATGTCCTATGTAGCACAGCCCTTACCTCATGGAACCTTCAATCTAGGTGGGAGAAGATGTTAAGTAAGCACATGAATACTTTCACTTGGACAAGTGCTATGAAGAAGTGCTGGCAGCTGGGAGAGCATACACAATCGAAAGAAACCCACTCTGGGGATCAAAGGATGCTTTTCCAAAGAAGTGACTCCTATGATCAAATTTGTTTCTTAAAAGCGAGAAAAGTAACTAGAGGTGGAGAAGAACGTTTCCCATGGGGAACATTTGCCAAAGCCTGAGGCAGAATGGTTTGTGGAGCTTTGCAAATCAAACTAAGATTGGCAAAGAGTAAATGAGAGCTAGAATGGCAGGCATGTCAGTCTCCCAGGGACAAGGGCAGAGACCATGTCAGCAAGGGCCAGGTGGTCAATTTTCATAGTTTTTTGACTTTATAGCAACAAATACATTTTAACGAGAAATCAACTTGTTGAAAGTATTGAGTCAAAATATTTTTCACATGTATCTCTCGTATCTCACATGTGAAGAAGAATAATGATCAAAATGACTGAAATATTGATGTCAACTTGACCCAAACTGTTTACACAGTATCATTTAAATATGTGTATGTGTGTGTGTGTGTGTGTGTGTGTGTGTGTGGATTCTATTGCTGATAATTTCAGAATTGTATAAGCCCTTTCTCCAAACACACAGACTTCTCCTATAAATATTCAAAATAAAATACTATTTTGTGAGAAAGACATTCTTTTCTAATATTAGGATAGTTATGATCCTGATGGGGAGATGATATGAATTGTAAAAACACGACTTCCATGTTCTAGAGCAGTGCTAAACATGACATATACTTAGTTCACATGCTAAATGTCAAAGGAAAAAAAACTGAAGTTTCTAACCCAAATTCTGACTCACATATTTTATTTTTCCTCATGCAGAGGATTAATCAGGCCAACTGAACACAATAAGGAATTCAATCTTATTTTATATGAGTCATCTTGAATAACAAAAAATTATTCATAGACATAAGGGAAAATATTATGCTCCTTAGTCATTTTACCATGAAGATATATATGCTTTCTATAAACAATTGGTAGGATTCACCCTAAAATTGACTTAGATATTCCAAGGTTTAAACTTTTAAAAAGGACACTAGCAAAGCTAGATTCATTGATGAAGACTGAAAGAAACCAATGCTCCAACAAAGTAGTAGGTAACCCCTAGATCATTCTATTTTCTAAGTTCTGAAAACTTAATGGTTATGACATGAATTTACACCCATTCCTTACATTAAGTGCAAGCTAGGAACATGCGATCATAAATTGATGAGGAAAGCACGGCACTTTGAGTGTAAACATTTCTTTCTGAGGTTTTTAAGCCTCCTATTTCAATTCCATTAAGTCTAGCTATATTTCCACTTCCTTTTTTCATAGTTTTTTCTGATTCATCCCTCTATCACAAACTGATAAATGGATGAGATAAATAAATGCATTAGTTAATTTTTCTGCAGTATAATGTCAAATTGTATAAACTATGGGTTCTCATTTCAATTTTGCCTCTAACACTATTTTCATTCTTCATTTTTTTTTCAGAATCCAGGGCAGAAAATTCAGACTTCAAATGAATAACAGTTAAACTCAATCTAGTACATATTTTAGATTCAGTCTGTAAACTTTCAGAATAAGGTTTTTTTCCTCCTATGTTTTATTCTCCTTATTTCAGAGGCAAGATTAGAGAAGAAAAATAAAACCCAATTTAGATCCCTTATATAACAATGTGTTAAAATTAAAGTGTAAACCAAGCCACCAATGCCCAGTAAATATTAAATTCCAAAGTGAGGTGTCAGATTAGTATATGCAGAAATTATAAAGGAAAGAGAAGGGGTTGTCAACACTTGGATGCATATAAGAATCACCCAAGGACCTCAAGGAACCACTGATGCCTGGGTTTCAGCCCCAGGAATTGGCATTACATTACATATGGTCTGGGCATTGAAAGTTTTTAAAAGTTATCTAAGAGATTCTAATTGAGAACCACTATTTTATCCAATAGTAATGGTGGCTCAGTGGTAAAGAGCCACTGCATGGGCTGCCAATTGTCAATTGCTGCCTGCCAATGCATGGGTTCGATCCCTGGGTTGGGAAGATCCCCTGGAGAAGGGAATTGCAACCCACTCCAGTATTCTTGGCCTGGAAAACCCCATGGACAGAGGAGCCTTGTGGGTTACAGTCCATGGGGTTGCAAAGAGTTGGACATGACTAAGTGGCTGAGTACACATGCACAAAATGATTTACAGAACACTGAAGGGCTATGGTTTCCAGAGAGTTAAACACTGTGATTGTTCAATGAGTATTTGTTGATTTAAACCAGTAACATGATGCTTCAATTCATTAAGTCTAGTGAAATATTCGTGTAGGAATTACATTTAAACTATTGAAATAGAGACTGAAGCAACCCTCAGCTGATAAAGCTATGGACTTTCTAGGAATAAAGTTTAGATGTCTTTATGGAGTCCTTTTCCCATAGGGATTCTAAGACCATAGCTAGTCCTTCTAGTTAATCCTAATAGTTAGGTTTGTTAATGTCTACATTGGCTAAAATTTGTTCACGTATAGCAACTTTTTTTAAAGTTTAAAAATACTATTTTTGAAGTAAGTGTTATCTGAAATTTCCAGTTCCAACATAGATCCTGTCTATTAAATCTGTCGTTATCATGATACACAGAAATAAGAGGTATTTTCCTGCCTGGAATCACAAAATAAGTTTCAGGTCAGGATTTGGGAAAGAATTTAAAACTGTTAGAAATCCCTGTTATTTCAGTAGTTCTAGTAAAATGAAATAAATTAAGTCCATTTCCCTTCAAGCCTTCTACAGCTTACCATGTACCCTTAAACGTGTGTGTGTGTGTTTTACTGTCATCTCTCACATCTTGGCACAACCAGATTTTGTTTTACTTAAATTCTATTTGCCTCTTTTTTATTTAATACTAGTCAACTTTATTCACTTCTTATAATTCAAGCAACCTCAAAACATCAATCTGACAGATGCTGTATGGTAATGGGATGGACAGCTGTAAATACACACACACACACACACACACACACACACACACATCCCTCTGGACATTTAGAGAAGAACAGGAAATCAGTGAATGTTAATACTGCCCATGTAGCAGCTTTACTAGACAGATTTCATGTAGTTGTCCTGTTTTATAGCCAATAGCCATGTAAGTTCTTTCAAGGGTCCCTCTGCTTCCAATATTATAGCTGTGTCATTGATAGGCTCTCAGATCTCTGAGAATAGAGGACTTTTGAATTAATTAGCAGTTAATTTTCACCTCTCAATAAGCAAAATGAGGACTTTCTTAGCTGGTGGATATTTGACAAGACTGTACATTCTTTAATGACACTGGTTGAAGACCAGTTAGAGGCTTCAGTATTTCCTTCAGTTAAGATAGGTGTATTATTACTTGTGTTAAGAAATTCCTCAGGGCTTCCCTAGTGGCTCAGTGGTAAAGAATCTGCCTGCCGATGCAGGGGACACAGGTTCGATCCCTGGTCCGGGAAGAGCCCACACGCCGCAGGGCAACTAAGCCCAAGCTCCACAACTACTAAGTCAGTGTTCTGGAGCCCGTGAACCACAACTACTGAAGCCTGCATGCCCTAGGGCCCGTGCTCAGCAACAAGAGAAGTCACCACAATAAGAGGCCCGTGCACCACAATGAGAGAGTAGCCCCCACTCACCGCAACTGGAGAAAGCCTGCGTGGAGCAGCAACAACTCAGCACAGCCAAAAATAAATAACTCTTGAAAAGTTCTTCTCTTTCTACTGAGGTGATAACCCCAGAAAACCTGAAATATAATGGTGGGAAAGCACTATGTTGTAAACTTGGTTCAAATGTCACCATAACATTTTTAACAATTATTTATTTAGAGTCTCTATGGTCAGCCTCCACTTGACCATAGCTTTGCTTGTTCATAAATAAGAGCAAGAGCAAGGGAGATGAGTAGTTAAAAAGATGTTTTCCTCCCTGCAGTGGGCTCCTGGGATCCAGGAGGAGTGAGAATCTGGCAGAACTAAGACTAGGTGGAAAGGATTGAAGGCATGAGTAGGAACTTGCTTATTGATTCCATATGCTTCCATCCTGATCTGCCTGACAGATTTGGTCAAGTGAAGTTCAGGAACTCCTGAAGCTAAGCTGAAGAACGTCTTCATGGATCTGTTAGTTAGGTGTAGTCAACCAATAAAGAAACAGCCCCTGATAAGGAGGATGTCATTACCCTGCCAGCAAACAATCCTGATACTAAATGCTAAGTCTACAAGTTACTAATAATTGAAGAACATCTAAGCCTCAGATTATCATTAGCAAAATAGAGAGGAGCTGCTGAGAAGACTGAGAGGTATTTCGTTGGGTCAGAAGGTCAGACTGTTATTCCATGAATATTTATAAGGCATTTACTGTACTTCAGGTATGACACAAGGGCTGAAAAGATGAAGATAAAAAGACAGACCCTGCAAACAAGGGGTCTATCAGGTGGTAGGGATACAGACCTGTGAACCTTTACAGTAGAATAGTAATCAGTGTAATTATAATATGTAGAGGGAAGAGAGGGGGAAGATGTTCAGAAATGCCTAGGAAAAAGACAAGGAACTCATCACAAGGAAGATAAACTTGGGCTGAGACTTTAAGGACTTAGATAGGCCTTTATATTAGAGATGCTAATGTAAGGATGACATCCTAGGTGGCAAGAATAATGGTGTAAATGTCATGAAGGTGTAAGAATGCTCTTGGGCAAGAAGTTTGTGAGAGAATATGAACGAGCAGTTATAGAAAATTTGGTTGATCAGGTAGGTGAAGGCCAGAGGATGAAAAGACTGGTATGTCATGCCAAGGAATTTTTTTTTTCTCTAAAGTTGATGAGAAGCCAATGACATATTTTGAGCAAAGAGCTGATGTCGTATTTGTTCTCAAAAGGTCATCCTCGAGAGATGCTGGAGGATGGATTGAAAAAGGGTAAAATTAAGGAGGAGAGAACAGTGAATAAGACATTCAATACTGTGGGTAGGATCTGCTAAGAATGGTAGCAGAAGGGATGGAGATTGATATGTCAAGAATTTATTGTGGAGCAGAGTGAATAAATATGCAGACAAACTGGGTATGGAAGATGAAGATCTACAAGAAGTTTTATGATTGGAACTTGGATAACTGAGTGGATGGTAGCTGTTGCTCACCAATATAAGAAATTTCAAAAGAAGCATGTAGAAATGGGAAGATGATGATTTTGCTGATAAGCCTCCAGAATATGAGGGCTTCATAAGATATTCATTTAGAAATGCAAAGCATCAGGAAAAGAGCCTGGCACATAGTAGATGGTCAAGAAATTATGGTTCACTTTCCTTTTGAACCAAGAGGAATTGTCATTAAGCAATTGAATATATGTAAATAAAACCTGAAGAGAAATATTTTGTCTCTTTTCAGTTTCAAAACTGATTCTTCCCTACTATATATTTTGCACATACTATTCCCTTCACCTAGATGATCCTGCCTGCACAGGCCTCCAGACCCTTTTCATTGTTCCAGTATTGGCTGAACATCATCTAAGTCAGGCCTTTTGGAATCATGTTCAGAAACCGTTCCCTCCCAACTCAGTACACATCACATGTTCCTATTGATGACTTGCACAGCAAATTTCTCAATTTTCAAATATATAATTCATATTAGTTTATCTACCTATTCCTTTAGGTTCTATTCTAAGGTGTGGAAAGAAAAATGAGTGGGGTGGGAGAAAGAAAGGAGGAAGGAAAAAGAGAAAGAGGGAAAGAACAGAAGGAAGAAAGCAATAGACTGTGCCTAACTTGGAAATTAATTACCCAATTTGTGGATATAAAAATGCCATTACCTGTTCTTATTACAAATATATGCAAAACCCACGTTGTTTTCAGGTTTTGTATATTTCATTCCTTAACATCTCAGAATAAGGCAGGGAGGAAAGAGGAAGTTTACAAAACACACACATGAAATTGTACAACAGCCTCTTTTACAAATAATGATGATTGCCTGAGGTTTGGGCCCCACACTATGGCAAGTGTATTGCCAATTAGAATTCTAACAAAAATGATCGGCCAGAGGGAAATCACTCCACAATAACATCAGCCAGCTGAATGCATCTACAGCCATTGCTGTTGTTTTTTGTTGGCTAAGTCATGATTGATTCTTTAGCAACCCCATGGACTGTAGCCCACCAGGCTTCTCTGTCCATGAGATTTCCCAGGCAAGAATACTTGCCATCTCCTTCATCAGGGGATCTTCCCAACCAAGGAATCAAACCCATGTCTCCTGAATTAGCAGGAGGATTCTTTACCACTGAGTCACCTGGAAGCCCCATCTACAGCCAAACAAGTCAAGAAAAGCCTATTCAAACACCTATTATAGGCAAATCAGTGTGCCATTTTTGGCAGGTGATATAAAATGATTTAAAGCACAGGATCTTCCTTAAATTAATTTACAATTTAGTAATGAGGGTGAGGAAATTATGAAGAACTAAACCATATGGCAGCATATGAAACAAGCTACAGAGATACTCAAGCACAACACTGTCAGAAGCCATAAAACTCCTTTTCCAAGTCGGCAGTGTCCTTTTTAAATGATAGTGGCATCATTTTTAATTCAAGAATAGACAAGGAAACAAACCAGAGAGCAGGGCAATAATGCAGGTCGTGGGAATGTGATACTCTTCTTGGAAATATAAACTACACAAAGGAGAACAATCACAGAGTCAGAAACCACAGAATAGGTTCATGGCAGTTAGTACCTATTTGAAATCCATCTCCTCATCAATTTTTTGTGACTTTTTAAAGCATCTATATGAAACTGGTTTTCATAAAGTCTAACAGTGACTTAACATATTTTAAAGAATTCTGTATTCTACGCATGTGATACTGTTATTACATATGTTACAATCCTCTGCTTGTTAATCTTCCATGTTAGTACTGACTCTCAAATACACATAAAAGACCCATAATGTCTGTATCCTGAGAAATTACATGAGATTTTTATACTTAGAGTCTGTTTAATGCTTACCTTAACACTTAAAGAACTAGAACCTGAATTCAAAGGCCAATTCATTTTCCTTAATGATACAAGAGCAAATAAAATCCACTCCAATTGTCCTGGTTTGTAAGCAATGGGAAGGAGTTTGGTCAAAGTAAATAGGATGTGAATGCGCTGAATGATGATATATTAAATAAGACTCCAATCATATAGTTATTTTATAACTAATTTCATAATTATTAAATATGATCCTTGAATTTTCATGTTGAATTTTAATACATCAGAAAAAAATTTAAAAACGAAGAAGAAATTCCATAGTAAAATGCTTAAATCTTACTTGTTTAATAACAAAGCTATTCTCAGGCAAAATTTTTAATAATGCTTATAACTCCCTAAGAAAAAGAAATGCAAAAAGGCAAAATGGTTGTCTGAGGAGACCTTACATACCTGAGAAAAGAAGAGAAGCATATGGCAAAGAAGAAAAGGAAAGATATACCCATCTGAATGCAGAGTTCCAAAGAATAGCAAGGAGAGATAAGAAAGCCTTCTTAAGTGAACAATGTAAAGAAATAGAGGGAAACAACAGAATGAGAAAGACTAGAGATCGCTCTAAGAAAATTAGAGATATCAAGGGAACATTTCATGCAGAGATGAGGGACAATAAAGGACAGAAATGGTATGGACCTAATAGAAGTAGAAGATATTAAAAAGAGGTGGCAAGAATACATAGAAGAACTGTACAAAAAAAGTGTTAATGACTGACATAACCACAATGGTATGGTCACTCACCTAGAGCCAGACATCCTGGAGTGTGAAGTCAAGTGGGCCTTAGGAAGAATTACTACAAATAAAGCTAGCAGAGGTGATAGAATTCCTGCTGAGGTATTTCAGTTCCTAAAAGATGATGCTGTTAAAGTGCTACACTCAATATGCCAGCAAATTTGGAAAACACAGCAGTGGTCACAGGACTGGAAAAAGTCAGCTTTCATTAAAATCGGAAAGAAGGGCAATGCAAAACAATATTCAAACTACTGCACAATTGCAATCATTTCACATGCTAGTAAGGTCATGATCAAATCCTTCAAGCTAGGCTTCAACAGTACATGAACCAAGAGCTTCCAGATGTACAAGCTGGATTTAGAAGAGGCAGAGGAACCAGAGATGAATTCGCCAACATCAACTGGATCATAAAAAAAGCAAGAGAATTCCAGAAAAACATCTGCTTCACTGACTACACCAAAGCCTTTGACTGTGTGGATCAAAACCAACTGTGGAAAAATCTGAAAGAGACAGGAATACCAGACCACCTTACCTGCTTTCTGAGAAACTTGTAAGTCCAGAAGCAACAGTTAGAACTGGACATGGAACAATGAACTGGTTCAAAATTGGGACAGGAGTATGTCAGAGCTGTATATTGTCACCCTATGTATTTAGCTTATATGCAGAGTACCTCATCCAAAATTCTGGGCTGGATGAACCTCAAACTGGAATCAAGATAGCTAGGACAAATATCAATAACCTGAGATATGCAGATGACACCACCCTAATGGCAAAAGTAAAGAGGAACTAAAGAGCTTCTTGATGAAGGTGAAAGAGGAGAGTGCAAAAGCTGGCTTACAACTCAATGTTCAAAAACTAAGATCATGGCATCTGGTCCTATCACTTCATGGCAAATAGATGAAGAACAAATGGAAACAGTGACAGACTTTATTTTCTTGGGCTCCAAAATCACTGAAGATTGTAACTGCAGCCATGAAATTAAAAGATGCTTGCTCCTTGGAAGAAAAACTTTGACAAACCTAGACAATGTATTCAAAAGCAACGACATTACTTTGCTGACAAAGGTCTATACAGTCAAAGCTATGGTTTTAACAGTAGTCATGTATGGATGTGAAAGTTGGAACATAAAGAAGGCTGAGTGCCAAAGAACTGACGCTTTTGAGCTCTGGTGTTAGAGAAGACTCTTGAGAGTCCATTGAACAGCAAGAATATCAAACCAGTCAATCCTAAAGGAAATCAGTCCTGAATATTCATTGAAAGGACTGCTGCTAAAGCTCCAATCCTTTGGCCACCCCATGCAAAGGGCCAACTCATTGGAAAACACCCTGATGCGGGGAACGACTGAACTGCTGTACGTTAGATCCCCAAGACTTATTGATCTTATAACTGGAAGTTGGTACCCATTTGACCAACATCTCCTTTCCCCCACACCAGTTCAGTTGCTTAGTCATGTCTGACTCTTTGAGACCCCATAGACTGCAGCATGCCAGGCTACCCTGTCCATCACCAACTCCCAGAGTTTACTCAAACTCATGTCCATCCCTGTCCGTCACCAACTCCCAGAGTTTACTCAAACTCATGTCCATCGAGTCGGTGATGCCATCAAGCCATCTCATCCTCTGTCGTCCCCTTCTCCTCCTGCCCCCAGTCCCTCCCAGCATCAGGGTCTTTTCCAATGAGTCAGCTCTTTGCATCAGGTGGCCAAAGTATTGGAGTTTCAGCTTCAACAAAAGTCCTTCCAATGAACACCCAGGACGGATCTCCTTTAGGAAGGACTGGTTGGATCTCATTGCAGTCCAAGGGACTCTCAAGAGTCTTCTCCAACACCACAGTTCAAAAGCATCAATTCTTTGGCACTCAGCTTTCTTTATAAACAACTCTCACATGACTACTGGAAAAACCATAGCTTTGACTAGCCGGACCTTTGCTGGCAAAGTAATGTCTCTGCTTTTTAATATCCTGTCTAGGTTGGTCATGACTTTTCTTCCAAGGAGTGTCTTTTAATTTCATGGCTGCAATCACCATCTGCAGTGATTTTGGAGCCCCCCAAAATAAAGTCTGCCACTGTTTCCACTGTTTCTCCATCTATTTGCCAGGAAGTGACAGGACCAGATACCATGATCTTAGTTTACTGAATGTGGAGCTGTAAGCTAACTTTTATACTCTCCTCTTTCACTTTCATCAAGAGGCTCTATAGTTCTTCTTCACTTTGTGCAATAAGGGTGGTATCATCTGCATATCTGAGGTTATTGATATTTCTCCCAGCAATCTTGATTTCAGTTTCTGCTTCCTCCAGCCCAGCGTTTCCCATGATGTACTCTGCATATAAGCTAAACAAGCAGGGTGACAATATACAGCCTTGACATACTCCTTTTCCTATTTGGAACCAGTCTGTTGTTCCACGTCCTGTTCTAACTGTTGTTTCCTGACCTGCATACAGATTTCTCAAGAGGCAGGTCAGGTGGTTTGGTATTCCCATCTCTTTCAGAATTTTCCACAGTTTATTGTGAGCCACACAGTCAAAGGCTTTGGCATAGTAAAAAAAAAAAAACAGAAATCGATGTTTTTCTGGAACTCTCTTGCTTTCTCTATGATCCTGCAGATGTTAGCAATTTGACCTTTGGTTCCTCTGCCTTTTATAAAACCAGCTTGAATGTCTGGAAGTTCACAGTTCATGTATTTCTAAAGCCTGGCTTGGAGAATTTTGAACATTACTTTACTAGCATGTGAGATGAGTGCAATTGTGCGGTAGTTTGAGCATTCTCTGGCATTGCCTTTCTTTGGGATTGGAATGAAAACTGACTTTTTCCAGTCCTGTGGCCACTGCTGAGTTTTCCAAATTTGCTGGTATATTGAGTGCAGCACTTTCACAGCATCATCTTTCAGGATTTGAAAGAGCTCAACTGGAATTCCATCACCTCCACTAGCTTTGCTCATAGTGATGCTTCCTAAGGTCCACTTGACTTCACATTCCAGGATATCTGGCTCTGGGTGAGTGATCACACCATCCTGATTATCTGGGTCATGAACATCTTTTTTGTATAGTTCTTCTGTGTATTCTTGCCACCTCTTCTAAATATCTTCTGCTTCTGTTAGGTCCATACCATTTCTGTCCTTTATTGAGCCCATCTTTGCATGAAATGTTCCCTTGTTATCTCTAATTTTCTTGAAGAGATTTATAGTCTTTCTCACTCTATTGTTTTCCTCTATTTCTTTGCACTGATCACTGAGGAAGGCTTTCTTATCTCTACTTACTATTCTTTGGAACTTTGCATTCAAATGAGTATATCTTCCCTTTTCTCCTTTTCTTTTTGCTTCTCTTCTTTTCACAGCTATTTGTGAGGCCTCCTTAGACAGCCACTTTGCTTTTTTGCATTTCTTTTTCTTGGGGATGGTCTTGCTCCCTGTCTCCTGTACAATGTCAGGAACCTCCATCCATAGTTCATCAGGCACTCTATCAGATCTAGTCCCTTAAATCTATTCCTCACTTCCACTGTATAATCATATTGGATTTGATTTAGGTCATACCTGAATGGTCCTGTGGTATTTCCCTACTTTCTTTGATTTAAGTCTGAATTTGGCAATAAAGAGTTCATGATCTGAGCCACAGTCAGCTCCTGGTCTTGTTTTTGCTGACTGTATAGAGCTTCTCCATCTTTGGCTGCAAAGAATATAATCAATCTGATTTCGGTGTTGACTCTCTGGTGATGTCCATGTGTAGAGTCTTCTCTTGTTTGCTATGGGTGTTTGCTATGACCAGTGTGTTCTCTTGGCAGAACTCCATCAGCCTTTGCCCTGCTTCATTCTGTACTCCAAGGCCTAATTTACCTGTTACTGCAAGTGTTTCTTGATTCCTACTTTTGCATTCCAGTCCCCTATAATGAAAAGGACATCTTTTTTGGGTGTTAGTTCTAAAAGGTCTTGTAGGTCTTCATATAACCATTCAATTTCAGCTTCTTCAGCATCACTGGTCGGGGCATAGACTTGGATTACCGTGATATTGAATGGTTTGCCTTGGAAATAAACAGAGATCATTCTGTCGTTTTTTGTGATTGCATCCAAGTACTACATTTCAGATTCTTTTGTTGGCTATGATGGCTACTCCATTTCTTCTAAGGGATTCTTACTCACAGTAGTAGATATAATGGTCATCTGAGTTAAATTCACCTATTCCAGCCCATTTTAGTTCGCTGATTCCTAAAATGTCGACATTCACTCTTGCTATCTCCTGTTTGATCCAATTTCTGGAGCGACTGTGAGGAGCTACCCTACATCCAAGGGCAAAGGAGAATCCCCAGCAAGATAGTAGGAGGGGTGAATTCACATTCAGAGTGAAACCCTGTTCCCACCAGAGACGCTCAGAAGGCTCAAACAAATCTTGTACACCAGGACCCAGGGACCCCACAGAGACTGAGAGAGAACTGTGTTTGAGCGTCTCCTGTGGAGATACGGGTTGGTAGTGGTCTGCCGCAGGGACAGGGGCTCTGGGTGTGGGTATGGCATAAGTCCTCTTGGAGGAGGTCACCATTAACCCCACCATAGAGCTGCCAGAACTTACATAGGACTGGGAAATAGACTCTTGGAGGGCACAACAGAACCTTGTGCACCAGGACCCAGGAGAAAGGAACAGTGACCCCACAGGAAACTTGCCTGTGGGTGTCCGGGAGTCTCTGGCAAAGGCATGCATTGGTGGTGGCCTGCTGCAAGGTTGGGGGCACGGACTACAGCAGTACATGCATGGGATCTTTTGAGGGAGGTCACCATTATCTTCATTACCTCCACCATACTTTGGCCCCAGGTAAAAAGCAGGGAGGGAACACAGCTCCACCCATCAACAGAAAATTGGATTAAAGATTTACTGAGCATGGCCCCGCCCATCAGAACAAGACCTAGTATCCCCCTCAGTCAGTCTATCCCATCAGGAAGCTTTCATAACCTCTTATCCTTCTCCATCAGAGGGCAGACAGACTGAAAACCACCATCACAGCAAACTAACCAATCTAATCACATGGACCACAGCCCTGTCCAACTCAATGAAACTATGAGCCATGCCGTGTAGGGCCACCCAAGATGGACGGGTCATGGTGGAGAGTTCTGACAAGATGTGGTCCACTGGAGAAGGGAATGGCAAACCACTTCAATATTCCTGCCTTGAGAACCCCATGAACAGTATGAAAAGGCAAAAAGATAGGACACTAAAGGATGAATTCCCCAGGTCAGTAGATGCCCAAAAATGCTACTGGAGATCAGTGGAGAAATAACTCCAGAAAGAATGAAGAGATAGAGACAAAGCAAAAACAACACCCAATTGTAGGTGTGACTGGTGATGGAAGCAAAGTCTGATGCTGTAAAGAGCAATATTGCATAGGAACCTGGAATGTTAGGTCCATGAATCAAGGCAATGTACAGCAGGGTGAGTATAATTAATAATACTGATATATGTACTTGAAAGTTGGTAATCTCATAAATCTTAAATATTCTAACCTTAAAAAAATGGTAATTACATGACATCATGCAGGTGCTAGATAACCTATGGTGGCAATCATTTTATAATACATAAGTGTATCAAATCAACATGTACATCTTAAATTTACATAATGTTCTATGTCAACTGTATCTCAATCAAGTTGTTGGGGGAAGTCATAACCTCTGAGGAAGCAAGTTTAGCCAACACTTTTACCTCTTTTATTCCTCCTGTTGAATTCTGATAAAATTTAATGATTTTATTTCAAATTTGCATGGACTGTATAAGTTTATTTTTATAAGAATATTCTCTATCCTTCCAGATATCCTTCTCTCCATATCTATTAATAAGTTATTTGGAATGAAAAATGTTATAGTTTAATTCCATTTATTAAGAAAATTTTTCTTTCTTTCTATTTTGGATGAGTCCTTTTTTGTTCTTTTGCTCTAAGTTTGAGCATGAATAATTTATTTAAAAATTAACATCATTAATATAAAAGGCATTGACAACACTTTATTTTAAACAATTATCTTCATGCTTAAAAATTTATTTGAAAGATGTTTTGACTTGTTTTTGCTCTTCTATATGTTTTAAGGGAATTTTACTTTGTTGTTACTTTTCTACATTTACTTTTAATTGTACACCATTAATTTAAAAAGAAAGTGATTATTGTTAAAAATGGAGATATAAAATGTTATGCATAGTACAGAAAATATTTCCATTCTTGAAAATTTTGAGGAAGTTAATGGTACCTAAATGTTATTTCTAAATATACCTACCATTTTATCATTATTTTCTAATACCTGCTAATTTCTTTGCAAAAAGTAATCTAAGTTATGGTCACAATGACTCTTTTAATCCACTGTGATACTTAAGATTTGTGAAGGATATATCTTAATATTCCTTAGAACACTGACAGGATGTAGATTTATTATTAAAAATAAGAATAAAGTAAAATCAGAAGAAAATGGAAAATCCTGAAGTTAAAACAGAATTTGACATCTGAAAGTGATCACTATGAGAGAAATGGAATAAAATGAAATGCTCTTCTCATTGTCATCCATACTGTTATGTGAGAAAGATCAGAGAGTGTGCAGATTAAAAATAATAATAATAATAAAGAAAAGCAGAAGGAAATTCCACTTCTACTGACTTGTGAGTAACTCCATGAGCTTCAGGCTAAGGACTGAATCCAAATCTAAACAGCATGGCAGGAGAAGATGTCTAAACTATAGATGGCTAGGACAGTGGGCAAGTTTACAGCTCATCTACTCCTGTGGTCCAGCAAAGACCACTTGCCCTTTGACTGTGTTCTCAGACAACAAAATATCCCTTCCTGGGTCAAATGAAGCTATTAACACATTAGCAGTATGTTTTCTTGAAGATGAACAGCATGTTAAAAGGGTAAAAATCTATTATGATTGCACAATTGCCTAGAGCAGAATGAGAATGGAACTTTCCAACTCCCTAACCTCATGCAGTAACCATCTTGCCAAATGCTACTTCTCTTTCTAGTTTTATGGCCCAGCAGCTATCCTAGCAGTAAAAAGTTCTTAAGAAACCTGGTAAAACATTCAGCTGCCATTTCAAATATCTGAGGGAAAAATCAGCACGACCGGTAGCAAACAAATTTTGCAAAGACAAAAACCACTAGACTTTATAAAATTAATCAAACAGCTGTTTGACAACATCACTAAAGTCCATCTCAAGATGTAGCTACAAAAATTTATTTTGATGTTGGAAGAGCCTCATCATGTTAGAAGAGCCTCATGTAAGCATGAATTAACATCAAATTTACTCATGTACTTATAAATCATTAATAAAAAAGATCTTAGACTATGAATGGAAAAGTAAAATTCTTCTAGATAGAATGTTTAGTCTTCACATTTTCCCACTTATCTCTTGCCAAGATGCAATGACAAGAAACAGAGGCACAGTGTAAATATGAGACAAAAAATGTAGAAAAATGCACTCATTAGGATGAGGGCAAAGATGATTCTGGTTGTCAAAGTATGAAGAATATTCTCCAAATTTTACTTATTTTTAAATGAGTGTAGTAAAAAATGCAAAGCAAGCTAGTAGAGTTAACTCCTTCTGCCATCCAGCTGGTCTTGGGTTAGGCGTGATTTATGAGAAGTATACTAATTACATGTAAATGTATCCTTCCAAAAATGCTTTGGAAAGCTATGAAGGACTTTGAACACGGTACTCAAAATTCTCAAAATCTCAACCACAGTCAAGAATCTGCTAAGCGGGGATTTCCCTGGTGGTCCAATGGTTAAGAATCTACCTTGCCTGGTAGCTCACCTGGTAAAGAATCTGCCTGCAATGTGGGAGGCCTGGGTTCGATCCCTGGGTTGGGAAGATCCCCTAGAAAAGGGAAAGGCTACCCACTCCAGTATTCTGGCCTGGAGAATTTCATGGATTGTATAGTCCATGGGGTCACAAACAGTCAGACACGACTGAGGGACTTTCACTTTCACTTTGCAATGCAGGGGACATAGGTTTGATCCCTGGTCAGGGAACTAAGATCCCACATGCCATAGAGTAACTAAGCCCTTGCACTACAACTACTGAGCCCATAGGCTTTGGAGTCTGAGTGACACAATGAAAGATCCCACATGAGGCAACAAAGATCCCATGCACTGTAATTAAGACCTGACACAGCCAAATAAATAAATATGTTTAAAAAAGAGTCTGCCAAGCAAATCCAGTTGGATTGCCTGAAACTTTCATTGTGTAAGCCTCAGGCACCTGTTGAAGAAAGTGGTTAGACTCTAAGTGGCTTCAGGCCAAGCCTGTGCCTGCTTTTTGAGTTCCTTGCCCATAGTAGACATTTTTAAATATTTGTCAAAGGAAAACCAAAATAAGGAAGTAAAGATGGAAAGCAGGGAGGTAAAGATGGAGGAGGGAAGGAAAAAAGAAAGGAAGGGAAAGAAGGAAATTAAGGAATCTGAACAGTAAAGTCATGTTCAATCCCTTCTGAGAACTGCTCAAAAATGACATCTTATTTACATACATCTAAATACAAACTCATCTCTCACACTAGTAAAGTAATGCTCAAAATTCTCCAAGCCAGGTTTCAGCAATATGTGAACCAAGAACTTCCAGATGTTCAAGCTGGTTTTAGAAAAGGCAGAGGAACCAAAGGTCAAATTGCCAACATCCGCTGGATCATCAAAAAAGCAAGAGAGTTCCAGAAAAACATCTATTTCTGCTTTATTGACTACACTAAAGCCTTCGACTGTGTGGATCACAATAAACTGTGGAAAATTCTGAAAGAGATGGGAATACCAGACCACCTGACCTGCCTCTTGAGAAACCTGTATGCAGGTCAGGAAGCAACGATTAGAACTGGACATGGAACAACAGACTGGTTCCTGTCAAGGCTGTATATTGTCACCCTGCTTGTTTAACTTATATGCAGAGTACATCATGAGAAACGCTGAGCTGGAAGAAGCACAAACTGGAGTCAAGATTGCCGGGAGAAATATCAATAACCTCAGATATGCAGATGACACCACCCTTATGGCAGAGAGTGAAGAGGAACTAAAAAGCCTCTTGATGAAAGTGAAAGAGGAGAGTGAAAAAGTTGGCTTAAAGCTTAACATTCAGAAAACGAAGATCATGGCATCTGGTCCCATCACCTCATGGGAAATAGATGGGGAGACAGTGGAAACAGTGTCAGACTTTATTTTTGGGGGCTCCAAAATCACTGAAGATGGTGACTGCAGCCATGAAATTAAGACGCTTACTCCTTGGAAGGAAAGTTATGACCAACCTAGATAGCATATTAAAAAGCAGAGACATTACTTTGCCAACAAAGGTCTGTCTGGTCAAGGCTATGGTTTTTCCAGTGGTCATGTATGGATGTAAGAGTTGGACTGTGAAGAAAGCTGAGTGCCAAAAAATTGATGCTTTTGAACTGTGGTGTTGGAGAAGACTCTTGAGAGTCCCTTGGACTGCAAGGAGATCCAACCAGTCCATCCTAAAGGACATCAGTCCTGGGTGTTCATTGGAAGGACTGATGCTGAAGCTGAAGCTCCAGTACTTTGGCCACCTCATGCAAAGAGTTGACTCATTAGAAAAGACCCTGATGCTGGGAGGGATTGGGGGCAGGAGGAGGAGGGGACGACAGAGGATGAGATGGCTGGATGGCATCACCGACTTGATGGGCATGAGTCTGAGTAAACTCCGGGAGTTGGTGATGGACAGGGAGGCCTGGCGTGCTGCAATTCATGGGGTCGCAAAGAGTTGGACATGACTGAGCGACAGAACTGAACTGACTGAAATACAAACCGATACAGAGAGAGGAAAGCAGGATGAACTACATCAATTACAAGGCTGTATAAAGTGGGAAGCTGATACTGCAGCAGAAAAATCTTAAGTACAGAATTTTGGGGGCTTGCTATTTCTCCAAGTTGTATCATCCTTATAGGAAACCTTAGTACTGCCAATGAAGACCCTGAAGCAAATGTTTCACTATGTCTCCATATTGAAAAATAAATCAAGTCTAAAATAAAAATAACTTCGTCCACCCATCCAAATGCCACATGTTATAATGCAACTTGTAAACAAACTGTAGAGACTCAGTCTTGTCTTTTTGATTCCAGGCTGTCACAATGTCTAAGGGATCTGCATGTAGAAGGGGTCATCTTAATTGGGAGAAATTTTTATTTACCAAAAATCACAAATATTAATTTAAATAGCATATTTTAAAAATGTAAATATTCCCAGAGATAGACAGAATATATGAAGACATAAAACTACACTGTTTTACTAAAAGAAAGAGGAACTGGGAACTGAATTTGTGAGCAGGGAGATGGCAGACTAGATTTCTGCAGACTTTTATATGCTCTTAGAAATGCAATTCTCCATTTCAACTCCTCAGTTTCTTTATAATCATGTTATATTTGCCAAGCATATACCATCTGATAAGCTGGAAGAAAATGGTTACAACTCTGATAACTTTTCCTTCTTTGCTAGGAACTCGCTTTATGGTGCTTGTAAACTTGTTAATTTAATCCAAAGCCATGGAAGTTTTTTTTTTTAATGACATGAGTAGCACAAAATCTCACTGAAAGTAACAATTTTGTTCAACCAGCAAATTATTTTTTTCCCATTTCTACTCAGGTAGTTTACATAGTACATGTGAAAATCAGTACCATTAGCAGGGATATGAGAATGGATTGATGAGTGTGCTAAAAGACAAATGACTGATTTTTTTTTCCCAACTAAACTCGGCACTGCAGGGGCAAGGCCATTTATGGCTATTAGGAAACTTGGGAGAAAGAAATGATTATCACCTTCAGTGAAGACAATGAGAACCATGCTAATATCAATCCCAGTTCCCATCAGGCTAATAAGGCGGCGCTGAGACCACAAACTCAGAAACTCTTCAGTTTGTCTCAAGGACTTCTGCAAGTGACCATTGTGAGCTTAAGATGCGGCACTCAATCCTGGGGCCCATGACCAGACAGTGTAACTATTGTGGGAGGTGTTAAATTCTGAAATTTGTTCCAACTATTATCATCTGAATAAATACCTTCAAACCATGCTGAACCCCAAAATTCCATATGCTTGACATAAAATACTTGGAGAACTGGAGAGAAAATGCCCTCAACTTCGTAAATATTCTCTGATTAGCCTAAGTTCACACTTTGGCCTGTTCTCGACTTCCAAGAGCACCCTTTCAGACTTTGCCTATTCAGATTCAGCCTTAGTATTTCAAGTTTTGCCTAATTTCTCCCTGCAACTCACTTCCCTTCACTCCCCAAACACCACTCTCACTTGGCTTTTCTCCTGCACTCTTTCAAACTCCTCTGCGACTCCCTCTCTTGCTCTGACGGATTTTTAAAATTTTCTCTGCACTGGGATTCTATCTTCACCTCTCTACTCACTCTATTTTCTTTACTGATTTAGTGACAGCTTTGAAATACCCTCTGCATAATTATGAACCTTGCTTACTGTTTCCAGACCTCTCTGCTGCCCTCCAGACCTGTATATTCGATACATCTCTTAGACATTTCACTTGACTCAACACAGACTGTGACACCTGCTATTCACCACTAATATTCAGTCTCCTTCTCTTTGGCCAGTAACACAGGAGAAATTAGATAAGTCAGGCACTCCTTCATTATCCTCTCTTGCAACTAAGAGTTTTCCAAGTGACAAGTTCTGGCCAATGAGATACAAATAGTAGTTTTATGCAAAGACTTCTGGGAAAGCAAAATCCATGGTTTGTTTCTTGCCCCACTCCCCCCCCCCCTTTTTTCCCCTAATGCCTGGTGATATTTTAGAGCCTTTTCATATATTTCTCAGCCTTTTACATGTCCTCTTTTGTGATTTGTCTGTTCAACTCTTTCCCCTAGTTTTCCATTATGGTACAGCTTTTAACTGATTGTTAGGAATCTGTCTGTATTTGGAAACAAGTCCCTGTTGGATATAGATCTTGAGAATATTCTATTATAGTCTCTGGGTTGCTTTTTCACTTTCTTACCAGTGTCCTTCAATGAACAAAAGTTCCTAATCCTAGTGTACTCCAATTTGTCATTTTTCTTTCCTTTATGGGTAATACTTTTCAAATCTTGTCCAGAAAATCTCTACTGACTGCAGAATCATGAGATATATTCTATTTCCCCTAAAATTATGGTGGCTTTAATTTTGTTAATAGTACTGAAATCAATCTGGAATTGAGCACATATACCAAAATTGGAATGAAGCAGAGAGGATTAGCATGGCCCCTGTGTAAGGATGACACTCATATCCATGAAGCATTCCATATTTTTGGGCTTCCCTGATGGCTCAGTGGTAAAGAATCCACCTGCAATGCGGGAGACCTGGGTTCAATCTCTGGGTTGGGAAGATCCCCTGGAGGAGGGCATGGCAACCCACTCCAGTATTCTTGCCTCGAGAATCCCCATGGACAGAGGAGCCTGGTGGGGCTACAGTCCATGGGGTCACAAAGAGTCGAACAGGACTGAGCTTTCAAGCACACACACCATGTACCAACACCAGACTGCTTTAATCATCACAGCTTTATAATAGGACTTGGTATCTTAGACGAACATCTTCCCCCTTAGTTCTCCCTAAAGACGGTCTTGGGTATTTTTTGACCCTTTGATGTCCATATACATTTTAGAATCATTTTGCTAGATTCTTCAGAAGTAAAGAAGTAATCTGCTCTGATTTTGACTGTGATTCCATTGAGTCCACAGAAAAAACCTGGGAAAACTGCCATCTCTTAGCATGGCATTTTCCAACCTATAAATTTATTATAACCCTCCATTTATTTGGGTCTTGATTTTATTTTGAGAATGGTTTGTACTTTATGTTGTACATAGTTGCACATATTTTGGCATATTTTATTAACTTTACTCCTAGGTATTTTATGCTATTGGAAGTAGTATATATTAACATTTCATTTTCTATGTGTTTGCTTCTGCTATAACTGATTTTTGTACATGTTGTAAGTTCCTAAGTAATTATGTTTGTTTGAAGATGCTTGTGAGTTTCTCTCATTTATACTCCACTTTTATTTCTTCAGTTACAACCCATATTTTTATTTCTTCTAATATATATGCCTACTATTTCTTTTTCTTTACTTTTTACACTGGTTCAAACTTCTTTTATAATGTTGAAAATAAGTGGTCAGAGAAGGTATCCTGTCTCATTCCCAGTCTCTGGGGGAAAGGTTTCAATATTTTGCAATCAACTATATGGATTGCTATAGAATTTTTTGTAGATAGGCTTTATAAAATTATGGTATTTCCTACTGTTCCTGATCTACTAATATATTTTATAATCACATGATTTCTCTCCCCTTTTCTGTTAATGTATTGAATCACATTGACTTTTAGATATAAATTACTTTTTCACCCCAGTAATAAATCCTGTTTTAATCTATAATCCTTTTTCTTCATTGCTAGATTAGCAGTTGTATTCATTTGCTATGGCTGCCATAACAAAGTACCAGAAACTAGGTGACATAATAGAAATCTATTATCTCCCAGTTTTGGAGACTGAAAGTGTGAGATCAAGGTGTATGCAGGGGTGCTTCTGTCCTAGGACTTTGAAGGAAGGACATGTTCCAGGCTTGTCTCTTTGGCTTGCAGACAGCCATCCATGTGTTCACAGTGCACTCTCCCTGTATACTTGTCTCCAAATTTCCTCTTTATATAAGAATATCAGTCAGATTAGGGCCCACTCTATTGTCTTCCTTTTAACCTCTGTAAAAACTGTATCTTCAAATAAGGTTACATTCTGAGGTACCAGGGGTTAAGAGGTCAACATAGGAATGTGGGCTGCCAGGGGAGGTAGGAAGGTGGAACAGACAGCAAGTAACCCATAACAGATATATAAACATATTTTGTTTAGAATTTGTCTGTCAGTTTTCATGAGAGATTTTACTGTAATATTCCCTTGTGTTTATCTTAATATTAAGGTTACACTGATTTATATTTGCAAATTTAAATTTCTCTGATTACCACAATGATTTGGGATTTGTATATGTTTGTATTTTGTGGATTACTTCTTCATGTCTCATATCTTTTGCTTTGAGGATACATATTTTTCTTATTACCTGGTAAGAATTTTTATTGTAAGTCTTTCTGTCTATTGCACCACGCTATATTTTTCCAGGAGACTTTATATGTATTTAGGTAATTAGATATTATTAAAACATAGGTATTCAAGTTTATAATTCTCTTCATGGCATCTGTTGTTTACTGTCAAGTCCCCTCCTAATGAAATGCCCCCTTGTGTCAAAATTATAACATTTTCAATACTACTTTCCCTACATATTTCATTGCTTAATTTTTGTATCTGTATCTTTAACATGGGCTTTCGTGATGGCTCAGTGGTAAAGAATCCACCTGCCAATGCAGGAGATGTGGGTTCAGTCCCCAGGTTGGGAAGATCCCCTGGAGAAGGAAATGGCAACCCACTCCAGTATTCTTGCATGGAAAATCTCATGGACAGGAACCTAGCGGGCTACAGTTTATGGAGTTGCAAAAGAGTTGGACATGACTTAGCAACTAAATAACAACAACATTTTTTAATATATCTGCAATTTCTCTAAGGTAACATAACCATCTAAATTGTATCTTATATACTTAACCTGTAGGTTCTATATCATTTAGTGGATAGTCCAACATTTAAAGCTTGATTTGAAATGCTAACTTTATAGTATGATAAGTTTCTACTCAAATTATGATTACTTTTATACTTTGAAATCTTCTCAATTTTCTATCTATATGTAAACTAATATCCACTTTAAACACTGTAGTTTTCTAATACATTATAATATGCTTAAGATTAAATATTATGGCAATGTTACATATTTCTCTATACATTTCTTTTAAAATTTTGCCCATGCTATTCTTATGTGTATATTTGTTCAGATAAACTATAGAGAGTAAAGGACAGGGAATCCTGGTGTGCTGCAGTCCATGGGGTGGCAAAGAGCTGGACACGACTTAGTGACTTAACAACAAAATAAAGAATCCCTATTGTCAAGATCAGAAAAAAATAACATACCATTGGGATTTTTATAGGAATTGTGTTACATGTATAAACTGATGAGGTATAATTATCATCTTTATAATTCTAGGGCATCCATTGGAAAAACAGTATGTATCTCCACTTAACAATTCTAAGACTCTGCTTAAAGTTTTGTAATTTTCTTCATGTAAGTCTTGTACATCTGTCATTAAGTTTGTTCTCTGGCTTTACATTTGTTTGATGGGAATAGAATATTTGGTTTCACTTTACTTCTAATTAGTCATATTTGTTGACTTTCAAATTGTGTTATTTTAACATTTGTTTCTGAATGCCTTTTTGATATCATCGAGGAGAGCTGCTCAGATTGTATAATGTAACATTCTAATGTGCTGATTTCATACACACTGCCATATATGTGGTATGCCGTGGAGCTGTCTGCAGCCTCAGTATTTTAGTATACTTAATTGAATTCAGTTTTCTAGCTTAAAGACTGTATACTTCAACATCCTTTATTTTTAATTTTAAATGAGTATTATTAAGAAAGGCAAATATTCTTTGTAAGTTTAAATGTTTTGCCTTCTTCATTATCATCTCAGTAGCTCGCTCAGGACTGCAAGCTACAGAAATGTTACTAATGCCAACAAAATAGTTATGTAGAGAAGGAAAGAACGTCCACAGCAGAGGGACATGCAGTAACATTTCTCATATGGCACACCAGTTTATATCACTGTTTCTACAATCACATTAAACACATCCTCCTCCTCCTCATCGCAAAGAGCCACTCCTATCAGCCTATGCTTTTTCTGTTAACTGGTCTCAGGCACACTAAGTTTAAAAAGCTCACAGACCCCCTCCCAACCTTCAACAAATCCACAAATTCAATCAATTCTTCCCTCATGATCCATTTCAAACCTAGCTTTGAATGTTCTCTTTTGCTGCCAGCATCCTAGACAAGGCTCATGTTACAACAATCTGGCTTCTTTTATCATAATACTCTAACACAGGACTTCCCTGGTGGTTCAGTGCCTAAGAATCTGCCTGCCAATGCAGGTGACACTGGTTCGATCCCTGGTCTGGGAAGATCACACATGCCACCGGGCAACTAAGCCTTGTATGCCACAACTACTGAAGCCCACGCGCCTAGAGCCTGTGCTCTGCAACGAGAGAAGCCACCACAATGAGAAGCCAATTCTGATGCTTTTTTTCTGGGCTGGGTACTAATGTCCTAGAGAGTAGCCCCCTGCTCACTGCAACTAGAGAAAGCCTGCATGCAGCAACAAAAACTTGGTTTGACCATTTGTTTTTTCTGAATCCTCAGTAACTGGATTCCCTTCACTGTTCCTTGATCATATTTGATTACTTTCTACCACTGTTCCTGCAGCCAGTCTTCTAACTTTACTGACTTTGCCTGCAGCCTAGTTTTCAGAGCTCCCCACTGAACACAACTGCTTGAGCTTCTGCCAGCTCTGAAAGGCCTCGGCCTCTGCCAAGGACCAGGACCAGTCAACTTTGATCTTAGAACTGGTTTGGATTCTTCTATAACATAACTGCCCCCAGTTTCATGTCAGTCTTTGACCTTAGGAAAACAGTCTCAGTCCTGGTCCCATATTCAAAACACTGACCTTGGCTTTAACCTACGGATGTTCCCAGATCACTTAAATATTATAACATTAGCAATCAGTGATTGCTTAAAATAAAGAAAGAAACCTCACTTTTGTTTTTCCAAGGCAACTCAGTGTTTTACTTGTGTTGAAAGAGTAATCAACTTCTTGCATGGCAGAAACAATTGATGTTCTATGTAAACGTTTCTACACTGCTTCTTACTTTTTGACCAGCCTTACCAATATTTAAAGAACTGGCTTTGAACTTAGAATCCTTAATTTCATAGCAAAATTTCATTAATTTTTAAAAATTGTGTTTTATTTTTAATTGGAGGATAACTACTCTACAATATTGCGATGGTTTCCACCATACATTAACATGAATCAGTCATAGGTATACATATGTCTCCTCCTCCTCCTAAACCTCCTTCCCATCTCTCTCCCCATCCCACTCCTCTAGGTCATCACAGAGCACCAGCTTTGGGTTCTTTACATTACACAGCAAATTCTCACCAGCTGTCCACTTTATATATGGTAATATATATGTTTCAATACTACTCTCTTAAGTCATCTCACCCTCTCCCTCCCCTACCATGACCATAAATCTGTAAAGAAGCTGACGTGTTTAAAACAAATGGCTACACAGAGACACTAACTAGATTCAGTAATAAAAAATTTTTGCAGTTTTCAGTTTCCTGAAATAAGCATCTCTCATGATTCCGCCATGAGAATTTTTCAGCCAAATGCTTTCATTTATGAATGTTATAATTGTGCAAATTTTTACTTCAAAGTAAGTGCTTAAAACAATATTGCAAATCCCCATGGACAGAGGAGCCTGGTGGTCTACAGTCCAAGGGGGTCGAAAAGAGTCAAACATGCTGAGCGACTAAGCATAGCACAGCATGGGATGTAAGACACCAAGAGTGAACCCTAATATAAACTACGACCTTTGGGTGACTATGATGTGTCAGTGAAGGTTCACTGATGGTGACAAATGTACCACTCAGTGCAGGACGCTGATAGTGGGGGAGGTTGTGTGTGTTGGGGGGATGGTGGATAGATGGGAACCCTCTGTGCTTTCCACTCAATTTTTCTGTGAATCCAAAACTACTCTAAAGAATAAAATCTATTTTTGAAAAAGAAAAAAAACACAACATTGCTAATTAAAAACTAAAAATGTCAACACTTTCCATTGTATTTTATTATTTGAGACTGTGTTTTATGTCAAACATACAAATAAAACAATGAGGAACTTTTCATTTCTATGGTGATACTTGAAAATCACACAGAATTTAATCATGCCTACAAAAATGCTTGTTGGAAAACTGACCTCAAATATCATAGTCCGTGCTTAGTCATGTCTGACTCTTTGCAACCCCATGAACTGTAGCCTGCCAGGCTCCTCTGGCCAAGGGATTTTCCAGGCAAGAACACTGGAGCAGGTTGCCATTTTCTTCTCCAGGGGAGCATTCTGACCCAGGGATCAAACCCGCATCTCCAATATCTCCTATCTTGGCAGGTGAATTCTTTGCCACTCTGCCACCTGGGAAGCCCCTCAAGTGTCATGAAAACTCTCTGATCTGACACTTTGAGGTTTATGTTGCTTGCATTTTCTTCTTTGTGGCAGAAATAGCAAGACTTTTCTAATAACTATCAACATTGATAGAAGATGTCATTAGTGCCAAGCTTTTTTACAGCAAAAGTATATAGCCACATTTTTTATGTCTATTAAAAAAAGTGGTATTTGGTCGTAATGCAGAATAGAGAAACGGACAAATGACAGCCGTGTAACCCCTAGAATTTTACATTAAACTCTACTCTTCGAATAATGTTTTTCCTAAAATGTCGAGCATTTATTTTGACTTACAAAGTCTGTTTTTCCCCAGGGGTAATTGAAGGCTGTTAAGGGAAATGATTCTGCATCAGTTCAAAGTTTCTCATAGAGCCTTGGTGAACATGCCCATTTCTCAATGCTTTTTGGCATCACTGAATCCACTGGCCAGTCAAACCAGCCTGTTGTTGGTCCAGCTTATTAGAGGCAAGGAAATAGACCCTGAAGAAATCAGCATATTCAGGATGCTCTGAAGAGCTTCCTGTCAAAAGCCAGGCCAAAGTCTTTGAGGAAAAGCCAAGAGTCAAAGCCAGGTAGACCAGAAAGAGGCATCAAGTCCAGAGAGAGAAGCAGGGTCATAATGGCAGAGAAAGAGCCAAGAGTCAGAAGCCGGGTAGATATTGAATTTGAGTGTGATCAAATGGAGGCAAACAAGACAGCCTTGGCACAACTGCTTTCCAAACAGGGCGAGATCAACACGCATACCAGTGCTCTTCCAATAGCTACCACTGATATCTGCAGAAAAGGCACTACAGCAGTAGCTTCTAATATGAGACACTCCATTTAGATGACCACTTATGGAGAAAAGGTTACTAAAAGAAAAAGGAACCTGTTCCTTCCAATAATGAAAGAAATGTTTTAAGGAATTAAAGATGAATCAGACCACACAATACACTCTGCTGTATCCATGACTCTATTGATAACATTGACTTACCTACAAATCCATAATGCAATCATAACATATGGTTATAAGACCCTCAGGCTTAACAGCATTCTGAAGTACTTTCATAGTCATTGATGAACAAATTAATTTCAAATAATTTGGAAGTCAACTGTAATCTATTTTCTTAAATGAGAAATTAAGTTAATTAAACATTTTAACTGCCTATTTATTATGTACAACTGAATGAGAGATATGGTACTTTTCTTAATCAGAGTATTTTATTCATCACACCAATACCATACAACAGAAAGTTTTCCGATTAGACAGAAATGTAAAGATAGGACTAAACATGAGGAATAATGCTTTATTTCTGCTCTGAAGTTATAAAAGTAATACTCAACATTTGTTAAACATGGACTAAGTACCAGGTACTATTTTATATACTTAACACAAATTGCCTCCTTTAATCTGAATAGCGGTTTGATTTAGTATTTACTATTATTATTCTACAGTTGAAAATAAGGTTAAAAGTGTTGAATAACTTGGTCAACTTCACAGAGCCAGGAAATAAAGGATTTATCAGTCTTTATAGACAGAAAAGTAGGAGATACATACAGAGGGATAAGATTATAGACAAAAATAAATATTCCCACTCATTTTACATCTTTTAAATGGCAGACTATATCACACCCAACTTAAAATTGAGAAATTAGATAGTACTTAGAGATTAAAATAATTATCTAGGGTAAAGAATGGAAATAGAATTAATCTTTGGCCTTAATTTAGGCTAAACTACATGAAATTCCCAGTACTTTAACATTTTGACCTACAAAAATGGTCCTCATATGACTTAATCTAATATATCCTTTACAAAGCACTTATAAGCACAATTACACTGCCTGAATATTAGAAGTCCTGTTACCCATATTACCACTTTCTGTGAAATTACTAATTTGGATTGATATCTAAATTATTCTTTTGGGCATGCACAGAATATTAAAAACTATTTAAAATTCAGATAGTATCTATTACTACAATGACTTGATTCAAGTAGTAACTTAGTAATGATATTTAAAATAATCTTACATTTTACCTCAAAATTTCAAAATATTTAAAAACCAATACATAAATCCCAGATCTCTGTGATGTGGGCAAGCTCTTATAATTATTCTTCACAGCTTAGAAGCCAAATCATGAAAAAACTCAAGTGGCTTCCTGCTCATTCAATGAGTCAGCAGTGATAGTAACAGCCCGAGTTACAGAACATTATTTATTCTGTGCCTTACAGTCAACTTCACAATGTCACATCAGGGGACATATTTTGTTTGGCTTTCATATAATAACTGATATCCCTCCAACACTATTCTATCTAAGTGAAAATATTAAAAATAATTTGGTGATTATAAGCAATGAATGAACCAGATGAAAACGATAAAACACGGAGTTCAGTTTGACTCATCTGCATAGCAGAACCACAGCTGGTGTCCAGCAGCAACATTTCCTCCAGCGCACAGTTACAGTCACCTGCAATTGCTCTGTCTCATTTTATTCACAATCTTCCACTTGGCTCACTTCCCTTTTAGACTTGGTCCACAGTCAGGTTAAGTGAAATTTCTTGGTTCCATTAACACTCACAAGTCATTCTGCATTTGTGAACTGTCAAATGTCTGAATTGTTTCATATTCTATTTGGCCAACACGGCATTCTAAACTTAGTACCTCATTAAATGTTATTTGAATAAAGGAATCTCTCATTATGCAAAGAGGAACTAGAAATACTGAGGTGCCAGCAGGCCATAAAAGTCAAGCAACTGAATTTGTCATCTATTGAAATGCCTGATCAAAAGCCTGAGAAAACTGTCACTTCGTGGTGACTTCACCAGCCTGTTTCACTCATAGTAAGAGGTTTACATTCAGCAGAAAATACTTGTATTATACATAAAATTTTCCCTTCACGTGGTCCTCATACACAAAAATTTCCATTATCCCAGTTTAGTTAAAAAATACCAGTCCTAGACAAAACAATTCAAATTTCAATTACCACAGTATATTAACTGTGAGAAATTGCCTAAAGTACAAACCAAGATGCTAGCTCTTCAGTTCACAGATCATTCTGGAAAATAGCTTTATATAATGATTAAGGACAAATCAAGTCCCTTCTTTTGAATCTCTCAGTGACTAGTCGCTGAGCATCTCTTATGTAGTTCACACACATAGCAAAGTGTATAGATGTGTTGCCTCCTTGTTTCCCCATGATAAATCCATGTAACATTTTTTAATGGATAATCCAAATAGGGAATTGGGTAACAAAATGTAAGTGCAACAAAGAAACAAAGTTTGTTGTACACCTGAAACTAATACAACATTGCAAATCAACTATACTCCAATAAATTTTTTTAAAAAATGAAAGTGATATTAGAGCATGGTTCCCATCACACACAAAGCCTTTGAGCAATGAAGAGGTAAGAAACAGCCTTGTGGTTTAAGCCCCACCTCCCCCCTTAACTCTGTACATACACATGAGCAAGTTACTTAACCCCTCCCTGCCTGAATATCCTTACAAAATACCCAAAAATTGTCCTACCACACAGAGTTGCAGTAAAAATAAACCCATTAGTATAAAACAAACAAAAAACCCACAAAGTGATAACCCTAGAAGTGAAATTCAAATAGAACATAAATAGATTTATGAAAGAAATAGTTGACTGTGGGAATGGTATCACCACCAATGAAGGGACTCTCAAGATGCAGTCAGAGGAAGTTGGGGAAGGTGAATTTAGTGATATAATTGAGAGCAGTGGTTGTGACAAAAAGGATGCTATGGTCCATGGGAAGTGATGCCAACAACAAAATCTTCACAAGAGTTCTAGGGAACTCTTGGATATATTTCATGACACTGAATGAACAAGGAATAAAACACTTGAAGTTTGATCCACTCTTAGAAAAAAAAGTATGATAATTCACCAAAGCATAGAAAAGACTCTTGTCCTGTGATACAGGTTACATGATAAGAAGAAAGCAAGGACTATTCAAACTGCTTTTGATAATTTGTTAAAGAGAAATGCAACACTTTTAATTCTCAATGTCTCCATTTTAAGTAACAGTACTACACAATTATTATTATTTTATTTCCCTATACATTTAAACTGAAAATAAGAGAGTTTTAATATTTTGATAAGGATTTTCAAAGGTCTGAGAATAATCACAATTTTCTCAACTGATTATTAAGTTCGTTTTGCATGATTTCGCACTATACAGTCATTTTTTAGGTTCTGTACTAGTCTGAAAATACACAAAGTGAGTACAGAGTAGTTTTTAAGGGTTAAAACTCAATATTGTGCTAAGAACTAGAAATTTTTCATTAAAACAAATGGATACATTTAAAAATTATCTGGTTGAAGGCATGAGAGAACCATCAAAGCAATGATGAATATTTTGGACATGAGTAGAGATCCAGGTGAGAAGAAGTTCTAGGGAGCTACAGAGTCTCTTGAGCTCCAAAAGTGCTCAGGACCTGAGTATTGAATGAGTTGGTGAATGAATAATGAAGGAAAGAATTGAGCTTCCAGCTATTATTATTACCCAGGTTAGGAGAGAAGTGTTAAACAATTATTCTTTGTGCAATATGGCAATCTCCCCAAGGGTTCTCAGCTTACCAGGAATAGAAGCAGCTGGTAAATTACCCTATTGACAACATCATCAACTGGTAGGGCGGGGCGGGGGCAGAATGTCACAGAAAGTTTCATTAAAGAGTGTCAACAGTAAAGACAGAATGACAGTTTGAGTCCTGATTTCTCATCTGATATTCTGATTACTGTCTACCATCAGTATGCTTTAAATAAAGAAGCAAATATATTACATTTTGAAGACACGATTCACTAGGGATTCGCCCATATGTGCACATAGAAGAAACTTGCCTATCACAGTGGAAACTGCCATGATCTTCCTCTCCTGTTCCAATCCCTTATTAAATGAAATGCTCCTTGTTTCCTGCAACACCGGAAGAAGACCATAGCCTCTGATGCTCACCACTTCTAATTTGAGTTCAGCACTCTCTTCCTATGACTTAATCATCAGTTCAGAGTCTGGACCTGAGAAATCAATGATTAGCAATTAAATCATGGCTCTCAATTCTCTACCCTCTCTGTACAAATTCTGACTCAAACTCTCTAACCTTTAAGCAAAGTTCATTGTTATACAAGCCCATATATACTTGAGCATATAAGTGGCTGGTGCCTGAGTCTAAGGAGGAGCAATGTGAAACACATTTGAAATAAAAACATAATAATTCAAGTCAATTTTAGTTATCACTTCAATAGTAGTCAAGAGATTTTTAGGGAAAAAATTACTTCCATATGATATCACATTTTGACAGTATATGATAAATTGTAGTTTCACAGTCTATATACTTTGATGGCTCTCTTTGGTTAGCTTAGAAATAAATCCAAATAACTTTATCAGGGAGAGAAGGAAGGAAGGATTTTTCCCTTTAAGTTCCCATGCTTGTACCGCAACATTTATCTGAGAAAACCCTAGGGAGAAATTAGAGGAACAAAAGTACACTCTTCTAATAGAAACAATAAAGGCTACATTAAAACAACACATTTTTAGTAAAATATGTAATATATAGTATAATATACAGAAATTAGTATATCATATGAAAACACTGAAAGAACAAAATTTATACTTATAACTTTTAACAGATGAAGAAACTTACAAATTACTGTGTTCTTAGATTTTCCTTGAATAACCCCATTCATTTGGGTTCTATTTAAGTTGTATTCCATAGATCTTGAGTTCTAACAATGAGAGAATAGGTTGATTCAGAGCAACTCTTCTACCAAGAATAACCAGAAAATGTGGATAAAATCACTGCAGATGGTTTCTGCAGCCATGAAATTAAAAGATGCTTGCTACTTGGAAGAAAAGCTGACAAACCTAGACAGCATATTGAAAAGCAGAGACATTAGTTTGCCAACAAAGGTCTGTATAGTCTAAGCTATGGTTTTTCCAGTAGTCATGTATGGGTGTGAGAGTTGGACCATGTAGAAGACTAAACGCCAAAGAATTGATGCTTTTGAGTTGTGGTGTTGGTGAAGCCTCTTGAGAGTCCCTTGGACTGCAAGGAGATCAAACCAGTCAATCCTCAAGGAAATAAGTCCTGAATATTCATTGGAAGAACTGATGCTGAAACTGAGCTGACTCTTTAGAAAAGACCCTGATGCTGGAAAAGACTGAAGGCAGGAGGAGAAGGGGATGACAGAGGACGAGATGGTTGGATATCATCATTGACTCAGTGGACATGAGTTTGAGAAAACTCTGGGAGATGATGAAGGACAGGGAAGCCTGGCATGCTGCAGTCCATGGGGTCGCAGAGAGTCAGACATAACTGAGCAACTGAACAACAACATGGATAAAATACTTAACAAAAATACACAGCTATTCAAAGGCGAACACTACCAATGCAGTGAGCATTTATAAAACTAAGGTCCAGAAAGTGGGTCAGCCTAGAATTTGGTGCCTCACAAAGAGGTAAAGTGGATTGAATCTCTGTTTGAAGACATAATTCCTGATAATTTTCCTAATTTGATGAAGGTCATCAAGCCACAGATTAAAGAATATGAATTTCCAGCAAGACAAATTCAAATAAAATTATCTATAGAAATATTGTAATAAAACTGATGAAAGCCAAAACAAAAAAGCAAATCTACTAAGTGTCCAGAGGGAAAATAATATATTATCTTCTAAGGAGTAAAAATAAGACTGAAAGCTGACTTCCCAACAAAATTAGAGAAATCAGAGAACAATGGGATGATGGGACCAAAGTACTGAAAGAGATGACTGCCAATTTGTATTTCTATTTCCTCAAAAATAAAAGAAAACCATTTTCAGACAAAGAAAACACAATTCATCATAAACAGGTCCTCCCTCCTAAAGAAAGAATTACCAAGGGAGTTTTTTTTTTCAGCATAATAAAAATGATGCCAATGGAAATCTCAAAGATGCAACAAGAGGGAAAGAGACATTCAAAAAATAAGAGGTTATTATGAAACATTTTAAGTCAGTGCATTTTAAAACTACATGGTATGGACACAATTTCCTTGTAAAACAAAATTTACTGAAACTACCACGAGAAATAGAAAATATGAGTATTTCCCATCATTAGGAAAACTTCTGGCTCAGATAAATTTGATCAGTAATTATACCACACATTTAAGAAGAAATAACATGCATTTCAAACCAAGTATTTCAAAGAACAGGGGTGAAAGAGAATTTATTTAACTCATTTTATGACCATCATAATCCAGATACCTTAACACAACAGAGGTTTTATAAAAAAGGAAAATTAAAGGCCAATTCTAATAAATATGGACACAAAAATATTAAACAATGCATTAATAAATTAAACCCAGTAATATATAAAAAGGAGGAACTATTAGGAGCACAGTGAACTTGTTAGAAGAATGCCAAGTTGGTTTAACTTTGAAAATTGATCAACATAAGCTACTATATTAAAAGAGTAATTACACAGCTTCTCAATACATGCAGTGAAGAAAAAAAAAAACTTATAACCCAGAAATAGAGGGACAAATACCTAATTAGATAAGTTATTTGGGGAACAGTCATTATATTTAGTGATACAATGAGGATGATCTTCCTCTGATAAAGGGATAAAATTAGAATGCCTGTTAGCACCTCATCAAGTCAGTATTATACTGGAAATTTTAGTCAGTGCTAACAAGGAAAGAAAAAGAAACACAAATCACAAGAACTGGAAATAAATAAATAAAATATTTGCTATTCAAGGTAATGTTTCTTTAGGAACTCCAAATGAGAGTTTGGAGAGGGTACACACACACACATATATAAAATCAGTATCAAGTATATATTAGAATTATTATAATTTAGTAAGGTCTCAAATGTAAGATTAATATTTAAAAGTCATTTGAATTTCTATAAACCAGGACAAATAAGTATAAAAGAACATTTTAAAGCCAATATTGTTTGCACCTAAGTGTAAAATTTGGATAATCTTGTCAATTTCTATAAACCTTGTCAACTTTCACAATAAGGACTGCCCTGGTAGTCCAGTGGTTGAGGCTTCAAGCTTCCATTATAGAGGGCATGGGTTTGACCCCTGGTTGAGGAACTAAGACCCCCACATGCCATGCAGTGCAGCCAAACAAATAAATAAATAAATAATAAAGCTAATACTCTTTGCATTTACACATAAAATTTAGAGTAACCTTTTCAATTTCTTGGGATTTTGATTGGGATTGTATTGAATCTGTATATCAATTTGAAGACATTTTCTAGTAAGTTTTCTATTCCATGAACATGGAACATATTTACATTAATTCAGCTATTCTTAAATGTTTAAAGTGATTTATTATTATTACTATACAAAAACATCCTGTTTTATAGAGGTATTAATATTTATATAGAAACATTTCACATCTTGTGTTAAAGTCAGCCCTAACTATTTTATATTTCTTGATGCTATTTTATTTTTATTCAGTCACTAAGTCATGTCTGACTCTGTGACCCCATGGACTGCAGCATGCCAGACTTTCTTGTCCTTCAACAACTCCTGGAGTCTGCTTAAACTCAGGTCCACTGAGTCCTTGATGTTATCATCTATTTCTATAAATTGTTAATTTTCAATTGTTCAGTCTATAAAAATAAATTGTTACACATTGACTCATTATTCTGAAACACTGCTGAATTCGTTTATTAGCTCTGCTTGCTATTTTGTAGATTTTGTTGATGTTCTGTACAGTGCAATGATTTTGGACAAAGGCATTAAAACAATTCAATACGAAAAATATATCATTTTGACCAACAACCTTAGAATAACTGAATATGTATATACTTAAAAAATATGAAGCTTTGTTCTACCTAAAACATAACAACTAATTCACTATTGATCATAGACCTAGCTATATAGGCTACAAATGTAACTTCTAGAAGAAACTACTAAAAACTATCTTCACATAGCTGAGGGACACAGTGCTTATTAAATAGGACAACAGAGGCATTAACTATAACTCAAGGAATTTATGAAGTGGGCATCATTTTTAAAAGAATTTTCTTCATCAGAAAACATCACAAGAAAATATACACACACTGGGAGAAAATATTCACAAAGCACATATCAAATAGAATTTGTATGCAGAATATACAAAGCATTCTACAATCCTAAAAATCAATGAAAAAACTGAGAAAAGACAAACAATTTACAAAGATATTTACAAAGGTATATAGCAAATAAGCATGTGAAAATACTGAATATCATTACTGAAAAAATGGAAATTAAACCCACAATGAACTACTACTTCAGATCAGCTAGGTTGGCTAAAATAAAAGGGATAATACCAGCACATACACCAAGATGAAAACCACCAAATGCCCATCAAGAGTAAAATGGATAATTAAATTGCAATAAATTTCATAAAGGAGCACTGTACAACTATCAGCACAAATGATCTACAATTACATGTACTTATATGCATGAGTTATTAAATAGTATATTGGGCAAAAGAGTAACCACCAAGAGGAGAACATACTATATGATTCTAGTTTTATGGTAAAACTGATTTCTGCTGGTAAAAATCAGCATGAGGGATATACTTAGGGATATAGGTGCTTGTTGGGAGAACAGTAAGGTCTTTTGGTAAAGTTCTTTTGCTTGGCATGGGTGCTGGCTGCACTGGTGTGTTCAGTTTGCGAAAGTTCCTAAAGCTGTACATATAAGATATGTTCAACTCTATGTATGTATGTTTTACTTGTACGAACAGTTTTAAAAGCTGTTTTGAACCAATACTGCTTATAATATGAAAACAAAATAGAGATAAATCAAAATAATGTAAGACCCCTACACAAAAATACTCTTACTAGAAGTTAAAGAAGACCTAACTAAATGAAGGAATGTATTGTGCTCATCAACTGGAACACTAAATGTTGAAAGATATCAATTCTCCTTCAAAATGATCTGTATCCGTGTTATTATAAACCTAGCATCTGTGGAAATTTATTTGTGGAAATCAATAAATGTGTTCTACATTTCACATCAAAATGTAAAGAGTCAAGAAAATCCTCAGGAAGTCAAATAAGTTGAAGGAATTACTCCACTTGCTATGAAGACTTGTTATGAAGTTTCATTACTTAAGAGAGTATGTTATTCTCCCAAGGATAGCCTATAAAACTATAGAACATAATAGAAAGTACCTAACAACAAAACATAAATGGATACCTGCATAGTCAAAAAGGTGAAACTGAAATGGGGAAGAGATCATCTTATAATAATAAATGATACTGTGTCAATTTGTTAAACACATGGATAGGGGAAAATATTTGCAACCACATAACTGAAAAGGAACTCATACCATAATATGTAATAGATACAGAATCATTGTAATATAAAAATAATTCCTACAGATCACCAGCCCAGGTTGGATGCATGAGACAAGTGCTCGGGCCTGGTGCACTGGGAAGACCCAGAGGGATCGGGTGGAGAGGGAGGTGGGAGGGGGGACCGGGATGGGGAATACATGTAAATCCATGGCTAATTCATTTCAATGTATGACAAAAACCACTGCAATGTTGTAAAGTAATTAGCCTCCAACTAATAAAAATAAATGGAAAAAAATAATAATAATAATTCCTACATATAAAAAGATGTAGACCCAGAAGCTGATGTTTAAAGGGGAAAGAGAAATGAAGAGGCCCTTTTAAAATGATCCCAGAGTAGTAAACATAAATATTTCTCACCTTCATTTGTAATCACTGAAGTGCAAATTCAGACTTTAGTGGCATACTATTACACACTCACTAGAAATGCTAAAATTACAAAGTTTGACAACTCTAAGACATACATATGTGATAACTATAATGCACTACAGGTGGGAGTATAAACTGGTACAGTTTTTAATATCTACTGCAGCTGACCGTACTCACACACTTTGATCTAGCAGTCATGCTCTTATTACTACAACCAAGAGAAATAGATACATAAGCCCCTGAAAAGTCATGCTCAAGAGCATGTGCAACAGCAATATTCAAAATAGCCAAAGATGGGGACAATCCAAATGTCCTTTAATCGTAAAACTGACAAGGAATCTGGTGAAATCATTTAATGGAAAACTGAATAGCAAAGAAAACGAATGAACTACTTCCACAAGCAACATCATGGATGACTCTCACAAAGTTGAGCAAACAAGGCCAAACAGAAATATATATGTATATATATCCCTGGAGAAGGAAATGGCAACCCATTCCAGTATTCTTGCCTGGAAAATTCCATGAACAGAGGAGCCTGCTGGGCTACAGTCCATGGGGTCGCAAAGAGTCAGACACAGCTGAGCAACTTAGCACATCCAGTATCCAGGTCTGAATTCAATGAGCAAAATAACTATTTAGGTAAAAGGTAAGGGCCTCCGAAGTGAGAGAGAGGCCAGAAGTGAGGGAGGAAGAAAGGATGGATGGAACATGGTTGAACAGAGCAGCTTCCAGAACGTACACACCATACCATCCCCTTTATAACAGAAAGTTCAAAAATAGGCAAAAGTTACGCAGACATGACTTAGCAACTAAACAATAATGGTGGAACTAATAAATAAGAAAAGGCTGAAGGAGGGTTTCAGAGGTGCTAGTAAATATTATTGTCTTTGGTAGAGTTTACATATGTGTGCCCAACTTGCGATAATACACTGAGCTAGACACTTGCTTTCTTTCTTTTCTTTGGCTGTGCTGCTTGGCATGTGACACCTAGCTCCCCAACCAGGATTCAAACCCACACTCTCTGCAGTGGAAGCATGGAGTCTTAACCAGTGGACCACCAGGGCACCTACTTTCTTTTTGCACATTATAATTTAATAAAAGCTTATTAAAACATAACTCATAAAAATTAAAATTATGGTTTTGAGGTAGGTGTTTACCGTTGCAATTATTAAAGCAATTTTCACAGCAATTTGTTACAAAAAAGAGCAGGAGAGGTATTTAACATACTGAAAAGAACAAACTGTTTTTTAAAATGCTTGTAGTCCCTATATGGAATAAAATGCTAATTAGTAAATATTCTGATGTGAGAAATTTGGCACAACAAAAAAGAAAAACACTGTATATGATGACTAGTTACTGTGTTTTTCTGAAAGTAATAAAGCTCCATTAATTTTAATTATATTTTAGAAATCAGATTTTCCATTAAATCAAGCTGGCCTCTCTCATTTGCCAGGACTAAATTTTGATGCATTTGGGTATTTCTACACATCATTAATGTGGTGAATGGAACCAACTTTGGTAAAATTCAGACAAATTGGTCTGTCTATGCAATTCTGACATATGTCATACTAATATTTCTCTTCTGATTTACTCTCTTTTCTAAGTCTTTGGTTGTCTTTGTGTGTACATCATTTCTATGTGGGAAACTGTTAACATTTAAAATGTCATCTTTAGATCACACGTGAAGTGACTTGTTCTTTGTTAACATTAGAGAGGACAGAACACTGAACTAAAAGCCAAGCGGTGTGCTTGAATACATGGGTGATCTTGGATGAATCAATTTTACCACATCAGGCCTGGTGGCCACGCATGTAATATAAAGAAATGAAACTCTGAGCTGCTAGTGTTTAAGGAGCCTACACATCTATTCTGGTTTTGCCTTTTGCTATTTGACAATGAGGATAGTGAGAATACTTGGAAAGACTAAAGGCAAAAGGAGAAGAGGGCAGCAGAGGATGAGATGGTTGGATGGCATCACCGACTCAGTGGACTTGAGTTTGTGCAAGCTCCAGAAGTTAGTTATGGACAGGGAGGCCTGGCGTGCTGCAGTCCATGGGGTCGCAGAGAGTCGGACACGACTGAGTGACTGGACAAAAATAAACTGAGCATTTACTAAAAGACATTGTGATTCTTCTTCCCCTGTTCTACTTGACCCTATTTTGACTGACAGGATGCTTGTATTACTTTCAATTCAAGGCACACGACCCAGGTTTTCTCCAGGCTGAGTTCCTAAGGGATTCTTCCAAGCAGTGAAGCCAACAAGTGTAATGTCTAGGGTGACAAACTACATTATTTGAAAATCCAACTAATTTGAGCAGAGAGAATAGGAGATGCGGGACTGCAGTACCTAGAAACCTCATTAAGTATGCTAGCTTATATTCACGTTTTTGTACATAACTCATATTCACCAAATGACATTACTCCTCTGTCTCCCATAAAAATCATTGCTAAACTTGGTCCTAAACCTTACATCTAGATCTCCAAAAGAGAGACACCTATCCTTCCCAACAAATATCACTTAAATGTGATTTTTTTTCTGTTTAATCATGTTTCCATTAGCATGAGGATGGGGACCCACTGACCCTGTCACAAAACTGGAACATACACAGTTCACCTTCTCTCTGGTTAAGAACTCCATTTCATTTGACCTTTACTATTAATATGTTTTTCACTGCCTTCATTCCTGTGGCCAAAAAAAAAAAAAAAAAAAAATGCAAACCATTCCACAGCTATGCTTGTTTTCTTCTCTCCTTCTTCCCAAAGGTCAGCCTAATCTCTAAAATTTATTTTAAATGTATAAAGTCACTCCTTTTACTTCTATAAGGTAACATGTATGCTCTTCTCTTCTCTGGTACACTAGCTTGCCCTTTTAAATCCCCCTCGTTAGAACTGCCATATGACCCAGCAATCCCACTTCTGGGCATACACAACAAGGAAACCAGATCTGAAAGAGACACGTGCACCCCAATGTTCATCGCAGCACTGTTTATAATAGCCAGGACATGGAAGCAACCCAGATGCCCGTCAGCAGACGAATGGATGAGGAAGCTGTGGTACATATACACCATGGAATATTACTCAGCCATTAAAAATAATTCATTTGAATCAGTTCTAATGAGATGGATGAAACTGGAGCCCATTATACAGAGTGAAGTAAGCCAGAAAGATAAAGACCATTACAGTATACTAACACATATATATGGACTTTAGAAAGATGGTAACGATAACCCTATATGCAAAACAGAAAAAGAGACTCAGATGTATAGAACAGACTTGTGGACTCTGGGAGAAGGCGAGGGTAGGATGTTTCAAGAGAACAGCATTGAAACATGTATATTATCTAGGGTGAAACAGATAACCAGCCCAGGTTGGGTACATGAGACAAGTGCTCGGGCATGGTGCACTGGGAAGACCCAGAGGGATCGGGTGGAGAGGGAGGTGGGAGGGGGGACTGGGATGGGGAATACATGTAAATCCATGGCTAATTCATTTCAATGTATAACAAAAACTACTATAATGATGTAAAGTAATTAGCCTCCAACTAATAAAAATAAATGGAAAAAAAAATTAAAAAAAATTTAAAAAAATAAATAAATAAAAAATTAAATCCCCCTCGTTACTTCCCATTCTACTTCCCACTCAGCATTCTCATTTTAAAGTTTTTATTCCTCTATTTTTAAAAGTCTGTGTTTTGCAGCCTAATAGTCTATTAGTCCAGAGTAGGAATTATATAGCTTATATTAATTGATATATAACAGTTTATATACACTATTGAAAATGCATAAACTATAGTTTATGCATTACAATTACATTCAACAAGTTCTGAATTCTCTTATTCTTTACAGTATCAACATGAAACCAGGACTTCTAAACTCATTCTATCTGACCTTAATCATTCTATCCCTTTTTAATGTCAAATTTTCACTACTTGACAAACTGCAGCTCTTTCTATGCTGACCACTTTGTCTTCTAAACACTCTAGATCAGAGGTCCCCAACATCTGGGACCTAATGCCTGATGATCTGAGATGGAGCTGATGTAATAATAATAATATAAATAAAGTGCACAATAAATGTAATGTGCTTGAATCATTTTGAAGCCATACCCCCTCCCTAGTGCATGGAAAAATTTTCTTCCATGAAACCCTACTCTTGTGCCAAAAAGGTTGGGGACCACTGCTCTAGATGAATCCTAGTTTTCTGATGATAATAAAGTATTCTAAGCTCATCTTTACTTTTTCTTCCCCAAATGAGAAATTTTTCCTTTTAGTAGGATATAAAGGTGGGTTCAAAAACAGGGGGAACTAGACTGCACGAGAATGTTGCATTTAATGACCTGAGTAGCCAGGATGGCATCAGAGATGACCAAGGTAACTTTATTGAAAAAGAAAGAGCTCCCTTAAAAAGGGAGAGTCAGAAGGTCAAGAGTTCATACTGATTTTTCAAACTTAACTCTGCCTTTACTTATCTTTAGACTCTATGATGAGAGTTTATTATGTCAGTCTTTCTATGTCTTTTGAGTGGTAAGTCTTTTAGAGTTACACGCTCTTAAAAATGCAATGCTATATAGTGTACATAGGATTAAAATTATAGTGATTTTTCCCCCTGCCCCATGAAAGACTTCATATCTCCTATCCTAAGTATTTCTTTTTGTTTATTTGGATCTGTGGCCAGACTATCCTGAAGCTGGCTTGAAACTGCACAGGTCAAGGTAACCTGTTGTACCAGCTCCACCTGAGCCAGCCTCTCTGAAAAGAGAAACTCAAACTAGTCCCAGAGGAACACAAAAATATTAAAGACAGACAGCACTTAGATCAACAAACAAAACTCATGCACTCAGTGGAAAAAAATAAACGAGTTTCAAGGTTTTTGCATAAAATCTTCCAGTTTTCATTCTCAAGAACCAAAATATGTGCATGAAACCCCATTTTTGAGATGTTATTTTAATCTACTTTCTAATTTCCTGTCCTTTCATCAATGTTCATACAGAGCACAAGAATTCTAGTGAGCTCTGAGTTTTACAGACAACCTTAGTTATATACTTTCCACTCAAAGTTGTCCCAACCCAGACAAAAGATACCTGCAAAAAAACCCAAATTAATACTCAGAATTATCAGCTAAATATAAAAGCTCCAATACTTTAGCTACCTGATGTGAAGAGCCAACTCATGGAAAAGACCTGATATTGGGAAAAACTGAGGGCCAGAGAAGGGGATGACAGAGGATGAGATGGTTGGATGGCATCACCGACTCAATGGACATGACTCTGAGCAAACTCCAGGAGATAGTGAAGGACAAGGAAACTTGGCATGCTGCAGTCAATGGGGTTGCAAAGAGTCAGACATGACTTAATGACTGAACAACATTATTCTGATTAGAAAGTTGACATATTAGCTATCCAAAATACTTTCACAATGAGCATATTATGTCCCATAAGATTTAGCTCATAAAATACAAAAGCACAAATAATTATAACGCATTTCAGTTAGAATTCCCTGATAGCTCCCAATTCCACTGACCCATTTCCAAGTTGTTTTAGTCTCCATAAAACAAATGCTGAGCATTGAAAAAGCTACATCTAAAGGAAAATTAATTGATTGCCCAGCTCTGAGTTCCTAGGTTTCCTTCAATCAGAGATGAGGATGAATATTAGAATCTGTGAGAAAATGTAGAAAATCTACATTGTTTATTTCTTACAACAACTGACCAAAGTAAGTTGGAGAATTAGCAGATCTGCAGTATCCAAAACTGTCATACGTATGGCAGAAAGTGAAGAGGAATTAAAGAGCCTCTTGATGAAAGTGAAAGAAGAGAGTGAAAAAGCTGGCTTAAAACTCAGCATTCAAAAAATTAAGATCATGGCATCCGGTCCCATCACTTCATGGCAAATAGATGGGGAAACAATGACAGAATTTATTTTCTTGGACTGCAAAATCACAGCAGATGGTGACAGCAGCCATGAAATTAAAGGGCACTTGCTCTTTGGAAGAAAAGCTATAACCAAACTAGATGGCATATTAAAAAGCAGAGACATTATTTTGCTGACAAAGGTTCATCCAGTCAAAGCTATGGTTTTCCCAGTAGTCATGTATGGATGTGAGAGTTGGACCATTCAGAAAGCTGAGCGCTGAAGAATTGATGCTTTTGAGTTGGAGAAGACTCTTGAGAGTCCTTTGGACTGCAAGAAGATCAAGCCAGTCAATCCTAAAGGAAATCAGTCCTGAATATTCATTGGAAGGACTGAGGCTGAAGCTGAAGCTCCAATACTTTGTCCACCTGATGCGAAGAGTCAACTCATTAGAAAAGACCCTGATGCTGGTACTGTACTGCTATAGAAGGAGGAGAAGGGAACAACAGAGGATCAGATGGTTGGATGGCATCACTGACTCGATGGACATGAGTTTGAGCAAGCTTCAGGACATGGTGATAGGAAAACCTGGCATGCTGCAGTCCATGGAGTTGCAAAGAGTTCAAAATGACTGAGAGACTGAACTGAACTGAACACCAGTCCATGTAAATCCTTTAATGTTTGTTGCAGTTGTTGCTTAGTCACTCAGTCATGTCTGACTTTTTGCGACCCCATGGACTGTAGTCCACCAGGTTCCTCTGTCCATGGGATTTCCCAGGCAAGAATACTGGAGTGGGTTGCCATTTCCTTCTCCAGGGGATCTACTCGACCTAGGGATCAAACCCGTATCTCCTGCATTGTCAGGCAGATTCTTTACCACTGAGGCAAGGAGGAAGGAAATTTTTAAATATATGATCCAAATTATATTCCTGAGCATATTCCTCATCAATTGTTTTTTCTTTTAAACCCCTTCCAAATGTCTCTGGAGTCTTACCCACCTGAGTGAAATTAGCTAAACGTGTATTCCTGCCTCTAATTAATCTTCATCTGTGTATGACTGTTTACATCGTAATTCCATCCTCATATGATGTGGTCCCACCTGGACTAATTGTTGCTATACGAACTAGTCTACTTGAGGCCTCCACTATACATAGGAAGGTAGGAGAGAAAGACAATATAGTAAGTCCCCTACATATGAATGAGTTCCATTCAGAGAGCCTGTTCATAAACCTGATTTGCTCTTAAGTCTAATAAAGTTAGCCTAGGTACTCAATTAATACAATCAGTTGTATAGGACTGTAATTGGTTTGTAATACTTTTCACACAAATGATACATAAAAAACAAGTGCAAAAAAACCCCACACTTTATAGTATAGTACTTTGAAAAGTACAGTAGAACAGCTAGCGTTTCTCAGCAGTACACTGCTCCTTTTATGTTTCATGTTTGCTCCCGGACATCCTGTTCTTGAAGTACAGATACTGTGCTATTGGACTCTACAGAGTACCGTAAAGCACAACCACTTGTAGAGGATGCGCGCACTAGACAATGCACACCAGACATGTAAACTAACCTACACGATGGACACACAAATGTACATTCACATCTTTAAAAGTCATTCCCTTCTCCAGGGGGTCTTCCCAACCCAGGGACTGAATCCAGGTCTCCTATGTTGCAGGCGGATTCTTTATCACAAGACTCAAGTTTCAGCTCCATATAACTACTGTGACAGGAAGGACATTATAAGAAATCTCAACTCTAAAATTCAAAACTCCTGTTAAGTCCAAAATCCTTGGAGAAAATATAGTTAGGACTCCCTGGGAAAGATAATGGCTTTATGTAATCATCATTAACTACTTCATTAAGTAATCTTGACTGTGCTAATGCATAAAGTAAGCCGTGTAGTCGACTAATGCCTCACACATTCTGTCTTATCTGAGACATTTCTTAGGTATACCAATAATAATGATGATTAAAAAAAACAAGAACTGCCTCAGAAAATTAGACAATGTAAGAGAGATAGTGCTAATTAATAGCCTCAAAGAGAAGTTTTTTTCTTGATTTCAGTGAGTCCAATTTGGTTAGCTGAGGTTGAACTTTATAGACATGGTATGAATTCTTCTTTTCCTACACTGTTTAAACTTTGGCTGAAAAGGTTCATATTTCTGCCAGCTGATAGAATTACATATTGCCCATTCATCTTCATTATTGCCTTTATTTTGGATGATAAATTCTGTAGTACTTTGGCTGCTATCCATGTCACAGCTTCTTTGAAGTAATCAGTGTTTTGGTATCATTACTTAATTCATCTTTTTTTGTTTAATACCTTTATTGATACTGTAATTAACTTATCATAAACTTCACCCTTTTAAAGTATATAATTCAGTACCATTTCTTATATTCACAGAGTTATGCAAATAAATCCACTACTGAATTTAAGAACATTTTCATCACTCCTCAAATGAAGCCCTATTCACACTAGCAGTCACCCCACACCCTGTTTCCCCTTAAACACCACCACCCGCCCCCCCCCCCAACCACAGTCCTGGAGAACCACTAATCTACTTTATGTCTCTATAGATTTGCCTACTCTGGATATTTAATATTAATATAAAAGAAATCATAACATGTGATCTTTTGTGACTGGCTTCTTTCATTTAGCAAAATGTTTTCGAGGTTCATCCATGTAGCATTTATCAGTACTTCATTACTTTTTAGGGCATAATATTATTCTATACTATGGCTATAACACATTTTGTTTATATAATAATCAGTTGATGAACATTTTGGTTGTTTTATTTTTGGGGCTATTATGAATAATGCTGCTATGAGCATGCACAAACATATTTTTGTGTGGTCATATATTTTCATTCCTCTTGAGTATATACCTAGTAGTGGAATCACTGAATCATATGGTGACTGTATCTAACATTTTCAGGACCTATCAAATTTTCCAAAGGAGCTACACCATTTTACAATTCCACCAGCAATGTATGAGTCTCCCAATACTTGGTTCATCTTTTTTTTTTTCCATTTATTTTTATTAGTTGGAGGCTAATTACTTTACATCATTGCAGTGGTTTTTGTCATACATTGAAATGACATCTTTAATTACCATAAAACACTAATTATTTTCTCATTGATAAATGTGGATTTCATTAAAATCAAAATATTGTTTCTTTTTTTACTTTGTCTGGGGCTTTTATTTCCTTCATGCCCTTTTCAGGTTTTTATAGCATGAAAATAAACCCCGGATTTTAATGCATAAGGCTTAACATGCCCTTCCAGATTTTTAGGTCCCTCCCATGCCCCCAGTCCTTCCTTAGCCCCAGCAAGCTTTCAACCCTCCTTTTTCCATTTTATTACTATCGCTCACTCTCTTAAAGTAATAAAGAACTAGGAGGCTCAAGACTCTCAGCAATGTCAGGCTTTTAGAAACTCCATGAATTATGAGAGAGAAACTCTGAATGTTTTAGTTAGTGATGAATTTCAAATCACTGGGACTACGAACAGGGAGCCACAGTTTAAATTATATTCTGTCAATATGTCTTGTTTATGGATGCTTATGTTCACATTTAACATGAGGTCTCAGAACCCAGACCTCTGTAACAATTGTTTCCGTTGTTTAAAAGTAGCTTGTTTCTCACTCTTGTAAAAAGAATGCTTCTCAAAGCTATAAGTGCTGCTTGTTCGGTTGCTTCCCTTTTAATACTGAAGGTGGGAACACTCAAAAGCGAATATTCATTTTGCGGCTTCACATTTCCGTTCACTTGGCTGTTGGGCTCAATAGCCAGCAAGATCGGAGGTGTCAGTGGCACAGTTATAACCACATAAACCGGATCAGTGCTGCTCTTGGTTCACTCTGCCGAGGCTGCATAATCTAGACTGTGTTTCTGGTGCCTATTATTTGTGGGAAAGAGGCTACATGGCATAGTGTATTTTACCCTTTGAGTCAGTTAAGTCACAAATATTTTTTACTGTGAACAAATGCTTCCTATCCATATTTTCAGATTGGTCCCCTCACTTATGCTGCTCATCAACATCTGGGCCAACAGAGAAATTGCGCTACAAGAATGCAAACGAGTAAAACTAGGCTGGTGCCACAGAAATACTCCGTTTATTAAGCAGGTCCCTTCGCACCTGTTCGGTGATCAGCCCAATTTAATCCAGGCTCTTCACTAAATATTCATGAAGTCAAGCGGGCAAAATTTTTCAAATCCTTGGCATCCTTGAGAAAGGACTCCTCAAAGAATATTATGAAAACTTAACACATTTAGAGCATCCTAATTGTGTCTGTGCTTAGAGTCCACATTGTCAAGGAAAGACAAGCGTAATTACTTTACCATCAACTGCAGGCAGACTCTTAAAAAGAACAGAGAAATTAAAATGTGAGTTCCATGGATAAAGGAAGAAGGTTAATAAGAATTATGAGGTTTTTAATGCTTTTCCTGCTCAGTATGGGTACTCAACCCTGGCCCCATGTGACAATCACCTAAGGGAGTTTTTAAAAATATTAACACCATGACTATAAGATGGTACTCAGAATGTATGTTGCATGTATAGTATGCTTCAGTAAAGCATTAAGAAAACATAACCAAGGCATAGGTTCCATCTCACAGTAACTGAAACCTAAGAAAACCTAGTAATTGGATCGGGGTAGGGGGGTGGCAGGGGGTGTCTCAGTGGTTATCCAAATGTAATGTGCACATGAAACTGCTGGGGATCTTGAAGTGTAGAGTCTGATTGATTAATTCTGGACCATAGCCCAGGATTCCAGATTTCTAATAGGCATAACTGGAATTCCTACTGTTTCACCACTCACACTTTAAAAAGCAAGACTCTAGTCCAGCGGTTCCCAGACTTGAACATGTGTCAGAGCTCCCTGGATGATTTGTTAAAACACAGTGCTGCATCCCACTCCACAGTTCCTAGTCCATCAGATCTGAGATGGGATCCAAGGATGTGCATTCTTAAGTGCAGCTGGGGAGGCTGGTCTGGGAGCACACGTTGAGACTCACCATGCGAGGGCATAGGTAAATCTTACCATGCTCAAAAATGAAAGTCAATGAAACACAAAAATAGCTCACAAAGTATGCATGCTCAGTCACTCAAGTCATGTCCAATTCTTTGCAACCCTATAGACTGTAGCCCGCCAGGCTCCTCTGTCCATGGGATTCTCCAGGCAAGAATACTGGAGTGGGTTGCCATTCCCCTCTCCAAGGGATCTTCCCAACCCCAGGAAACTGAACCCGCATCTCTTATAACTCCTGCATTAACAGGCGGGTTCTTTACCACTGAGTCCCTGGGGAAGCCCTCACGAAGTATAGATAGCACTACCTTGCTCAAAATATATTGTGAACAGGTTGAGTTATCTGATTTTCCACACACAGAGAATGAAAGCTTCAATTTGCAACAAAGTAAATACCCTGCTGGAGACAGTGTTCCAGTTGTCAAATCAGCAGTGAGAGAGGAGCAGAAATATTAGAAAGTAGGTGTCAGTGAATGGTCTCTGCCAAGAAGAAAATCAGTTCCTTGGCCTCACTAGGTAGCCAACTGTCATCAACAACCAGAGACCTGAAGACATCTACTTTGGGTTTAGTCAGGAGTGACACTCAGTAAGGTTCAGGGATGGGTGGTACACAGGGTCTTCTCTTCCCCTAGTAACTTGCATCTGTGTGTCTATCTGCACAAATAATAACAAATATTTGTCGAAATCCTCGAATAGGAACTGCTCAACAAATGTTGGGCTTACCAGGTGGCTCAGTTATAAAGAATCTGTCTGCCTATGAAGGAGATGTGGGTTCAATCCCTCGGTTGGAAAGATCCCGTGGAAAAGGAAATGGCTACCCACGCCAGTATTCTTGCCGGGAAACCCCACGAACAGAGGAGCCTGGTGGGCTACAGTCCATGGCATCGCCAAGATTTGGACACAACTGAGTGACTGACACAACAACAATAAATGTCAGTGCTCTGGGGTTTCCATTATACATTTGCCAAGTGCTTACTGCCTGGACTGAACCCTGCAACTAATTTCTGCACACACTTCCCACCCTCCCTAGCCTCGAGACATATATGAATCTTTTTTTTCCTTAATTTTGCTTATCCTGCTGACCCACCACTAAAGTGACCCTTATATTCAGTCTAACCATTTCCTCAACCCTTCCTCCTTCTTTGAAGACCTAAGCTGATGGCACATTTAACCAGCTTGAAACTCATCTGCAGTCAAAATGTGTATGTAGGAGTGAAGTCCGCCTCCCTTAAATTCTGTTGGACTCAGAAAATTTCTGCCTCATCATCCAGAGGTAGGAAGGGGGGTGGGGAGGGGGCAGTATCACCAGGGAACTTCTGATCTTTTATTCACTTCTCCACTAATCACTTTTAGTAGGAGGAATGGGTTATCTGAATGGAGACTGTTTGGAGCCTGATACCCTGTGGGCCACATTCAGGCCTGCCTGTCTGTCCCTCTCTCTGAAACCACCTACCCCAAAACTCCTGGCAGGCCCATCCCAAGGGTTAACATCTTTTCTCCATTCTCTCTGACATACTGATTCAATAGTTTACAGTCAAGAAGGTCCCAAGATGTAGGCTAGGAAATGGAGGCCATAGGCCCTGGCCTGTTCTGCATTCCAGCTTTTCTTGTCATAAAGTTGAAATGTGAACCCTTTTTGATTCCAATAACTATTTTCAGTTGATCGGAATTTAAGAGGGGTAGAGGGTGTCTGAAATTTATATTCACTCATTCCCTGACTCTTGCATATATTTGCTGCTCGTCATATTTATTCCTATGAAATTGCTTTAATAAAAATCATTTCTCATATATCTCAGATATTTGATTTTCTCCTAGCAAAAGTTTTTTTAAGTGGTATTACTGAATAAAAAGCTATAAGCACTGGGACTTCCATGGCGATCCAGTGGTTAAGACTTTGTCTTCTGATGCAGGGGGTGTGAGTTCAATCCCTGGTCAGGAAGCTAAGATCCCACATGTCTCATGGCCAAAAATCCAAATCATAAAACAAACAATATTGTAATAAACTCCATAAAGACTTTTAAAATGGTCCACATCAAAAAAAATCTAAAAAAAAGTATGAGCATTAAAAGGTACAAATTTCACTTATAAAATAAATAAGTCCTGGGAATGTGATGTACAGCATAGCAACTATGATTCATAATATTGTGTTGTATATTTGAAATTTGCTAACAGAGTAAAACTTCAAACTTCTCACTGCAAGAAAAAATTTTTTTAACTATGTGTGGAGATGGATGTAAACTAGACTTACTGTGGTGATCATTTAACTATATACACAAATATCAAATGATTGTGTTACATATCTGAAAGTAATATAATATGTGTTAATTGTATCTCAGTTTAAAAAGCATGACTTCCCTGGTAGCTCAGCCTGTAAAGAATCTGCTTGCAAGGTAGGAGACATGAATTCGATCCCTGGGTCAGGATGATCCCCTGGAGAAGGAAATAGCAATCAACCCCAGTATTCTTAGCTGCAGGATCCCATGGACAGAGGAGCCTGGCGGGCTACAGTCCATGAGGTCATGAAGAGTCGGACATGACTGAGCAACTAACATTTAAAAAGTATGAGCATTGTTTTGCATATAGGGTTATCGTTGCCATCTTTCTAAAGTCCATATATATGTGTTAGTATACTGTAATGGTCTTTATCTTTCTGGCTTACTTCGCTCTGTATAATGGGCTCCAGTTTCATCCATCTCATTAGAACTGATTCAAATGAATTCTTTTTAATGGCTGAGTAATATTCCATGGTAAGGTCTTTGATAAATAATGACAATGTTTTTCCACAAAATTTTCTACTAATTCACCATCTCACCAGCAATATAGGAGTGTTATCTTATTTTATCCTCATCAGCATGTCTGCACTATTACTATTTTTTAACATTTGTCAATATTATGTGTGTGGTCAGTCACTCAGTTTTGCCCAACTCTTTTGCAACCCTATGGACTGTAGCCTACCAGGCCCCTCTATCCATGGGATTCTCCAGCCAAGAATACTGTAGTGGGTTGCCATTTCCTCCCCCAGGGGATCTTCCTGATGCATAGATGGAACTTGCATCTCCTGCATTAGCAGGTGGATTCTTTATCACTGAGTCACCTGGGAAGCCCCTATCAATATTATAGGAGAAAACAAAATTTTTCCTTTGATATTATCAGACTGAATATGTTGACTTAATATGTTTATTATCCATTTGTATTTCTTTGGTGAGTTATTGCTCTATACGTTTTGTAATTTTCACACTGGACACTGAAAGCTAAAGGTTTTAAAATTATTTTCAAGGGACCATTTTCAGATAAGATATGCTTGGCAATAACTGTGAGATTAGTTTACCACACCACTATTTGCCTCTGCACACAGGAAACTTATTTTCTTCACTGCACTTAGATTGGGGTGATATGACTGCTAGGTCATCAACTGTAACATGAGCAGAAGTCACACATCACTTCTCATCTGAGGCCATTAAAAGTGGGAATTCTCTCTCTCTCTCATCCATACAGCAAGAAGGGAAGAACACTTAAGGTTGTAAAATTGCAGTAAGTAAACCCAAATTTGCAACACAGAGGCCTAGATAATCAATATAGAAGCTGTCCCAGACAGCCTTCTTTGGGGAAAAGGTAGAGAAAAGGCAGTTGACCTGCAAAGGACTGTGATGTGACTAAAAATTATAAAAATTTTGCACTAAGACCTTATATAACCTAACTAATAAAACATAGCACGGCCTAGCTAATATAGGAGACTAGCTCTAAATCTGTGGTTCACAGCTGGAGGTGGATATTGCACACCACATGGGCTACTGGCATTGACATCTTTATTTGTGACAACTAGGGGTCTATGACTGGCATCTGCTTGTAGAGACCAAGGATGCTACTAAAGCAGCCTACAATGTACAGAACCAGGCCCCAGGATCACAGTTTTTCCCACTCAGAATGTTGACAGGACTTCCCAGGTGGTCCAGTGGTTAAGAATCCATCTGCCAATGCAGGGGACACGGGTTCAATCTCTGGTCTGGCAGCTAAGCCCAGGCGCCACAACTACTGAAGCCCATGCACCCTAGAGCCCGTGCTCTGTAATAAGAGAAGCCACTGCAATGAGAAACTCACATACCACAACTAGAGTGTAGTCCCCACTTGCCACAACTAGAGAAAGCCCGTGCGCAGCAGCAAAGATCCAGAACAACCAAGACTAATAAACTAAATTAAAAATAAATAAAACTGGGAGCTTTATTTAAAAATAAATATTGATATTACTTAGGTTGGGCCTGCCATGATTCTATCATATCTGCAGATAATAACTTCCCAGTTTATCTTTGGCTCTTAAATTCTCTTTGTAGTAGGTTTTTTTGAAGTATATAAAACTTTTCCCATACAGTGTGTGTGTGTGTGTGTGTGTGTGTGTGTGTGTGGTCATAATAGATTATTTGGAAAATCGAGCATATCCTAGCTAATGAGCCAGCCTAAGAACAAGGAGGGAAAAAGTGACCTGTATGCCCAAAGGGAAACACAGTAGGGAACATTCTTCCTCCGGAGCTGAACTAGGAAATAGTTTCAAATGTATGACATGAATTTCAGATTGGAGAAAAGTCACTTGGGGACAATGCTGCTCTGGCTAAGAGAAGGAGGGCTGGAAGGTAGTAAGTGAGTAAAAGAAGACCAGAAAACCCTGTCAGGGCCTCTGAGCCTGGAACAGTGGCAGGAGGAAAGCTGGCGACTCTATTATAGCACTTTTTCCTTCTCAGAACAACTTCACTCAGTGGCTATTCTAGAGGAGGAGACCCACCCAACAGAAGGCTGTCCAGCAGCACTTTCACAGACACCCATCTCCTCAGCAGGCACTTAGCATCCTTCTGATGTAGAGAAGCACTTCCTGGAATTAGAAGGTTGCCCTGATTTAGAAGGGTAAGTATTGGAGGTAAAGTGTTGAGCTACAGGTGAAGGTGAAAGAGGAATTCCTCTCCAGAGAACCGCGTTTACTGTGGCATTCGGAAAGAACACAGTAAGTGAGAAAAGTACGTAGTGATTGCAAACTGAAAGCAAAGAGGATGTGTTTTGGGTATCTAGTGCTGAGTGAGAAATGGTGACCACATTTTGTTGTTGTTGTTGGTGGTGGTGGTGGTGGTTGAAAACATTTTCTCTGCTCAGGAATTTTCTGGGCAGGGCTCGGTCGAGAAAGTCTGTCTCTGCTCAACCCAGCAGCCGCCTGAGGTGGAGACAGATGGGCCCCGAGCTGCTGCTGCTGCTGCTGCTGAGTCGCTTCAGTTGTGTCCGACTCTGTGCGACCCTGTAGACGGCACCCCACCAGGCTTCCCCATCCCTGGGATTCTCCAGGCAAGAACACTGGAGTGGGTTGCCATTTCCTTCTCCAGTGCATGAAAGGGAAAAGTGAAAGTGAAGTCGCTCAGTTGTGTCCTACTCTTCACGACCCCATGGACTGCAGCCCACCAGGCTCCTCCATCCATGGGATTTTCCAGGCAAGAGTACTGGAGTGGGGTGCCATTACCTTCTCCAGGGGATCTTCCCAAACCAGGGATAGAACCTGTATCTCCTGCATTGGCACACAGATTCTTTACTGCTGAGACACCAGGGAACCCCATCATCATTTCAGTTCAGTTCAGTCACTCAGCCGTGTCTGACTCTTTGTGACCTCCATGGACTGCAGCATGCCAGGCTTTCCTGTCCATCACCAACTCCCATAGCTTGCTCAGACTCACATCCATTGAGTCAGTGATGCCATCCAACCATCTCATCCTCTGTCGTCCCCTTCTCCTCCTGCCTTCAATCTTTCCCAGCATCAGGGTCTTTTCCAATGAGTCAACTCTTCACATCAGGTGGCCGAAGTATTGGAGTTTCAGCTTCAGCATCAGTCCTTCCAATGAATATGCAGAACTAATTTCCTTTAGGATGGACTGGTTGGATCTCCTTGCTGTCCAAGGGACTCTCAAGAGTCTTCTCCAACACCACAGTTCAAAAGCATCAATTCTTCGGTGCTCAGCTTTCTTTATAGTCCAACTCTCACATCCATACATGACTACTGGAAAAACCATTGCCTTGACTAGGTGGACCTTTGTTGGCAAAGTAATGTCTCTGCTTTTTAATATGCTATCTAGGTTGGTCATAGCTCTTCTTCTAAGGAGCAAGTGTCTTTCAATTTCATGTCTTCAGTCACCATCTGCAGTGATTTTGGAGCCCCCCAAAATAAAGGTCTCTCACTCTTTCCATTGTTTCCCCATCTATTTGCCACGAGGTGATGGGACCAGATGCCATGATCTTCATTTTTTGAATGCTGAGTTTTAAGTCAACTTTCCACTCTCCTCTTTCATTTTCATCAAGAGGCTCTTTAGTTCTTCTTCACTTTCTGCCATCAATGATTTAAACCACCCCTAAAGCACTCGACTCCCTCTCAGCCTGCCATGTATCTTTCCACACATACTCTGCTCTTAATAAATGCTCTTATCCGCTTTACCAATTTCCACCATTTTGCTGAAATTCTTGGAAAAAACAAAGAAGACAAGAGCCAAGGCCCTGATTCTAGCTGCTAGTCCCTGGTGGTCTAGTGGTTAGGATATGGTGCTCTCACCACCACAGCCCAGGTTTGATTCCCAGTTAGGGAACTGAGAACCCACTTCAAGCCACCACACACCACAGCCAGCCCAGAGAAGGAAGGATGGTGCCAAGGCTGGGTGCTGGAATCATCTAAGACTTGCTCACTCCCATGTCTCATGGGTGATGCCATGAATACAAAAACAACTGGGACTGGAACAGAGGTCTGAGGCTAACTATTGGTGCTCTCTGACTTCTAGGAGCTGCTCAGCTTACAGTTTTCTGGTTGATTGTTGCCCAGCTTCACGGAATTTCTAGTCCCACACACATGTCAGTTCTCAGGAAGAGACTCCAGGGGACTCCGGTGCAGGTTTCTGAAACATTTTTCTCATGAAGCTTCTTCTCCTCATTCATGCCTTGCCCTGCAAGCCCCATATACCTCAGCCTTTCTGTCTCTTCAAGTCATGTAAACTCCCCTGGTCTATTTGGGATTTGCATCACTATGAGTGAAAAGGACTGATAAGGAACGTGGAAAGTAAAATAGAGCCAAGCTTAAATGATCAGAGCAATTACTACACACACACACACACACACCCCCTCTGTCACCTTCTCTCTCTCTTACACACATACACATTAATACATATGTATACGTAAACACACTCACATATATACACAAATACATGTATGCATATTCATATACACATATATGGCTTCCCAGGTGGCTCATTGGTAAAGAATCTGCCTGCCAATGCAGGAGATGCAAGAGATGTGGGTTCAATCCCTGTGTCAGGTAGATCCCCTGGTGAAGGGTATGGCAACCCACTGCAGTATACTTGCCTGGGAAATCCCATGGACAGAGGAGCCTGGTGGTCTACAGCCCCTGAGGTCACAAAGAGTCAGATATGATTGAGCACGACCATGATACACACACATACACACACACACACACACACACACACATATATTCATTCATATGTGTATATACACATTAAATGTTATAAAGCACTGTAACTTAACTTGGAGATTAATATGTGTGAAAGATAAGAGTTAGTCACTCAGTCACATCTGATTCTTTGCAACCCCATGGACTGTAGCCCTCCAGGATTCTCTGTCCATGTATTCTCCAGGCAAGAATGCTGGAGTGGGTAACCATTCCCTTCTCCAGGAGATCTTCCTGACCCAGGGATCAAACCCAGGTCTCTTGCATTGCAGGCAGATTCCTTACCATCTGGCCAGCAGGGAAGCCCCATAAGGCAAAAGTTACCCTTAAAAAGCCTAATAGAGTTCAACATACACAGCATTATGCCTACAACCTAAAATGGTAAATATTCTAAATACTGGCACTTACTTGAAAAACACTCCCTAGACACATGGAAGGAAAGAAGCAAATCTATGTGCAGATAACTGGGTATTCCAACAATTCTGCCTTTGAGCTAGTTATCAAATACTTGTTGTGAATGGTGGGGGGCGGTTGGGAGAAAATTCAAAACTCTTTCTGATCTCCTGGAGTGCCGATTCCATTCTGTATTAATACTGTGCATTGATTCACTCTACTGCTCTCTGGGAATCCAAAACAATAAAATCCAGGGGTCAGGTTGGGTGCATGAGACAAGTGCTCGGGCCTGGTGTACTGGGAAGACCCAGAGGGATCGGGTGGAGAGGGAGGTGGGAGGAGGGACTGGGATGGGGAATACATGTAAATCCATGGCTAACTCATTTCAATGTATGACAAAAACTACTACAATGATGTAAAGTAATTAGCCTCCAACTAATAAAAATAAATGGAAAAAAAATTAAAAAAAATAAAAAAAATAAAATTGGATTGTTGAAAAAAAAAGAGAGATCAAGGATTCTAGTTTCTCCTTGTCTACAGAATTTACTTCAATTTGTTTAAATATCCAGCATCTGTAAACATAATAAATATTAGTAAATCTGCTTGTGATTGCAAAGATTAAAGGTTAGCCTGTAAAAATCAGTGTTTAACTTAAAGATTCTACTGTACATCTTTGCAAATTAAAAAGTAAATGCACTACAAAAATCAAAAGGTAGAATAAATTTTAAGAATGTTAACTACATTATCTTTAATAAAGAGGGTAAAACTAATACCACCCAAAAATGAAACTGAGCTTTTAAAAAGGACATAACATTTTTTGATTGGGTCATTTATTTTTCTGGAGTTGAGCTGGAGGAGTTGCTTGTATATTTTTGAGATTAATCCTTTGTCTGTTGCTTCGTTTGCTATTATTTTCTCCCAATCTGAGGGCTGTCTTTTCACCTTGCTTATAGTTTCCTTTGTTGTGCAAAAGCTTTTAAGTTTCATTAGGTCCCATTTGTTTATTTTTGCTTTTATTTCTGAAATTCTGGGATGTGGGTCATAGAGGATCCTGCTGTGATTTATGTCGGAGAGTGTTTTGCCTATGTTCTCCTCTAGGAGTTTGATAGTTTCTGGTCTTACATTTAGATCTTTAATCCATTTTGAGTTTATTTTTGTGTATGGTGTTAGAAAGTGTTCTAGTTTCATTCTTTTACAGGTGGTTGACCAGTTTTCCCAGCACCACTTGTTAAAGAGGTTATCTTTTTTCCATTGCATATCCTTGCCTCCTTTGTCGAAGATAAGGTGACCATAGGTTCATGGACTTATCTCTGGGCTTTCTATTCTGTTCCATTGATCTATATTTCTGTCTTTGTGCCAGTACCATACTGTCTTGATGACTGTGGCTTTGTAGTAGAGTCTGAAGTCAGGCAGATTGATTCCTCCAGTTCCATTCTTCTTTCTCAGGATTACTTTGGCTATTCGAGGTTTTTTGTATTTCCATACAAATTGTGAAATTATTTGTTCTAGTTCTGTGAAAAATACTGTTGGTAGTTTGATAGGGATTGCATTGAATCTATAGATTACTTTGGGTAGTATAGCCATTTTGACAATATTGATTCTTCCAATCCATGAACACGGTATATTTCTCCATCTGCTTGTGTCCTCTTTGATTTCTTTCATCAGTGTTTTATAGTTTTCTATGTATAGGTCTTTTGTTTCTTTAGGTAGATATACTCCTAACTCAACAGACATTTCTCCAAGGAATACATACAGATGGCTAACAAACACATGAAAAGATGCTCAACATCACTCATTATCAGAGAAATGCAAATCAAAACCACAATGAGGTACCATTATACGCCAGTCAGGATGGCTGCTATCCAAAAGTCTACAAGCAATAAATGCTGGAGAGGGTGTGGAGAAAAGGGAACCCTCTTACACTGTTGGTGGGAATGCAAATTAGTACAGCCACTATGGAAAACAGTGTGGAGATTTCTTAAAAAGCTGGAAATAGAACTGCCATATGACCCAGCAATCCCACTTCTGGGCATACACACCAAGGAAACCAGATCTGAAAGAGACACGTGCACCCCAATGTTCATCGCAGCACTGTTTATAATAGCCAGGACATGGAAGCAACCTAGATGCCCATCAGCAGATGAATGGATGAGGAAGCTGTGGTACATATACACCATGGAATATTACTCAGCCATTAAAAAGAATTCATTTGAATCAGTTCTAATGAGATGGATGAAACTGGAGCCCATTATACAGAGCAAAGTAAGCCAGAAAGATAAAGACCATTACAGTATACTAACATATATATATGGACTTTAGAAAGATGGTAACGATAACCCTATATGCAAAACAGAAAAAGAGACTCAGATGTATGGAACAGACTTGTGGACTCTGGGAGAAGGCGAGGGTGGGATGTTTCAAGAGAACAGCATTGAAACATGTATATTATCTAGGGTGAAACAGATAACCAGCCCAGGTTGGGTACATGAGACAAGTGCTCGGGCCTAGTGCCCTGGGAAGACCCAGAGGGATCGGGTGGAGAGGGAGGTGGGAGGGGGGACTGGGATGGGGAGTACATGTAAATCCATGGCTAATTCATTTCAATGTATAACAAAAACTACTGTAATGATGTAAAGTAATTAGCCTCCAACTAATAAAAATTTAAAAAAAAAAAATAAAAAGGACATAACAGAAGCCAATTATTTGCTTTATACAACCTTTTGTCTAGGTCTTTTTAATTGGATAATTTAGGAACTTGTACATCTTGTCCTGAAGAATACAAACAATAACTTTAGTTTCACTTCATTTTCCTTGTGTTCAATTAAATGAATCAAGTCAAATTTAATAGTTTTCTTTACATTAGTATATATAATATGATCTAGTTTTTATAAACTTATTTCTGTCTATGCATTTTTCTATCCCTACATGTACAATTGTGCTTCAGTATCCACGGACCCCTCCACAGATACCAAAATCTGTGGATGCTCAAGTCCCTCATATATTGGTTGCTTTAGTTGCTTCAGTCATGTCCAACTCTTGCGACCCCATGGACTGTAGCCCTCCAGGCTCCTCTCTCCATGGGATTCTCCCAGCAAGAATACTGGAGTGGGTTACCATTCCCTTCTCCAAGGGATCTTCCCGATGCAGGAATTGAACCTTGGTCTCCTGCATTGCAGGTAGATTCTTTACCAACTGAGCTACAAGGGAAGCCTCGTGTATATATATATATGTTGCAGAATTTGCATATATGCAAATACACTCACAGCTTCCCATATAATGTAAGGGAGTCTCTCTTCTCCCTTAGGAAAAAAAAAAAAAAAAACGAACTCTCCTTCATACAAACACTAATTGATACCCAAAGAGACCAAGTTCAGGACTAACCAGGACATTATAAAAAATTTATACCCACAGGACAGATCTGTTTAAATCTGCCTTCACAGAACATGTTTGATATTCGAACTGTACAATGCAAAGATTAAAAAGTTAAAAACTGACATTTGCCATTTACCCATACCTGATTATACCAATTCTCTGATATAATTCAGTATGCTTTGTTCAATTGGAGATTAATATGGTATAGGCATGAATGACCACCTAATTATTCCACAAAGTTACAGAGCTTTTATTCTGTTGCCTACAATCACCAACACGGATATTTTTTAATGATGACAATTTATCATTTTTAAGCTTCATTTTTCTTCTTGGTTTTGTCATTTTCAGGACCATTAAAAACACATTTTAGTAGTGTTTACTACATCATGTTTTATAGACTGTCTGTGCTCCCACCTCCCAAATTCCCGTGTTAAAACCTAACCTCCAGGGAACTTCCCTGGTGGTACAGTGGGTAAGAATCTGCCTGCCAATGCAGAAGATACCACATGCTCTTCAGCAACTAAGCCTGTGCCACAACTAGTGAACCTATGCACGCTATAGCCCAAGCTTCACAACAGGAGAAGCCACCACAATGAGAAGTCCATGCACTGCAACTCGAGAAAAGCCCTTGCAGATGCAACACAGCCAATAAAAAACAAAACAGACAACAACAACAAAAAAAAACCTAAGCCCTGATGGTATCAAGAGGTGGAGTACTGATTGGAGAAGTAATCAGGCCATGAGGTAGATCCTTCAGGAATGGGGTTAATGCCATTATAAAAGAAACCACCCCCCCTCTGGATTTTTCTGTTTTAGTCTACAAAACCTGGCTTTATCTTTGGAACATAAGAGTAACATGGTCAGTTCAGTTCAGTTCAGTAGCTCAGTCATGTCATGGTCAGAAACATCTAATATATTCAAGAGTATAGCTGGTTTCTTCATTTGAAGTATATCATTAGAGAGTACATATTTTTAAAAAATATATTACCCCTTAAGTACAACTAAAACACTCTTTTTTCCCCATAATTCATATTTTACTGTACTTGGAGGTACAAATTTCCTTATCGGCACTTGCCACGACTGGGCAGTGCTAAACAAAAAGGTAACTGGCACAGCAAACCCCTGTGGTAATAATTAAAATAAAGTCATGATAGACCTTGTGGATTTCACCTTATTGTTGACTTTTCACTGTGACCCTAAATTTTCTATATGTTCTATGTGTAGCTCACCACAAGTTCACCATGCTGGGGCCTGTTGGGGAAAAAAGTTATGAACATACAGCATACAGAGAGGACCTAAGTGCATGTAGACTGCCGAGGATTTGATGGTAAGAAAGAGTTATACTCGACAGACTGCATCCAGGACGATATGTGCCCCGTTTCACACTCTATAGTTTACTAGGAGTATTGAACTAGAGAAAGTCAATTCACCTCATTCTGGAAGGTGAACAAAATGAGGGAGATCTAGCAATCATGAGGGATATGGAGTGACCCCTCAAGTAAGAAGAGCCAAGGTAAAACCATGGGAAGCTGCCATATAGGGTCCTTGATAGGAAGAATTAGAACCAATATGTGAATATTTTACAAAACAGACTTCAAGTTAGTAAAGAAAAAAACTACTAAGACTAAGAGTCTTAATAGAGAATGAAGTTGCGTATAAAGAAATTAAGTTCCCATCATTGGAATGGTTTAAAAGGAAGTTGAAATGATCTGCTAAGTTCTCAGAAAGATAGCATGAAGGATGCCTCAAGTGAACAGGCAGTCTTCCTACATGGCCCCCTAATTATTTTGTCAATCTAGGAATTTTACCACTCTATTAAGAAGGAAAGGGGCTTCCCTGGTGGCTCAGATGGTAAAGCGTCTGCAATGCAGGAGACCCGGGTTCAATCCCTGGGTTGGGAAGGTCCCTTGGAGAAGGAAATGGCAGCCCACTCCAGTATTCTTGCCTGGAAAATCCCACGGACAGCGGAGCCTGGTAGGCTACCGTCCATGGGGTTGCAAAGAGATGGACACAACTGAGCGACTTCACATCACATCACATTAAGAAGGTAACAGAACTCCAGTTTTCAAAAGCGTAACAAAGACTCAGCTTTCCAGAAAGTGTCCAATTATGAATAGGGACTGTGAAACTGGAATATAGATCTTAGAGAACTGCAAATATGTGCCACTTCTCTATGTGTGTGTGTGTGTGTGTGTGTGTGTGTGTTTTTAAAGATGGAACCAAACTGTGTGTGTGTGTGTGTCTCAGCAATATATGAAAACATTTAACATCATGGTCATAGGAATACAAAGAGGAATTATTAATATATCTCCCTGTATCTTAATATTACATAACTCAACTTTAACGGATTCAGCTTTTAGAAACTTCATTAAATCCAGTCTTCAGGAGTGAAGTACGTTCTGGATTTATCTCACAAGTACAGGGCATTTACAGTTAAGAAAGTCTACCAATAGATTATTTAGATGATGCAAAGCCAGCCTCAGGAGCCTACTGAGTTTAAGATTCACAAGGGCAGGCATTTTAGACTGTCCCCTGATTTCTGGTGCCTAGTACACAGTTTTCCACGTAGTAGGTGCTAAATAAATATTTATGAACGAATGAATGGATGGAGGTCGAGGCACTTTTAGGTTCATTTTGGGTTCTCTCCGGGCTTCCTCAAGGGAAAGAGAGAATGGTCTTGACCTAAGGAGATAAGAAGCCACTCTTGCAGAAGGAAGGAGGAAGGGGTGTGGTCAGCAGAGAGGACTAGACCGAAGCTGGCAGCTACAGAGGGCGAGGGCAAGGAGACAAGGCAGGACACTCTCTCATTCAAAGCTCCAACAGTTCTTTGAATAAATCTAGGACCTCATGTGCTAACTGAACTACAAAAGCATTTTAAAACTTGAGTGATAAAAGTCAATGAAGTTCAAACAGTGTCTGGCAATGTTAAGTTTATAAGTAAAAATATGTATAAACAAAATCCAGAGAAGAAATTGTCTACCCTAAAGGATTCCTCTTGGAATTTTTTTTTTCCTTCTAAAAAGAAAAATGGGATGGTTAGTCAGCAGAGCAAGGGCATTTATAACAATGTCCTTTCTCTAACCATTGATTTGTTTTCATTAGGTAAGTAGTTCGTTTTCTAAAGCTCTTTCGCCCACTTTTGCTCTTGGCGGTAACAAAATTGGTGGTTCTGGCACTGTCATTAATTCCATAGTTGCGAAATTCCCTTAGGGAAACATAGTAACTTTAGTTTATTGAAAATACTAAGGGAAGGATAGTTTATTAGGTATTTGGATGACTGGATGTTGAGAAACATATCATTTATCACTTAAAGTATCTCTAGTGCAAGGACACTGTTAAGTGTGTGCATATAAAACATAGAACATCTGGATTAAAACAGAAAAAAAAACATTTAACAAAAGGCAATGAGATGTGCTATCTACATTCTACCATATAACTGGATACCTGGGGACACATGGCTGCATTTTTCATATTTCAATCAGCATGTTTGTCAACCTACAGAAAGAGCTTAGGTGGCTCCTGTCCTGTCACAGAAGATGAACATTTTTTCTTCTATCTTATACACTGGTAACTTTTGGGGACGATCGGGGAAATGTCCCATGTCACAACTGTATGAGATTCAATCAGGAACAGACACAAGCATGTCTAAACTGACAAATCATAAATAATAGCCCAGCCACGTTGATGACCAAACCAGACCAGTCAATACCTATGCACTTTATCATTAAATATTGACTAAAATGTCAAGTCCAAGAATTATATTTATCTTGAAATTAAGAGCTGGGAGGAATTTCGGAGATCATCTCATCTGATCCATCGATTTTGTGGAAGATGTAGTCAAAATGATTATAATAACACACACTCCCTGTTCTCAGGAAGCCATCAGTTTCATAAGAAAAGAATCCCTAAACAGAAAATTCTAAGATACTATAAAGGAGGGAAAATAGGTATAAGCATGGAATATTAGAGGATTACATGGAAATGACATTATGTCTTGCTTTGTGGACCATGTGAGGATCAAAAATAACCTCCCTGAAGAGGTGACTCTGAAGCTCAATCAATATAGAAAGAATAAGGGTTGTGCAGGTCACGGGAAGCAGGGCATTTTGGGAAGCAGAGATAGAAATCACAAAAGGAAAGAAAACCCATATATGTTTTGGGAGATACAAGCAGTCTACTTGGGTTGTCAGCACAGAGAAATGACAGAAAGATGGAGGATTCTGGGTGTCAGGACAAAAACTAAATTTTCCATCTAGAGTCTCTATGTATGTACTGAATACATGTATAGGTGTGTCTATGTATGGATGTGTGAATCAAAAGGTCAAGACATAATACTTAGCCAGACTACAAGCAATGCACTTTTTTCTTGTCCTTTGGTTCTGCATTTAGAAGTGTCAGTCAACACCCAAAACACAAAGGTCATGAGATACCATGGTGTCATGACTTACTGTTTGAAAGACAAGTGAAGGCTGAGGGGGTGATAAGCAAAGGTCAAATCACAACCAGCTGTTTAGATTAGACATGATAGACCAAGGAGTGGGGAGTCATGGAAGAGTTTTGAACTGGGAAATGAAGTATTATTATCTGGATTTAGAAAGATCATTCTAAACTGTTCAAAAGGGAAATTCTCTGGCAGTCCAGTGGACTCCACACTTCCACTGTAGGGGGGCATGGGTTCAGTCCCTATTCATGGAACTAAGATCCCACAGGCAGTGTGGTGTGGCCAAAAAAATTAAATAAAATAATAAACCATTCCAAAAAAGACTGGAAATGTTACAGGAAAGAAGGTCAATGTCAGGAATTTCTTACACAATAAACTGGAAAATTCTGAAGGAGATGGGAATACCAGACCACGTGACCTGCCTCTTGAGAAACCTGTATGCAGGTCAGGAAGCAACAGTTAGAACTGGACATGGAACAACAGACTGGTTCCAAATAGGAAATGGAGTTTGTAAAGACTGTATATTTTCACCCTGCTTATTTAACTTATATGCAGAGTACATCATGAGAAATGCTGAGCTGGAAGAAGCACAAGCTGGAGTCAAGATTGCCGGGAGAAATATCAATAACCTCAGATATGCGGATGACACCACCCTTATGGCAGAAAGTGAAGAGGAACTAAAAAGCCTCTTGATGAAAGTGAAAGAGGAGAGTGAAAAAGTTGGCTTAAAGCTCAACACTCAGAAAACTAAGATCATGGCATCTGGTCCCATCATCTCATGGGAAATAGATGGGGAGACAGCGGAAACAGTGTCAGACTTTATTTTTTGGGGCTCCAAAATCACTGCAGATGGTGATTGCAGCCATGAAATTAAAAGACGCTTACTCCTTGGAAGGAAAGTTATGACCAACCTATATAGCATATTAAAAAGCAGAGACATTACTTTGCCAACAAAGGTCTGTCTGGTCAAGGCTATGGTTTTTCCAGTGGTCATGTATGGATGTAAGAGTTGGACTGTGAAGAAAGTTGAGCACCGAAAAATTGATGCTTTTGAACTGTGGTGTTGGAGGAGACTCTTGAGAGTCCCTTGGACTGCAAGGAGATCCAACCATTCCATCTTAAAGGAGATAAGTCCTGGGTATTCATTGGAAGGACTGATGCTGAAGCTGAAACTCCAATACTTTGGCCACCTCATGTGAAGAGTTGACTCATTGGAAAAGACCCTGACGCTGGGAGGGATTGGGGGCAGGAGGAGGAGGGGACGACAGAGGATGAGATGGCTGGATGGCATCACTGACTTGATGGGCATGAGTCTGAGTAAACTCCGGGAGTTGGTAATGGACAGGGAGCTCTGACATGCTGCAATTCATGGGGTCGCAAAGAGTCGGACATGACTGAGCAACTGAACTGAACTGACTATGTATATAACAGATAACTAATAAGTACCTGTTGTATAACACTGGAAACTATTCTCAATATTTTGTAATAACCTATAAAGGAAAAGAATATGAAAAAGAATATATATATATATGCAACTTAATATATATATGTGTGTGTGTATAATATATAATTGAATTGTGCTGTACACCTGAAACTTACAGATACTGTAAATCAACTATATTTCAACTAATTTTTTTTAAATGTTAAAGGAGTTTCTTGAGGCTATTTAAGCAACTGCTAATGGTAACTGAATCAAGATAGTTGTTTTCAGGATGAAACCACAATGAGGTATCATCTCACACAGGTCAGAATGGCTGCCATCAAAAAGTCTACTAACAATAAATGCTAGAGAGGGTGTGGAGAAAAGGGAACCCTCTTACAAACTGTTGGTGGGAATGCAAACTGGTACAGCCTCTATGGAAAACAGTGTGGAGATTCCTTAAACAGCTGGGAATAGAACTGCCATACAACCCAGCAATTCCACTGCTGGGCATATACCCCAAGGAAACCAGAACTGAAAGAGACATGTGTACCCCAATGTTTACTGCAGCACGCTTTACAATAGCCAGGACATGGAAGCAACCTAGATGTCCATCAGCAGACGAAAGGATAAGGAAGTTGTGATACATATACACCATGGAATATTACTCAGTTATAAAAAAGAAGACATTTGAGTCAGTTCTAATGAGGTGGATGAAACTGGAGTCTATTATACAGAGTGAAGTAAGTCAGAAAGAGAAACACAAATACAGAAAGAGAAACAAATAATAACGCATATATATGGAATTTAGAAAGACAGTAACAACAATCCTATATGCAAGGCAGCAAAGGAGACACAGATTTAAAGAACAGACTTTCAGACTCAGTGGGAGAAGGCAAGGGTGGGATGATTTGAGAGAATAGCACTGAAACATGTATATTACCATATGTAAAATATAGGACCAGTGCAAGTTTGATACATGAAGCAGGACATTCAAAGTCAGTGCTCTGGGACAACCCAGAGGGATGCGGTGGGGAGGGAGGTGGGAGCAGGGTTCAGGATGGGGGACACATGTGCACCCATGGCTGATTCATGTCAATATATGGCAAGAACCACCACAATATTGTAAAGTAATTATCCTCCAATTAAAATAAATAAATCAATATTTTAAAAATAAAGAAATAATTATATATATATACATTAACCAAAAAAGATAGTCATTTTGAGGATGAAGAAGAGCAATTAAGAAGCTGTAATTAACATACATCATTACTGTTTGGAAGAGGGGTTAAATGAGAGAGGAAAGATAGTGGTTCAGTTCTGAGGAGTCTGTCTTAGGAAGTATGTGGACAGTAATATTGTTCACAGAGAGAGGGGAAAATTAAGAACAGGCAGAAATAACTGAGAATAATGATTCAGTTTAGGACATTCTGAATTTAGGTATCTGTTGAATACCCAAGTAGAGATATCAAGTGAGAAATTAAGTCTGATTCTGAAGAAAAATGAAAGTCATAGCTGGACAGATGTGAGAACTAGCAGCATACACAAAATAATTGAAGCCATCAATTAAAAAACCCATTTATGAACTGTAAACAGTTATAATATTTTTTCTGACCCTTAAAAACACATAAAGCACCACTGATGTGTGTGTAGTAAATTATTATCCTTGTCACATATACATCAGGAGCATGAGACTCAGTTTAAATCATGTGCACAGCTGACATTGTGCTGCCACAACTCAAGACTCAACCCATTTTGTATACCACATCTCTCAAAGCTTCTCCATCCTACCAGGATGCCCCTCGCCATCATGCCACGTGCTTTACTTGAGGTCATGAAAACAAACAAACCTCCCCTTGTTCAAATGACACCTACTTGATCTGCATTTATAAGTCATTAATCATTAGGTTGTTTGTTTTTGATGTGCATGGGTTTGAATTAATCATACTCTATAATTCATTGCACATCATCATCGTTCCTCCCTGGAAGACCCATCTCTTCTTGTATCGATTCTCCTTTATCCCCAATATACTATTTCCATCTCCTGCCATTGACTCATTTCCTAATATGAGACATATTCATTCTTTTCTCTGTATTATATTATATGCATGCATGTTCATTTGTTTTCTCTTTAACTCAGCACTATCCTTTTTAAGAGCTATTGATCACTTGGTAGGCTTATCTAGTTGGATCTAACTGCTACACATACCATTCCACATGGTACTTATCACTTCCCTCTGGGGCCTGCATCTAGTAGTCTCCAGCTTTTTTTTTTTCCAGTTTGATCAAGATATAATTGACATATAACACTGGGTAAGTTTACAGTGTACAATGCGATGATCTGATACACACACATACTGCAAAAGGATTAATTATCATGATAAGCAGCTATCTCTAACTGCCTGTTACCAAAAACAACCATGTGACAAATTTCTATTTAAATATCTTCTTGATGGACTTGTATGAAACTTCTCTGAGCTACACATCCTGGATACAGATGTAAGGACATAGGGTATGTTAACACTTCATTTTACTAAATGTTATCAGATTTTTCTTCAGAATGGCACATGAACTTTAGGAATTTTATTTAAGAAGCTCTTTTCATCCCAGGTTCCCAAAATAGTCTTCAATTTTTCTCCTACTAATTCTAAGTTTTACCTCTCATATTTAGTTATTAATCCACTTGACTATATATATTCATGATGTTTTACATAAAATAAGCTAGTTTTAATGTCATCTACAACCCAATCCAATCTATACTTTCTCCGTTGATTTTCAGTCACACTATAATCATATATTAATTTCTCATATCAACATACTCTTGTCCTCTCTGAAGCATGTCTCCCAAGCCTTAGAAAGCATCATCTACCAGGTTTATTGGGCTTCCCTGAAGGCTCAGGCAGTAAAGAATCTGCCTGCAATACAGGAGACCTGGCTTCAATCCCTGGGTCAGAAAGATCCCCTGGAGAAGGAAATGGCAACCCACTCCAGTATTCTTACCTGAAGAATCCCATGGACAGAGGAGCCTGGTGGGCTACATTCCATGGGGTCACAAAGAGTCAGACACAACTTAGCAACTGAACAATAACAAAATGGGTTTATTATTTAGTTCAATCACTTTATCTCAAGTTTTCACAATTTCACATTTTCCTGAAATGAGCCCTCTATGGAAATGGTTAAGACATCTTATTTTAAAACAAAAGTAAATGATTCAATGCAGTTGTGTCATGCCTCCATGAACCTTTGAATTTGGCAAAGGTCTCTAAAACCGGAGAGATACAAACGTGTTCCTGAAGAATAGCACAGGAAATGAATATGAGTGGACACAGAGCTCTGGGCTGTAATACCACAACTGTTTCACTGATTTAAGGGGTGATATTCAGCTAACAACTTTCTTCCTGGGTAAAATTAATACGATAACTGCCACCTCTGTACCTAAAAAGATTTTCAGATTTCACTGACTGATACTTACGGTAAAGTACCACAAGACATTTCCTGGCATAAAATCTCATGATTTCCAATGGAAGAATTAGACATTCTGAACAATTACTAAAGATGTTTGATGACTCTTTCCCCTAAAACAAATCCCAGTAAAAATAAACACCTAAAATTTTTGTACATAATGTTACTCGATGTTTTCTCTTTTCTAAAAGTCTACCTCTCTCATAAGAGGCTTTTAAAATTTTCATTTAACTAACAAGATGTCCCCGAGCTATGGATAAACTTTAAAAGCAGAGTTTTACATATTGTCCTATGAACATGTTCACTGTCCGAAAACTGTTTTGGACCAACAGGAAACATTGAACCTTCCTTACCTTCTTCTCTCACCACCAGTGGCCCCAGTAGTTGCTAGTTCTCGTGAGTTATCTCTGTTTGTAAACACTAGCTTAATAGTTGTTAATCCCCAGTACTCGAAGAAGCCTATGCAAATTTATTCCAGATGAAGGTGGCCAATAGCTACTTCTAATGCTGCTGTTCTCTGTTTGCTATCATGATGCCCACCTCAGTTCTGCATAACAATTTGAACTTTTCATTTGCCATAGGCTGCTAGAAACATCTGTTGATTTATTTCTCCCCAAATAGCTCTGGGTATCCAACCTTAGTCACCTCTGTTCCAAAAGGTCAGCCCATTTCCACTTCCACTAACTGCCATATTCTCTCCCCCAGTCAGCATCACTTCAAGACAAACTATCCCTTCCTCTGCTCTCTTTATCATAATCCTTTGAGTAACTTTCATCCAATTTTTGAATCTTTTCAAGTGATTGATAGTATTCATTTGAAGAGGAATCTCATCCCCACTTTCAGACATTTCTCAATACTCCAGTTTTAGAAAAGTGAATGCAAAAGATGACACAAGCTGATTAATTTCCCACTCCTTTTACCTCTTTGTAAACATTTATGCATTATTTTTCCTAGAGAAATTCTATCACATGACAATTAATTCAAAACCACTCTCATTTTCTCTGCTTCATATCCTTATGAGAACAGTTGAGTTAATATCTCCCCAGCCAAACTTCAAATCTATCAAAATATTTATAAGTTATTATTAATAAAATGAGTTATCTTCCAATTATTTTTTCTTGTCATCACTCCTTTGAAAACATTATTTTAAAAGGGTTTTTCATTTTTATCCTTTTCATGGTGCTTGTTTTGGTTTCCTCAAGCACAGTTATGTCTGAAAGCTACAGGACTCTAAAATGCTGAAACAGAGTAAGACAAAAAACAGCAGAGGAATGGCAAAAAAAAAAATCACATCTGCTTTCCAGCATTGTGAGCAAATTTACTGATCTTCAGAATGCATGGCTGCTAGCAGATAAGGATGAAAGGCTTGGGTCGTGTTTGTTACAAGACAGGACCCAGATTACTGTAATTAATGTCAACATCCAAATGAAAAAAAGCAGTAAGTTATTTGAGAGATCGATTCAGCATTTTAGTTGTTATGTCTCCAGTAAGAGGGGGAAAAAAAAACTAAGGAGTTATCTCTTGTGGAAAAGGAACAAATGACCTAGATGATTATAAAGGGAATGTTTAGGAAGGAGGATTATGGAAACACTGATGAAAATACTAGGAAGAAGAAGAATTGGTGAAAGAGAAGGAGAAAAGTGGAAAAGCCAGAGTGTAACAGAGGGAGGGAAGAGGAGAAGGGAAAGGGGGAGAGAGAGGTGAAGAGAAAAGCAACAATGCAGGGTTGAAAAGAGTATTCTCGGAACCGCTGGGCAAGTCACAGTCCTGCTCACCAGACAAATGTCCTGCACAAGGATCCTGTCAGAAGAATCTTAAACATCCTCAGTCATGTTCTAAACATACATCATTGACTGTATGCATGCGTGTGTGTGTGAGAGAGAGAAGACTGGGTGGATGGGGGGCAAGCTAGATGCAGCTCACAACATCTGCCATGCAATTCTACATCTCATGGATTCAATCAGAGTGGGCTATCTGAATGCTTAAGGGATTTATTTTATTACAATAATTATCAACTAGGGCTATGACCTCAAGCACAATGCTCGATCTCTCTAAATTTCAACCCCTTCACCTATAACAGGGGGATTATGATGAATCTATCCTGGAATCTTTGTGAAACTGAAATTAGCTAACATAGGTAAGTAATTGAGAACAGGGCCTGACATATAGTGTGCGCTTTATCATTGTTAGCTAGAATTAGTAGTAGAGGTAAACAGTAGTAATAGCAGCACTGAAGAAGCTGTGGATGAACTGGGGCTTAGAATTCAGTGATTTTCTTCCCAGGGAATGGAGAGAATGATAAATACAAGAAGGATCCAAGAGGAGGAATCAGGGGATAAGGATTAGGGTTTGAATTTTCTACTATACCGGTATGTGACCTTTTACTTTAATTACCCTGAGCCTGGCTTTCGTCTTTTCTGACAAGAATGTACTGGGCTGATTTATCCCTAAGTTCTTCAGATAGTGATCTTCAATGGTAGCTTTTATCTGTGATTTACGTTGTCCTGGGCTCCACAGTGTAGCAGATCCATCATGAAAGGGAGTGCTGGATGCTCCACACAGCCCGGGGCTCTGGTTTCACAGGGTGGAATGGCACTTGCTCACCCAGATCACAGGATGAGCCACTTTCATGGACTCTCCCTATGATCACTGCACAAAAGCCTTTTGAAGAGGGTCCTGCCTAGACAAGATGTGAAAAGAACTCAGATATTCCCACCGAAGGCATGGATCAAGTCTTTCCAGGAACCGCCACCTCATGCTCCCTGTCCTGCCCTCTTTGCCTACCTCTCAGGCTTCCCCGGAGTGCATCCATTATGAGAGTTTGAACACTTTTTCAAAAGAGCTAATAATTGAGTATCTTTTTCCAAGTGTCTGAGATGAGTCAGATGTGATTTAAAACTCAATTGTCAGGACTTCTCTGGTGGTCCAGAGGTTAAGAATCCACTTTCCAATGCAGAGGACACAGGTTCAATCCCTGATTGGGGCACTAAGATCCCACATGCTGTGGGGCAACTAAGCCCATGTGTCACAACTACAAAGTCCGCTTGCCACAACTAGGACCTGAAACAGCCAAATATAAATAAATATTTTAAAAAATAAGAAATAAAGTAAAATTCGATTGTCCTGGGGATTGGGGAAGCTCTTTTAAGCCACCAGGCTGTATGAACCAACCCCTTTTAACCATACATCACTATTTCTAAGGCTCTGAAGTATGTGCCATATTTTAAGAGTTTCCGTTCTGGTGTTCCAAATTACTTGTTAAAAATGAGGCAGACCAAAATGAATCCAATATCTTATCCTTGGGTTAGCTTTGACTAGATAGCTATGAGTAGATAGGTGATATTATTGTTAAAAAGCCCATTTGTAAGGTTATAAAAAAGGAAATGACTTTATTTTAAATTATACCATTGTTGTAAAACACCAGCTTGACAATAATTTTTAGTGACAACATTTATTGATGAAATCTAGCAGTAACAAAACCATGGAGAGAAAATTTAAGTGAAACTTTGAAAAAAAAAATAGAACAACTACTAAAACCCTGGAGTGGCGCTAAAGATTTGACTACCATGATCTCAGAGGCCACCCAATATCTAATTATATGAAATTTCCATACTTAGTTTTAAAGTTCATAGTTTGATCTCACTCATAAACACACACACACACACACACACACACACACACACACACACACGGGCTTCCCTGGTGGCTCAGATGGTGAAGAATCCACCTGCAATGCAGGAGACCCAGGTTTGATCCTTGGATCAGGAAGATCCCCTGGAGAAGTGAATGGCTACCTACTCCAGTATTCTTGCCCAGAGAATCCCATGGACAGAGGAACCTGGCAGGCTATGGTCCATGGTGTCACAAAGAGTTAGAAATGATTTATGTGTATATATGTATGTATGCATATGTCTGTGTGTGTGTATGCCTTATTTTAACTAGGCTTTCCAATACATATTTCCCATTGGACTTGAGAAACAAAAATTTTTAATAACAATATATAGAGCTATGACTAGAAACATATTTTATAGCCCTCATTTCCCTGAGTTATTCACAAATGAGTAACATTAGTAAGTTTTTCTTATTAACTCAAGCAACTTTTAATATTACAACCTTAAATTATATTCCCATGAACTACACAATATATTGTATTTGTTTTCTTGATATCACACATTGAAATTTAGCATGAGTTATCACTTAATTTTCCACTTTGCCTTTGTTCACTCTTTTATTCTTCTCCTCCATCAGTACTGAAACTATGAAAATTTATTTTTTTTCATTCAATAAGCATATATTGATTCCTTAGTAGTTATGTAATTTTCTGGGAACCTTTATACATCAGACATCCCAGCCTTCTCTATGTTCTTTTCTTGACTAAGTCTGGAATCTGCTTCACCATTTCTTAAGCTTAATAAAGCAGAAAAGTGTTTGATGAATTCACTGTACCCCTTCAAGATAATCAATATTAGGAAGTATATTCAACTGTCAGTAAGTAACTTTCCAGATAATAATTAGCACAATAGCTCATTCATCAATGTAAAAAAAAGGTCCAGAGGAGGAAAAAATATCTAAGCACGTGAGATTCTTCTTCTGAAACATACTTTTTTGGACACATACCAATTAGTTGGGCTTAGTTGGGGAGGGTTTGCTTGCTTTGTAACAAAACATTGATGCCATTACAAGCAAGTGGTTCATTATGTCAGTTATTGCTCAGCAAAATGACTTCACAGATGACAAAGGATTTGCTCAGACTGTTAATATCATAGTTTATTACCATCCTTTGGTGAGGGAGTTGTTACCATATTAAGAGAGTTTTTTAACTCTATTTTTCCCCCAAGAGTAGTATCAGAGTTTTGGGAAAATATTTTGTCAGACATAACCGAGTGACAGGACAACAACAACAAATTTATTTAGCAAGCCTATATTCACATTATTGACATATTGAACACAAGTCAAAAATATATACCAAATGTTTTAAATGGAATAAATCAGAAAAATATGTTTGGTCACAAGGAGAGCTGAGCAAATGCGTACAGCTAGTTCCAAGCTACTCTAAATGCACATATCAGTGACTATGGCAGAGCATCGTCTTTTTTTTTTCCCTTTGGTTTTAAGGATCACAGTTTTCCCTTTATTGAATTTAACAGCAAGAATATTAGCTTTCTCCTCTTTCCAAAGCAAGACATAAAAAGTCTCTTATAGTTTATATTCTCTCTTTTTTAGAGCACTGGAATTATGAAAAATTAAACTCTTCCTTATCAAAATTGTATGTCACCTTGTAGATCACAGGAAAAGCATAGAAAATAGAAGAAAATTCACACAATGAACTTCATTAAAAATGACTATACGACTTAGCTCACTGTCACAGAACCACTTCTTTGCTAACTTCCTTTCACTAAAACTGGGATCTAAATTTTAAAAGTAAATGAAAAGTCAATGAAAAAAGTAGAAAGAAAATAACAAAGATAAAAAAGCAAAATTCAATTAGGTTGAAAACAGATAAAATGGAAGCAATAAGCTTTTCTAAAGAAATTTACAGATCAGCCACTATTAACCTCATCTGGAAAATAATCCTTCCCTGGTGATTCAGTGGCTAAGACTCCAAGCTCCCAATTCAGGAGGCCAGGGTTCTATCCCTGGTAAGGGAACAGGATCCCACATGTAGCCATGAAGATCAAAGATCCCATAGTGCCACACCTAAGACCTGGTACAGTGAAATAAATGAATAAAGTTAGTTTTTAAAAAAAGAAAGAAAGAAAAGAAAACACAATATATACAAAATAAGAAATGGCATGGATAAAACAATAACTCAAAGACTAAATTTTAAAAATTGTGCTAGATTGCTCCCATCACCCCTCCCTACTTTCTTTGCCCTGCCCTGTGCAGAGGGAGGGCTGACTCATGAATGTTGCAAGCTTTTTTGCCCCCCCCCCCCCCCCGGTTTCCATCTGGGTTTGGTAAATGGAGAATCAGAGAATGGTAAGGAAATGACATTGGGCTATTTATTCCCCTAAGGGCCCTCCCACTAGGCTGCATTCCTCTCAAAAGCTCCCACTCATGCCAGGTGGTCCACACTAGAAAACCACCCTCTCTGGGCTCCAGTAATCAGACCTTCTCTGTACCCCATCCCTGGATCACTGAGAGTTCCTCACTGTTACAAGCCCAGAGTTCTATACTCTTCCTCTTTGATTTTCTTAAACTTTGCCCACATATTTGTACACTGCCCTTCAATTTAACTTTCTTCAAAATTGTTTGTTTAGTCACTAAGTCATGTCCGACTCCTTTGTGACCCCATGGATTGGAGCCTGGCAGGCTCCTATGTCCATGGAATTTTCCAGGCAAGAACATTGGAGTGGGTTGCCATTTCCTTCTCCTTCCTCAAAATACTCAAGTTAAACATACCATCTGTTTCTTGCCAGGATTAGAACTGATGGAAAAATCTTAACTAAGGTATTCTTTGCAAATATCGGAGAAACTTAGGTTAAACTTATAATTTTTAAGAAATATAATTTACTAAAATTAATCCTAATAGAGAAAGTTTAGGAGACCAACAAAAGTAGAAGAAATAGAGAAAGACATCAAATAACGCCCCCTCCCCAAAAGATCTGACCCAGATACAAGGGAATACAGCCAACTCAGCAAAGGCTAAAGAGATGCAATGCCACTTAATGGTTTCAGAGCACAGAAAAAGAAACATTTACAAGGTATTTTTATGAAGGGAATGAAACATTGATACCAAAACTTGAGAAAGAGGACAATAATGAAACGCATAGATCACTGTCACTTCTGACTACCAAAGCAAAATTTCTAAATAAAATATTAGCAAACAGAATTCATTAAGGCATTAAAAAATAGTATGTCATAGATAAGTAGAGTTTTCTCAAAAAGTTTAACTTATTAAAACAGCTCACTGTATTAACAGGGCTTAGTAGGAAGATTATGTGATAAACTTCACAGATGCCAAAAAGGTACTCAACAATACTCAGCATCCCATTAATGATTAAATGATTATTTTTCTAAATATGATTATACACAGGGTCCAAATCCAGTGTTTTATTTAAGAAAGAAACACTATGAGCATGAAAGCTATAAGGAATAAGGCAAAGATGTCTGCATTCCCTTTACTATTTACACTTTGAGGTATTAGAAACTTCTACAAAGCAAAGGAAACAAAGAACAGAGTATAAAGGCAGCCTACAGAATGGGAGAAAATATTTGCAAACTATGTATCTGGAAAGGGGTCAAGATCCAAACTAACAAGGAACCCATAAAACAAGTAACTCAATAAAAAAAAATGGTCAAAGGATCTGAATAGACATTTCTCATATGGCCAACAGGTACATGAAAAGATGCTCAGTATCACTAACCATCAGGAAAATGAAAATCAAAACCACAGTGAGTTATTACCACAAACCTGATTGGATCACTATTATCAAAAAGACAAATGTAAGAAGTAGAGTTAGGGATGGCAAGTGAGTAGAAAAAGAGAACCGTTGTGCACTGTCACTGAGAGGGTAAACTGGTACCAATATTATAGAAAACAGTATGGAGATTCCTCAGAAAATTAAAAACAGAGCTACAGTTGGTTCAGCAATCCCACTTCTGGGTATATATCCAAAGGAAATGAAAACAGAGTATAAAAAAGATACATGTACTCTCATGTGCAACATTATTCACAATTGTCAAGATACCGAATCTACCCAAGTGCCTGTCAACAGATGAGTGGATTAAGAAGATGTAGTTAATAGGTACAAGGGAATGCTATTCAGTCATGAAAAAGAAGAAAATCCTGCCATCCATAACAACATGGATGAACCTTAAAGACATTATGCTAAGTGAGATAAGTCATACAGAGAAAGACAAATACTCTATGATCTCACTTGTATGTTGGCTTTAAACAAGCTGAATTCATAAATACAGAGTAGAATGGTGGTTACCAGAGGGTCAGGTGAGGGGATAAAATGGATGTTGTTTAAGGATACAAACTTACAACTAGTAGACAAGTAACTCCTAGAGTTCTGATGCACAGTGTGGTGAATACAGAAAACATTGTTATAATCAAAGTTGGAAAGCGACTAGATCTTATAATAATTATTCTCACTACAAAAGAAATGATAAGTATGTGACATGATAGAGGTTTTAACTGTCAGTACAACGGCAATGATATTACATATGCTGCTGCCGCTAAGTCGCTTCAGTCATGTCTGACTCTGTGCGACACCGTAGACGGCAGCCCACCAGGCTCCTCTGTCCCGGGGATTCCCCAGGCAAGAATACTGGAGTGGGCTGCCATTTCCTTCTCCAATGTGTGCAGTCGCGTCAGTCATGTCCAACTCTGTGCAACCCTACGGACAGCAGCCCACCAGTCTCCTCCGTCCACAGGAGGCAAGATTACTGGAGTGGGTTGCCATTTCCTTCTCCTTTATTACATCAAATCACTTTTTTTAAAATTTTAAATACATTTCCAAAGGCAGGAAAGAGAGGGAAAAATACTAGGAAATTCTATCAAAGTTCGGATTTCTGAGGCTATGAATAGCAAATCTAAGGTTTAAGATAAGACCAAATAGAAGTTATCACTAGAATTGTTCATCAAATTTATCACTAAGGAGTTGAACAGACAAATCAATAAAATTTAAAATAAATTTTGGGTGAGTCTTTTTTCCTTGAAAATAAATGATTAACAGACTTGTCTGACATTTTAGAATAGATGGATGTTAGATTACTTGACCTCAAATACTGAAAGAATATAGTCACAGCATCAAAGAGATGAAATTTTTTTTATAAATTATAAGACTAGGGCCAAAAAGGGGTTACAAAACCTCACTAATATTTTTTGGAATAGTTACATAACTTTTAAAATGATCAGCAATGTCTGGGTTTATTCCCCAAAAGATTTTCAAAGCAGGATCTCAAACAGATCTTTATGCACCCATGTCCAAAGCAGCATTATTCACAAATCAAGAGATGAAAGCAACCCAATGTCCATCCTAGGATTAATAGATAAAGAAAAATGGTACAATACATCAAGAGAATGTCATTCAACCTTAAGAAGGAAATCCCATCTCATGCTACAACACGGATGAAACTTAAAGGCATTGTGCTAAGTGAAATGAAGAAATAAGTCAGTCTGAAAAAGACAAAAACTTTATGATTCGATTCCTATGAGGTATCTAAAGTAGTCAATCTCTTAGAAACAAAAAGTAGAAAGGTGGCTACCAGGGGTTGGGGGAAGGGGGAATGAGGACTTGGTGCTTCATGGGGATAGAGTTTCAGTTTTCCAAGATGAGAAAGTTCCAGAGATCTGGTGCACCATGTGAATATACTTAACACTGCTAAACTGTACCCTTCAAAATGGTGAAGATAGTATGTTATGTGGAGTTTTTTACTATAATCTTTTAAAAAGATAAGCCATGGATTTGGCTCACCGCATTTACTATAGTGATTAAAAATAAGGACTTTACGATTGATCAAAACTGGATCTGAACCCTGGCTCTATTGCATTCTAGCACTGTGACCTAGAAAACATGACCCAAGCTTTTCTTTTATGTTATTTCCGATGATACTATCTATAAAATGGACCATTTAACAGCCCAGACTTGCAAGACAGATTGTCCAGATTTCAGTTCCATCTTGACCACTTTTTGTAATTTTGTGAAATTTACTTAGCTTATAGCTTCAGTTTTCTAACATGTAAAATGTGCATAATAACATGATATTTTCTTTGTGAGGATAAAATGAGATAATGTATTAATACCATATCACAGTATGTCGGGCACATTGTATTCATTAATTAAACAAATACTTATTAAACATCCAGTATGTGCCAGGCACTATTCCAGTGCTGAGCATGAAGCAGTGATTTCCATCATGTCACAGAGCTTAAGAAAGGAATAAAGCGAGACATTAATAAAGCTGACAGTGATAGATGCTATGGGGTAAGGGCACAAGGAGGGAGCAGCTGGTGGCAAGAGAGTGGGGGCTGCTTTAAGCAGGTTGATCAAGGCAGGCAGGCCTCTCTGTAAGGTGACATTCATGCAGAGACCTGAATAAAGCACACATATTCCTGGCTGCTGTGCAAAGGGCCTGAGGCTGGAACAGTCTTGGCAAAATCCAGAAACAGGAAGGGTGGTGGGAGGGGGGCAGTGTGACAGCAGCAGGAGAGGAAGTTTAAGGAGTAACAGGGGCCAGATCCCTTAGGGTCTCAAAGCCCATGGTAAAGAAGTGGATTTTGATGCTGAGTGAGATGCAGAGCTATAGGAGGATTTTGAGCAGAGGACTAACAACTGACATATGCTTTAAAAAAATCCTTCTGGCTGCTGGGTTGAGAATAGATCATAGAAGCCACTGGTAGTGGCAGGGACTTGATTAAAAAAATAATAACAACAATAGCTGCCCTCGATGCTGTATTTTATTCTCTTATTATCATGTCTTAGCGTTACTGTACAACAGGCCTGAAATGCTCAGTAAGACCACGTTGCAAACCCCGGCTTGCACAGAAGATCACAGGCAATAAATGCAGAGTCATTGTGGACAGAAAAAACGGCCCATGCCATAAGGACATTCTTTGCACTGGGGATGGACTCTTGAGTGTTTCCCCTCCAGGCAGAAAAGGAACCTATACACAATAAACACAGGCTGCATGAAAGCACTGACCTGGCACTGTGACCTGGAATTCTGAGCTAAAAGACTTCTACCTTCAAAGGCAGAAGACAGACATGGGAGCTGATCTGCACCTTCCGAGCAGGGGGCGGGGGCGGGGGTGCTTATCTTCCCTCTTCCAACTGAAATACGAGAGGTCCAAAGATGCGCTGGTGAACGGTGGTGATCTAGTCTAGAAGTGACTTAGGAAAGCTGTTTACCTTCTCAGTTTGGCCTGAGCTCCAAATGAAAAGCACTACAGTTTTTCAGCCTTGATGAAAGCTGAAAGGCACACAACTAAACATTCTAGCTGCTTTTCCCCAATTTTTTAAAACTCAAACTTGTCAAGCAATCAACTCCTAATGAATAGCCCATGTTAGAAGAAATCTTCTAACTCAGAGTGACAGCCGGAGCCTGGCCAGAGGTCTCTGAGGCCCCATGTTATCCTCACTCTTTCTACTTGGATTCTTTTGCAACACCATCTCCTACTTTTCTTACTCGTTACATCTCCAGGCCAGCCCTGCAGACCTCCTTCCTGTTGCCCAAACACACACACACAGTGGGTTGAATGGTGGCCTCAAAAAGATGTATCCCCCATCATCTGTAAATACAGCCTGATTTGGGGGGGAAAAAAGGAAAAGACTCTTTGCAGATATAATGAAGGCAAGCATCTTGAGGTGCGATCATTCTGGATAATATGGGGAGACCCTAAATCCAATGATACATCCTTATAAATAACAGAAGAGGAGGAGACACAGATATACAGAGGGGAAGGCCAAGCCAGAGACACAGAGGAGAAAATCATGTGAAGACAAAGGATAAGATTGATGCAACCACAGGTAACAAACACCTTGAACCACCAGAAAGCTGGATGAAGCCAGGAAGGCTTCTCTTATGGAAACTTCAGTGAGCATGTGGCCTTGCTGACATCTTGCTTTCAGACTTCTGACCCCCAGACCTGTGAGAGAATATGTTTCTGTTGTTCTAAGCCACCCTGTTTGTGGTCATTTTTACAGCAGCCCTAGGAAACTAATACAACACAGAAACTTTCTTGCCTCAGAACTTTTGCACCCGCTGTTTCCTCTGCCTGGACCAATCAATCTTTTCAAATAATTATATGGCTGTCTCCATCAATTTCTTTAACTCTTGGTGCAAATGTCACCTTCTCAGCAAGTTCTCCTCTGACTACTCTGTTTAAAATTGCAACTTGGGACTTCTCTGGTGGTAGAGCAGATAGGAATCTCCCTGCCAATGCAGGAGACACAGGTTCAATCCCTGGTCCAGCAAGATTCCACACGCCCTGGAGCAACTAAGCCCACACACCGTAACTATTGAGCCCGAGTGCTGCAACTACTGAAGCCCGCGCGCCTGGAGCCTGTGCTCCTCAACAAGAGAAGCTGCTGCAGTGAGAAGCCTGTGCACACGACAGAGTACTAGTGAAATCCATGTGCAGTGATGAGGCTCCAGCACAGCCAAAAATAAAATAAAATTGCAACTTGCCAGATACTCTCTATCCCCCTTCCTAGCATTATTTTTTGAAAACTACCTCTTAATATGTTATCTAATTTGCTACTTTTTTCTTACCTGTTGTATTAGTTTCCCAGGCATGGTGTAACAAATTACCACAAACTGGGTAGCTTATAACAAGAGAAGTTTAGCATCTCATCTTGGAGGCTACAATTCCAAAAGCAAGGTGCTAAGGTACTCCCACTGAAGGTTCTAAGGGTGGATCCTTCCTTGCCTCTTCCCAGCCTCAGGGGTTGCTGGCAATTCTTGGCGTTCCCTGGCTTCTAGACTCATCACTCCAATCTCTACCTCTGTCCTCACATGGCGTTTTTCCCCTCTGGTTGGTGTCTGTATCCAAATTTCCCTCTTCGTGTAAGAACACCAGTCATTGGACTGCAGACCACCCTATTGCAGTACTACCTCATTTTAATTTGATTACATCTACTCGGAACCTATTTCCCAATAAGGTCACATGCATGGATACTGGAGGTAAGGACTACAACATATCTTCCAGGGGACACGATGCAACCCACGATTCCTGTCTTCTTCCACTAGACCATACGCTCCATTAGAGCAGGGATTCTACACTATGTAGAACCTAGAACAGTGCCAGTCATGAAATAGCCATGAAATAAATATTTGTTGAAAGAAAAATGAATGACTAGAAGCTAGTGGAACCAAGACATCTGGTAAGATACCATCAAATTCACTGGATATAGATTAAAATGTATCAAATTTTTAAAAAAGATGTGCCATGATGTGGACATCAATATTCATAAAAATATCCAGCATATTGAGTAATTCATGAAATTAAGATATTTAAAAAGCAAATGTACCACCTCCCTGAAGCATTCATAGTCCATTTGTTTCCAAGCCTCTTATTTTAGGTAGAAATCACTTTTTGTCTTGATTTCATGTCAGTAGTAAATGTTTAGTCTCTATTTCCCTCCATTTTATTTCTTCATGGCCTCACATGAAAGGAGAATGGGGGAAGACTATTACAGCACTAGTTAAGAGGATTTGATCCACTGCTAAAACATCCAGCACCTCAACAGCTGAATACCAAATTTTACATTTCAGTGTGAAGTTTCCAGGCATCAAAGAATGTTCAACCTCTGACATTTATTGAATGTTTCACAGTATTAATGTGGTTTAGAAGAAGAAGTCTTTAAAACGTAAATAATTTAAAGGCATAAGCTCAAGTTTCAGTGGATGACAGTGTGCATAGTTCATGCATTAAGTGAAGCCATTGGTGACATCACTGTTTAAAGCAGAATCACCTATAAAGGTAAAGAAACTGAAAAAACTAGATGCATGCATAACTGAATTGCTTTGCTGTAGACCTGGAACTACCACAACACTGTAAATCAACTATAATTAAGAAAAAAGTAAAAGCAGTTAAGACAGCTTCTGCGGGGCATCTGTGTCTCTAATGTCAGACACTGCGGCCGTCTCCTCAAAAAGTATAACTATTCAGTTCAGTCGCCGACTGAGCCCTGATGTTGACAACAAGAGCAGCACAGAGGGTCTCCACCCCTCCTGCCTCAACACAATTCTTTTAATGAGTGAGCTGTGATTTCTTCTATAAAACTAAACATAAGGAAGCAAAGTAATACAGTGCGTATTTTCAAATGTCATGTTTTAAATATATTTTTGCCAATATGGATGCCTGGCGTATTATTATGAAACGCTAAAATAGCCACCGAGGCTTTCTGTGTCCTATTTTACGACGCTCTTTTGCTGGCGAAGCAGCAGCAGCGCCATCTTCTGGAATAAGTGGAGTAGGACATAATTATGATTGCAAAAGTCACGAGTCCTTAGGAAAAATAGATCTCAGAGCATGCAGCAAAATGAGAAGCCGGCATAAATCTGAGTTGTTAACCATCAAGGAATAAATTAACGTGGAATCAATTTCTGACATCAATGAGCAACTGCATGCACAAGGGCAGCAAACCTCTCTATTCCGGCAGCAAGATTATGTGGGTAGCTCATGCCATTTTGGAATTGTTTTAATGTATAAGATACACACAAAAAGGAAGGAGAACTAGAGGGGAAAAATATGTACCACAAATTAACTGAATAAAAGTGAATTGTAAGATCCAGTAAATGTGTCCCAGAGATGGACAAAAATGTTTTAAATGTTCTTCCTGCCTGCCAGGTGCAATACACATGTAATAGAATAAAGCAGCAGACAAAAGAAAATTACTGCAGCAGACCATACCAAGAGTCACTAAATGATAGAGCAGAATTCTGTCTGGAATAGGTTAGTCAGGGGTGCTGGGAGATTAATGTGATGAAGAAACAAGAGATGCTTATGAGACAGTGCTACGCATGGCTCAATGGGACAAAGTCTGTGAAGCCGCCTATTGGACATGGCCACTCTGGTAGGCAGAATTCGGAGATGCTAGTGCCAGATTCCTGGCTGCTGATGTTTGCTCGCCTTCACTCAGTTACTCCAGCAAACACTAATGCAGGCACTGCTGGAAAGTAATTTTGTAATGAGTAGATCTTAAGATACAGAGAGCAGGAAATCCCCTGGCAGTCCAGTGGTTAGGACTCCACAGTTAGACCGCCGAGGGCCCAGGTTCAATCCCTGGGGAACTAGGATATGGCACAGGGAAGTCTCAAAAGAAAAAAAAAGAAGATACAGAAAGCACTGAAGTGGATCTGACATAATGACATGAGCCCTTGAAAAGCAGAGTTTTCTTTGAGTGTGGAGGAGTCAGAGATCTGAGGTGCTGTTGCTGGGCTTGAGGATGGAGGGGGTCACATGTCAAGGAATGAAAATGCGCTTAAGAACAGAGTGGCCCTGCTGACGGTCTGCATTGGGATGGGGATCTCTGCTTTCCAACTGCGTGGAACTGAATCCTCTGCCAGGGACAAGAATGCACTCGGGAGGAGGTTTTCCCTCAGAGTCTCCTGGTGACACAGCCTGGTGGACATCTAGACCTCAGCCTGTGATGCCCGAGGCTGGGAACCCTGCTGTGCTGTGCTGGGCCAAGACCACCATGAGACAATACATGAGGACTGTTTTCAAGCCACTAAGTCTCTGATAATTTATTATTTAGCAACAGAAAATTAAGAGTCAGAGAAGAACAATGTGTTAGTCACTCAGTCCTGTCCAACTCTTTGTGACCCCATGGACTAGCCTGCCAGGCTCCTCTATCCATGGGATTTCCCAGGCAAGAATATTAGAGAGGGTTACCATTTCCTTCTCCAGTGGATCTTCCTGACCCAGGTGATCGAACACGGCTCCCCTGCAGGCAGACTCTTTCCTGACTGAGCCACCAGGGGAGCCCTGGGTCACCAGAGAAGCCCTATATAAAATGACTTTCAAGAAGTGTAGTGTAGGTAAGTCCAAAATATGGCATGGACCCCACAGAAAGCAGCTTACTTCCAGCCAATCACCAAATAACACGAGACAGATTTTAAATGGCAGGAACAGTTACTGTTTGGCTGAAATTCACACTGCACTGAGCAGCCTGTAATCTGTTGGGCAACTCTATCATCTTGACCTCCTCTTCCTCCTCCCACAGGTAAGTTTTTACTTAAAACAGATCTAAGTTTCAGGTCCTTATCTCTTCCAAGGCATATTACATAAACAACCCCAGTCTTAACCATCCTCATACCTGGGCACTCTTAACTCTGCAGATGATTCACTTAAAGAGTCGGCTTCCCCACCCGGGACCTGGATTTCATTCACGTTACTTTCTTTGACTGGGAGAACAAGGCAGACATGACAGCATGCCATTTCCCAGCTTGAGTGGTGCCAAACTCTGTGGGCGTTTCTCCTGTGCACTCGTACCTTGGCATCACCTTGATTCCCAGAAGGAGGAGGCTGCTACCTGCATTGAGCCCAGTCTAGACTAGCTGCCTTGCAGCATATCATCAACTCAGAGCAAAATCAATGCAGACTTGTTGGGGAGATTACGAGGGTGCTTGTTACACAGCATGGTTGCTATCACAGCAACTCATACTTAGCTTCTCACTTCATGGTTAAGGTCTTAAAAGAGAAGTTCAGGCAGTCCCCTGGTGGTCCAGTGGCTAAGACTCTGCGTTCCCAGTGCAGGGGGCCAGGGTTCGATCCCTGATCAGGGAACTAGATCCCACATGCTGCAACTAAGACCTGGCAAGTTATGTATATATATATATATATATCAATAATCACAATGCCACAAAAGGAAGCAAAAAAATTCAGTTCCTGGACACATAAGAATAAATTGTATTACCCCTTGGTTCTCTCAGGTGCCTTGGAGAATCCCAGGGAAAGCACTGAGAGGAGAAGAGAAAGTTACTGCACCTACCACTCCAAGTTACTCTACCACTCCAAGAGTTACTATCTTGTCACATCCCCGTTTTTATTTTGAACTATCATGCTGAGCTTTATTGAGAATTACAGTGCTGGTAGGGAGGATTTGATAAAGCTTATAGAGCATTACTTTCCTTGAATTCTAGGTTTTCTTTGTCCTTTTCATTTTACTGGGCATCTATCTGAATCAAGTACTTCTGATTTTCGTATATCCATCCAAAGATTAGAGCTAAATAACTTTATTAAAGGCCAATGAACTGTAGTTCAATTTTCTCACACTCAGATATATTCTCCTACATATCTGAAGGCTTTACCATACACAAACACCCCCATGGTTTGATTTTTTTTTGTAGTACACATTTTAAGAATGTGTGCAGTTGAGCATTTATTTTTAATATGATTTTTGATACTGAAGTGGATACCCAGTCAATCTCTACACCACACAGCCTTTCAATTACAGATTGAAGGAATAGCTTGTACTTGTTCATTTGGCTTTTATGACACAGAATAGATAAACCGTGAATCTCACTGGATGGCTCAAAGACTGCTAATGGGTATTGGTCCATGTATTCCTGGTGTGGCACCTCTCCAGGTGCACCTGGATATCATCACCCAAAGCACCCTGAAAGCTGCTTTACGTAGCATTCTATCAGTTGGACATCTCTGTTAACCAGCTCTTGCTCTTTGCCAGGGTAATGATTGCAACATATCAACAAGACCGAAAAATGCCTCCACACCAGTAATATTAAATTATATCCAGTGTAGTTTTTGTGCTACACTTGTATTACTGAACTTCAGTGCTCCAAACACTGGAAGATCATGCATGGTGCATACAACAGCATTCAGTTTGCTTAATTAGAACAAGCTGGTCTTTCACCACATGGATAACAGAGTTTACTGAGGCTACATTGTCTGTCTCAAAAAAATCACTCATATTTGTTCCCAGGAAGCAAAGGTCTACTGCCCTGTGGGGAGTCTTCATAAGCCTAAGTGCAGCTCATATGCTGGATGTACATCTGGGATGTTAAGATGCTTAAAAGAACGCTTTGCTTTTCAAAGTGTGGTCTACAGGGCAGCCCTGTCAGCATCACACGAAGTCGTGAGAAAGGCAGGATCTCAGGCCTACGTCAAACCTACTGAATCAAAATCTGCATTTTATCAAACTCCCAGATGATTCCTATGAACATTCAAGTTGGAAAAGCACAACTCAGTGCTTACTGTCATTGTGTCATCACCCCAAGCAGTGAGACACACTCTAAGATTTCCAGCTGGACACTTCAGAAGAGCTGGGGAGCATATGTGAAGCTCAAATTCTCAGACTAAATGGCCTTCCCATGGCCCAGGTCTCAAAGTTATGAATGTGACATAAGATCACACATTTTAAAACCATGAAGGACCTATAGAAGAAATGTTAGGTCTTGTTACTTCTCATTGAGTGTGCCCTCACAGTTTCATTCCTGGTAGAGAGTTCAAAAAACATCATAATGATCACAAATAGTGATTAAATGTTTAGCACGTGCTGGACACTCTTCCAGTGTTTTACACAAGCCCAAGAGTCAGTGATTTCTCTTCCCATTGTATAGGAATGAGGACGAAGGCACAGATTCGAACCCAGGCAGTCTCCAGAGCCACTGTCTTTGGCCCTACCCTGTCATGCATTCTGATACGCCTACGAAATATTTGGTATATAAGGCCAAATTATGCTTGGCCGATTTTTGCTTTATCTTCAGTGTCACCTGACACACATACAGAAAACATCCATCGAAAGCCTCCACCCTAGATGTCTGGACTCAGGCCTAGGAATTCATATTGTTAAGAAGAGTTCAGGGGATTTTTATGATCACTCGGGTTGGAGAAATAGTGTTCCAAATTAGGGCTCCCTCTGCAGAAGCAGCTGTGGCTGCAAGCTGACAGCACCTCGGTACTCTTGTTAATGTCAAGGCCGTTGCTGCACACGTTCTAAGAAGCCGGCCCATGCAGCGCAGAGCCCGGCTCTCACTTGGCTCTTGCCGTGGACCTTCATTACCTGCACTGTTCTACTTGGTGACACAGGCTGGGATGAAACTTGCTTCGTCTGCCTTTCAAATGAACAGAGGCCACAAAGACAGACCTCGGCCCACTGTGTGTCTTTTCTCACACACACGCCAGCCATGGAGGGGCTCATGCTAAAGACAGTTCTCTCCCATCTCCTCTGTCATTGCTTCTGTTCTAACTCGGAAGAAAATCTAAATCTGACTGTATGTTCAGCTTTATTCCAAACATACCCCTCAGGTTTCAGGTCCCTGGACTGTGTTTCTTCCCAAGCAGCATCCCCAACTCCAAACTAACTCTACCATGTCACTCAGGATTTAAAGTCACCTTCTGAAAAATAGGGGGACTTCCTTGGCGGTCCAGGGATTTTGACTCCACGCTCCCAGTGCAGGGGGCACGTGTTCAATCCCTGGTCAGGGAACTAGGATCCTGCACCCCGCACAGTGTGCCCCCCCCAAAAAAATTTTTTAATTAAAAAATAAAATTTGTAAAAAAAAAAATAACAAGTAAATAGACAAAACATCCTGTGATTCCCTCAAGCAGGATTCTAACAAGGAAGAACTCCTAATTTGACCCAAATTTGAGAATCACATGCACATGAAACTGTATAGGGAACATGACGAGAAGGGTTAATTCTCTGGCTGGCTGGTCAGATTAGCCCTTGGCACTGATGAATGTACTCTACATCAGGTGGTCTACTGAGCCATTCACCTTCTGTTTCCTTGTTTTATCCACAACAAACCTTGACTGCATTATTCTTACCTCTGCTTTTTCAGGGGAGAAACATAACTAGTTGGTAGAGGTGATGGGTCTCGAATTCACAACCGCCATGTTCTATTGCTAATGAGGCAATGACGACTGCCACAAGCAGACTGCACTCCCATTTAAGGGGCTATTGGATCTGATTTGGTGCCCATATAAGAGCGAAGTCTGTATGAATCCACCAGGGAAGCACACCTTCTAAGTTTACAGAGGCATCATCACCTGATCCACCATTTGTACAACCTGGAGCTCCTGATCTATCTTGGAATGATGTACATGGGAGACTCCTTTTGAGGGCAATAGATTATGTACATATTAGTAGGTATAAAATAGAGAATTCATATTAAAACAACATTGTGATACAATACATTATCTTTCACCTAAATCTAAAGTTGAAATTTGAAGGTATCTAACCTACCTGATGTATCTCTCCCAAGTAAATCTCAGGTCTATAACCATAAACTAAGACCAGAAAGACAAACTCATATAAACTGAACAGGTAACAGGCTAAGACAAAATTCAAGCTAAACAGTAAATGCTTATATTATAAATCAGCTCATTTCATCATTTCATTCATAATATCTTGCCAGCTTCCTATTCTATTGACAACTATTTTCATTCCAAAAGCTATCACCATTACATCACAATTAGCTATGTATGGAATTGAATCCAGTTAGAAAGAGGGTGGCCTATAATTCAGTTATAGGCTCCTTTGTTTCTGGCCATAATCGTTGCTTTTGATAAAATACTCCTTATGGGGACTAAATGACTAACTCTTTTGTAACACATAAAGAAACACAACTTATGCCTAATTGGAAAAATATGAACTAATGCTTAAGCGTCACCTACCCCAGCCCGTGGGGCCCATGGTGCTCGGTAATGGCAGTGTTTCAGCCCCACACACAGCATGAGCTTCTTTCATTGCTCTGTTTTCCTACATTTCAACTCTACTTGCTGAGCAGAAAAGATCTCCATAAGAACACTTCATTTCCCCGGCCAAAACGAATTGATAATTATAAAGTAACTAAGTTGCCTTGTGTTGTATTTAAAGTGCTTTGAGAACTTGTGTTGCCCTAAAAACAAGCCCTTTCAATCTTGATGTGAACTTGTTTGGTTTTAATCACCCGGATTCTATTTTCCTACCTTATTCCCTGTGGTCTCTCTCCTTCTGATGACTTTCCCACTAGAGAAATAGAACACTTCCATATTTAATTACTCAATACTCATTGCAAAGAAATGTTAGGGTAATTTCACCATTGCTGAGACACAAACAGAATACCTTACAGTACAGTTTAACAGGAACCAAAGGAATTCAGCTCCTTGACTATTTTGTAGACTTTCAAATTTCCTCCAAATATATATATGTGTGTGTGTGTGTGTGTGTGTGTGTGTGTGTGTGTGCAGCAGCAGCATGTATATATATATGAACTAATGCTTAAGAGTCATCTACCCCAGGCCGTGGGGCCCATGGTGCTCAGTAATGGCAGTGCTTCAGCCATTATATAGGTCCTGTTCACTGGTGTTTCGTTTCTGATTTAAGCGGACTCATAATTCTGTCTAAAAAGCCACCTACAGACTGTCTTATTCTCATTGTGAGGATGCTTACATTTCAGCTAGAGATACAGAGATTTCAAAGACTGAATAACATAATCCTCTCATTTTATAAACCAGGAACTTGAAATCTGAGAAAGTCCAATGGCTCTGTCAAGATAACTCCACAAGCCACAACTCTTACTTTTCTTCTGTGGTCCATTCAAGTGATTAATATTCCTGTCTTAATTCCACCATCCAGTATCCCATATCAGATTTCCAAATTACATATTTAATATATTTAATGAACATGTGTAATTATTACTTTATGTGCCTGCTCAGTTATTCAGTTGTGTCCAACTCTTTCCTACCCTGTGGACTGTAGCCCACCAGGCTCCTCTGTCCATGGGATTTCCCAGGCAAGAATACTGGATGGGTTGCCATTTCCTACTCCAGGGGATCTTCCTGACCCAGGGATCAAACCTGTATCTCCTGTGTCTCCTGCATTGCAAGTGGATTCTTAACCCACTGAACCATCAAGGAATAATGGCTTTTAGCTTCTCAAGGAAGCACACACAAAATACCTGCTTGCTTCAGTAGACACATTCTCTTTAGGATAAACAACTGTGCAATGACACCCATTAATGTAGAATTTACTTTCAAAAAAGTCCTCAGAGGCAGAGTGACTTTGCAATCTGCAACATTCACCAGCTAAGCTACAACTCCAGATAGTCTGATAAACTGCTACACCATGCTTAAAAGTGTTAGAATTGGTCCTTTGCCTCCGTCAATACCTATTTTCTCAGTTCTATAGCAATTTCATAAAAATATGGGGTATACGTATGGTTTATAGGTTACATTGAGGAAAATGAAAATTATTATTTTTTCCCAAAAGTATAGCCCTTCAGAGGTTCACAATTGAAAGGCACTGTGTGCGTGGAGATGGTTGCTGAATGGGGACTGAACTATGGTTGGGTGGCAATTCAGTTCCTTGATCACAAGTTGAAAACTGCTGGCAGTTTCAACCTCTGTCAGGTGGAAGGAGTCTGGCTCCAAATACAGATAATCTAAAATTATCAAAACTTCTTCATCATTAGCCCCTCCAAACATGTCAACTATTCCATTTTCTACACACAATATTTCACTGAGGAGCTGAACAAACATTGTTTTAAGAAATGAAAGTACTTCATTTCCTCAGAAGATTATGAAATATGATAGCATACTCAAAAATTCAACAGCTACTCCCATGCATTAGGAATAGCCAAAATGATTTGTTCATTTATTTATTAACTATTCATTAAGGGTCTATTCTACGTGAGACACTGCTGTTAGTGTTGTGGAACCATTAATTGTGGTGAACTGGATACAGTGCTTGCCCTCATTTGAATCCATTTGCTTTGCAATTTGATGAAGAATTCTCCTGCCCCACTTTTGGGGAGAAGTCCCTGTTACAAAAATTGCCTCAATCAAGAAGTGATGTGTGAGAAGACCTTAATACAGGTGCTGATCTTTCCCCTTGACTGTAAATTTGGCTGACAATTAGCTTCTCCTTATTTGGAATTCCATTGTGCAACTGCCCCTACAGAGCTCATTAGGAGTCTCGCTCAAGTTTCATGCATTCTGGTTCATAACTGGAATCTTTTCTAACACTACAAGTATGCCTTATTAAGCAGAATCTTGCTGAATGAGGCAGACACCCAGTCTCTTCATCATTTTTATAAGAGAAAAAGAAGATGCAATTGAATTTCTAAAACATAGGCCTAAGCAGTCTATTAAAATGTAAAGCCAGCCTACACCATGACCATAATTTCTGAGGGTGATAGCAAGTATACTGTGAAATACCTTGAAAGTTGTCTATGTCAACATTAGACACTTAAGGGGGTTGGGAAGATCCCCTGGAGGAAGGCACGGCAACCCACTCCAGTATTCTTGCCTAGAGAATCCCATGGACAGACGAGCCTGGCAGGCTACAGTCCATGGGGTCACAAAAAGTCGGACACAACTGAGGGACTTAGCACACAGGCATGTGTCCACTAGAAAATCTAATAAAGCAATGCCTTTCATAAGCATTAGTATTGGTTTATTGTTTAATGAAAATAAGTAATTTATATGAACTTAGAGAAAGGCAAAATTAATGTGTGGCAATAAAATCTGAATAATGGTTGACAGAGGTAGACTGGAAGGGGGCATTAGGGAACTTTGAGGGGTGATTATAAATGTCTTATATCTTGATGGGGTGCTGGATAAATAAGAGCAAACATTTGTCAAAACTCATCCAATAGTTCAATAAAGACCTGTGTATTTCACTGTATATACATTTTAAAGATGAAAAGAACAGAGAACTGAATATTTGAGGGGGAACTTTAGGGAAGAATAAAACCCAATATTCAAGAAAGGTTTAAGAATAGTTTCCTGGAGAAGTAGCAGCCAGTAAGAGAGGTAAAGAGTGATCCCAAATGAGAGAAAGGAGGAACAGCAAAGGCTAGCCCAGGTGCTGAGGGAAGAACGAACACCAAGGCAAGTTTCAGGTGAGGAACGATGAGAAAGGAGGCTGAAAGTCACATAAGTGCAAAGTCATGGTGGGTTTTAATGTCCTATAGGAAATTAGACATCATCCTGAAAGAAGTCTGGAGGAAGTTTGAAAGATTTTTAACTGAGGAGTGATATAAATATTTACATGCACAATCTATAAGCAATGCAAAGAATGGATTCAAGGAATTCAGGTCAGAAGGTCTGCAGTACACTCTTTAATTGGCTATTTCCTAAGCCAGCTGAGAAACTGAGAGCCTCAACTAAATCAACAGCGACAGGCATGGAGACATGGACCCAGGGGACAGATTCAGAAGTCTTTATTAAGGGAAACATATGATGGAATTTGGTGACCCATAAAAGAGAAGGTGAGGGATCAGGAAAAGTTATGGCTACTGACTGTATTTCTGGCTTGGGCAACTGGAAAGATGACTGTGTTGAGATGGAAAATACAAAAGGAGCAGAAATGGAAGGGCAGGAAGTGGAGTTCACTCAGCTCATCAAATTTAGTGCTTGAAAGATATCCAAGTAGAGCTATCCAATGGGCTCCTGGGGACATGTGGGGTGACCATAGCTACAGATTTGCCCAGGATGCTTTTTGTTTATGGTAACTGCCTGAGAAAAAAAAAATAACAGCACTGGTTTTCAATCCCCCCAAATGTTCCAAGTTGTGTCAATAAATTCTATGGTCACCCTAGTCATTATGGCATGGAATTTTAGGCCATTTTTCAATTTAGAGATAAGACTTTATGTGTCATCTGTACATGGGAGCAGGATCAGGCAAATGGAGATTTTTAACTGAACCTGAGAAATATCAACAGCAAGAGAAAGGTGGAAGAGGAGGGCCCCTCAAAGAGGAGAATAGCTAAAAGTATCTAGAGAGCCAGAAAGAAAATTTTAAAAATAAGAGCACTCTGGAAAAGAAAAGAATGTTTGTTCAAGTAATCCTCTCCAGACAACAATAAATCCCTCAAGAGGAGGTGGGCTTTCTAGGGTCCTTGAAAGAGGACCAGGGCCGGCCATCAACCCTCATGTGTAGGAAGTACTCAGTAGATGGCTGATGATGAATTAGGGGAAAGATGCAATTTCTGTTCCTAAGTGGCAAATATTCTTACAGATGCCCAGTTTCTAAAATGTGAAATTCTTTTCAAATAAAACTTTACTTTCAGGAGCTATGATACAAATCAGCTGTCTTTTTCTGAAAAAGAGCACAGACGCATTGCAGCTCCAACAACATTATATTCTCTGTGCAAGCCTCCCTTGCTTCAAATGATATACAGGGAGATCTGTCTTTGTCCATAATTCCTTCAAATACTGCCTTCTCTTAGCTTTTACTGCTCGGTATCATCTTTGAGAGTAGCGATTTCAATTTTATAAGTATTGTCCTTCCTATTGTTTGTATGTGCCTAACAACTACAATTATTTCCCCCTATCATTCTTACATTTTTCTGTCATTTCCACTGCAGCTTGCCAAAAACAAAAACAGCAACCAAATCGTCTTTTCAGGAGATGCTCATCTCCCGGCGGTGGGGGGAGGGGGAGATCTAGAAATTAACTGTTTGCTATCCATCAGTAAATACAAAGCATGCATAAAGACTGGCGAAAAGAAAAAAAGAAATGTAGAGTGATATAGCTAACTAAATCCTTTTTCCTCACTCTCAAAAAATGAACAGCCAAAATTTACTTGACCAGGTCTATACATACAGACCTAAACACTCCCAAGAATGATAATTTACATACATCTTCTAAGATTTGGAAGCTTGTCATGATTTGAAGAAGGCAATGGCACCCCACTCCAGTACTCTTGCCTGGAAAATCCCATGGACGGAGGAGCCTGGTAGGCTGCAGTCCATGGGGTCGCAAAGAGTCGGACACGACTGAACGACTTCACTTTCACTTTTTACTTTCATGCATTGGAGGAGGAAATGGCAACCCACTCCAGTGTTCTTGCCTGGAGAATCCCAGGGACGGGGGAGCCTGGTGGGCTGCCGTCTATGGGGTCGCACAGAGTCGGACACGACTGAAGTGACTTAGCAGCAGCAGTAGCAGCATGATTCAGAATGTAGACTGGCATTTCACAATCTAAATCCTAAGTAACATTCATCTATGATCAATAGCTAAACTGTGCTGAGAGCATCCAGAAGAGGAAACATAAATAAGAAAAAAAGAAGGGGGACTTCCTTCAGGGTCCAGAGGTAAAGATTCCCCACTCCCAATGCAGGGGACACAGGTTCCACCCTGGTCTGGGAACTAGTTCTGGTATGTGGCATCGAAGATCCCAAGTGCCAGAACTAAGACCCGGTACACCTAAATAAATATTTTTTTTAGAAAAGACCCAGTACCTACCTAAATAAATATTTTTTTTTTTTAGAAAAGAAAGACCCAGTACCTACCACTAACAGGAAGCACAATGAGGATAGACTCTGTCAAATCCACGGCGTTGAAACTGTCATTCAGTCAGTTCTCAATAAATGTCAGTTTCCTTCCTTGTTAGAATAAGTAAAAATGCTTCTGACAACGAGAAGAATCTTGTTGGTTGACCAGCTCACGTGAACAAACTAGCTTGAGTCACATGATTGGAGGCATCCTGGGAAGGGGTGAGCAGTTGTGAGCCCGGGGCAATGAAGAAAAGTTACCCAAATGCACTTGTCTGGATTATTCTATGAGCAACGTCATATCCATACCTGCCTTCTGTATCTGTTAGGGCTGGCTTTAACATAGGGTGCATTCTAGAGTGCACCATGTGCTTCTGGGACATCTTTTACTAGGTTCAATACCATATTACCTACCTCTGGGCCACTTCACATCCACGTCATAGACTGAGCTTCATGACAGCCCACAGTAAACTTGTTACATGGAGGTGGTCAAAACAGAATATAAAGAAAGAAAGGGTGTCTGGACCATTTTGTAGCAAATCCAAATAAACTTTCTGGCTAACCCATTATTTAATGGGTAATAACTGATATACTTCTGGTTTTCAGCCAGTGGCCTGCTATTATGTAAAACCAGGAAAAGTTAATCTGACATCCTTCAAAATAGATCAGAAAAGAAAAACAAAGTAGGTAGAGCACCAGAGATGATGACAATAATTGTGGGACTAGATTTGGGGAAACAGGATACATAGGTAATTTAATCTATTCTTCATGTGTACTTGTAGCTTGTTTTAATATAGCTATTGATATTTACCCAGTAATTCAGACTGGTGTTTCCTTCCATTAGTGTTCATGAAATTTTACAAAAGGGAATAAGAACAGTGACAACATAAGTGTGTAATTTTTGACACTCAACTTAGTGCCCTTTCATCCATTACAAATGAATTTAGACATGATCTTTTTGCCTTAAATTCTGAAAATTGAAATTAATTCAGTGAAATTGCTTGGCTCAGCTAAACTTTCAATCTTCCAGGCAATCATCATAATCGGAATCGGCTAGAAATGGCAAAGTTTTAACTTGTAAAGCAGAGTATTATTTTGAAATGCTAATGAATGGGTTTTCTTCTGTGTAAGTTGGACATCCAAAAGGAACTTGGTGTCAGGCTAAGGAGAACACAAGAGTATGCAGCCATCATGATCAAAGGGTTTCATAGGAAGTTGAGCCCCCTACTACAGATCTAGGTTGAATAACAGGGGGCAGGGGCGGGGGCGGTGTGGGCAAAGTACATTAGAGAGAGGTGGGCAAGGATGGGAGTGTTTCACAACAAACCCGAGTCTCCTCCCCTAGGGCAAGTGCAGTTAACTGATTGTAAAAACAGTCACAATACTTCACCTCTCGCTATACTTACACTCTTTGCAATCTGCTTTTGTAACAACTCCCATCCAGAGGTGGAATTTATTCCCCAACTCTTGAAACTGGTCTGGCTTTGTGACTGACTTTTGGTGGCTCAGTGGTAAATCTGTTTGCAATGCAGGAGACTCGGGTGCGATCCCTGGATCAGGAAGATACCCTGGAGGAGGAAATGGCAACCCACTTCAGTATTCTTGCCTGGGAAATCCCATGGACAGAGGAGCCTGGCGGGCTACAGTCCACAGGGTCGCAGAGTCAGACACACTGAGCTACTAACAATTGAAATTGGCTCACTGAATGAAGGACATAGGAGCGAGTGATTCTGAGCCTGAACCTCAAGGAGTTATTCACTCTTCTATGTATTCTTGAGGAACCCTGCCACTACCACCTGAAGAAGTCCAGGCTACCCTGCGGGAGGATACAAGATCACTCCCAGGAGGGCCCAGTTAGCCCAGCGAAAGTCATCCTAGATCAAACAACTGACAAATGTGTAGGCAAGCCCTAGCCCAATGGGGCTGCAGAAACCTAAATGAATCCCTGAGACCATGAACAAGTAGCTAATGGCTTGTGAGCAACATGTTTATCATATCAGACACTGACTTCCAGGGTGGCTTATCTCATGGCAATAGCTAACTGATACAACCAAGAAAATGTAACAACTGTCTGTAAATTCTCCAAGGCCTTAGAATATCTGTAAGCAGAGGTGAAAATAGGAACATGGAAAATACTAGGGTAACTAAGTTTAAAACCTGAGTTAACCACACTTAAATCAGTCCTGGGTGTTCATTGGAAAGTCTGATGCTGAAGCTGAAACTCCAGTACTTTGGCCACCTCATGCGAAGAGTTGACTCATTGGAAAAGACCGTGATGCTGGGAAAGATTGAAGGCAGGAGGAGAAGGGGATGACAGAGGATGAGATGGCTGGATGGCATCACCAACTCGATGGGCAAGGGTTTGGGTAGACTCTGGGAGTTGGTGATGGACAGGGAGGCCTGGCGTGCTGCGATTCATGGGGTTGCAAAGAGTCAGACACAACTGAGCAACTGAACTGAACTAAACTGAAATCTGGAAGGAATTAAGTTACTTTTGATTGGAAAAATTAGTAGAAATGGGGGTTTGCAAACTAAGGTTCTGCACAAAAGAAAGTCACATACACATATGAGATGTGATTGTAAATTACAAACCGGTGACACTTCTGCTAAAATAATTTCAGTTATACTAGTCAGGCAACTTCTTCAGAGAAATCAATGTTGTTATTAATCAGCTATGCCCTTTTGGGACCACAGTACAGGGTAGACCTCAAAGTTTCTGAATCAAAATGTAATTATTTCAAGAAATCTGTTACTGTTGCTTCCAAAGCACATTGCTTAATTTTTTTTTTTTGTTTGTTTGTTTTTTTTTTTTAATTTTTATTAGTTGGAGGCTAATTACTTTACATCATTACAGTAGTTTTTGTTATACATTGAGAACCAAGCCGGGAAGGCGATTTTATCACGTCTGCTTTACACATTGCTTAATTTAAAAAGTGAGAGTGCTCTTTCTATATATAATGGATAACTTCTGGGAGGACAGTGTGAAATTCACAAGACTATAGCAAAGATCTTGCAGCTTCCAACTCCATCAACAAGGCTGTAGATGTCCTCATCCGCAACCACCATGTGACCTAGAGTAGGGGTTGAAAAATAGTCCTCTATATGTTTACTATTGCTTATACAAACAAGATTCTTGAGAGTTCCTTGAATAGCAAGGATATCAAACCAGTTAATCCTAAAGGCAATCAACCCTTAATATTCACTGGAATGACTGATGCTGAAGCTCCAATACTTTGGCCACCTAATGAGAAGAGCTGACTCATTAGAAAAGACCCTGATGCTGGGAAAGATGGAAGGCAGAAGGAGAAGGAGACGACAGAGGATGAGATGGTTGGATGGCATCACCGACTCAATGGACATGAGTTTGAGCAGACTCCAGAAGATAGAGGACAGGGAAGTCTGGCGTGCTGCAGTTCATGGGGTCGCAAAGAGTTGGACATGACTTACCAACTGAACAACAATAATAAATACAAACAATACTTAAGAATCTACTATCCTTGACCTAGAATCTTGATAAAAGGGTAAGAACTGGGAATGAAGGAGGTAAATTGGGTTTCCGATAGTATTCAATACTACATGTTAGAAGTCGATGAATTAACAAGACTAGAACCCAAATCAGGATCAATGATTTGAGACAAAACAAATGGAAGGAACAACAGTAGAGAAAATTGGGATGACTTTTCTGAATAATATTGCTTCTTTTTCCTTTGTTTCCTTAGAATAGTCAGGGCCACTGTACTTCACAACTCCAGGGGGCAATGCTCACATCCTGGTCTATGCAAACAGCAGGACTGCCAGTATGCCATGTACAGCCCAGACTGTGTGTGGCTGCCATGAATAAAGGACTGACCTTGCTGGTATGTCACTTCAGGAGAATATCTGGGTTGACTAAGGATTTATAAATGAATTATTTGTAGCTTCTATGTGCTGCTATTTTCCTCATGTTATACCACTCGAGTGTGCAACTATTAGCAATTAAAGCTGTTATTTATTAATAACTATATTATAATATATGATAATATCTCTAGCAATAGAAAGATCCATAGCTATGATAGGGGAAAGTGCCTACATTCCTGTTGCTCAAAGTGTAGCCAACCTCAGACTGGTAACAGCAGCATCACTTAGAAACTTGTTAGAAATACAGACCCTCAAGACCAATTCCAGGCCTGCTCTCCACCCAGACCTAGTGATTCGGAATCTGCATTTTCACCAAGATCCTCTAGTGGTCTGGACATACAATAAAGCTTGAGAAACACCAATCTATGTAACATCAAGCAGTATCATCTATCATACTAGTCCTTAATTTCCAAGACTGTGCACTTAGGTGGGTGGTAAATAAGCCTACACCTCCCCATTGGGTCATGAAAATTGTTTCCATCTCTAAATTACTTTGAGAATCCCATTAAGTTATGGAGGTTACCCATAGGAAAAAGGAAATAAAAACAAAATCGGCCTATAAATTCAAGGTGACTCAAGAGCACTCATCCATTGCTCATAAAGAGGTCGGATAGATGGCCCCTACATTTGAATCTCAATGGGATCGTGACTCCCAAATCTGTCTTCCAAATTCTGTCTTCCAAAATCAACAAAATGTACCACCTCTGCCTTGTTCTATAAAATCAATTTCCATGATATATATTGCTTCTAAAAAATGGATATGATCAGCTAGACATTGGCTAATCAAAATTTTCCGAGATGGACTCTGATGGCAAATCACTAATGTTTAAGGAAGAAGAAATGTCAAGAAAGGATCAAGCATCTCTAAGTACATTGACTGGATTTATGACAATTTCATTTACAGAAAATCAGGTTGTAAAATAATTCTTCTAGAAACAAAGGCAAAGCATCTTTCTTAGAAATCATCTCTTCAAAGCCAAAGAGGGATTTAGGAAAAACGTGTCCCTTCTCTTTTTTCAAAAAAACATGGTTCTTAGCTCATTTTTATTCAAGAGAGCATGGATGTCAAAATGGACAACTCAGTCAAGATATATTCTTCCCATCACATAAATCTGCAAGTCTTAACAGCTAATCAAGGTGAAACAAGTACATCTCGATCCTGCATTTTAGGGATAATCCAAGAATTTTTTTATTGGTTAAATTTATATAAAAGTGATTATGCTATAATTGACCTTTCATACCAGTGGTGCAGGTTATATCTTCAATTCTTAAAAACATTAAGATCAGAAAGGAAGCATGAACAAATTGTCAACTCATTGTCTTTATGTTATTGGGGGAGGGGAGGGCTTATATAAGGAATCTCTGAGAATTCAGTTCCCAAATCATAGTGTTTCTTAGCCCAGTGGAAAGAAAACTGTTAGGTAACATATGTGGAAACAAAGTAAATATCATAGAATTACCTTTTTTTATGGTGGTACTGAAAGGGTCTTTCTTTTTTCTTGCAATATTACCACAAAAGTCATTTCACTCATAAAAGAGTAGCACTCTAAATCTAAAAACTACAATGGTACACAGGTCATAAGGCCCTGAAAATCTACTTAAAACTATTTTTTAAAGTATTAAGTATGTAGATAAAGAGAGGGGTTTTTTTAAGTGATCTAAAGATTAAATAATAATATAAAAACTAAAGTAAAAATATCACTATGACATAAGGCAGTATTATAATGGTATTTACACTATGAGTATCGCTTCCATTGTGTCCAACTCTTTTCGACCCTATGGACTGTAGCCTGCCAGGCTCCTCTGTCCAAGGGGATACTCCAGGCAACAATAGTGGAGTGGGTTGCCATTTCCTCCTCCAGGGGAATCTTCTCAACTAGGGATCAAGACCACGTCTTTTATGTCTCTTGCACTGGCAGGCAGGTTCTTTACTATTAGTGCCATCAGCGAAGCCCTTAGCACACACACATACACTATGAATGTATCTGTATCTGTATTTTGGTTAAGCATTCAGTTCAGAAGAGTCTGTGTAATTAATCATGTCTGTGTTTATACATTCAACACTAAAATAGTAAAATCCCCTACTGAAGAATACCAATAGAGGCCTTTTAACCTTTAATACGTGGAGAGTTGAAGTACTCACAGTAAAGTAATGAAAATGACTAAAGATTTATGATAGGATTGAGGTATAACAGTTAAATGATTTGACATTATTTAAAACCAAAGAAAAGCAGGAGGTGTTTTAATCATGATCTCCAAAATATGAAGGCTTATTGCAAAAAGAGTGAGTCTCCATCTCTGGTATTGACAGAATAAAAGGAAATGATGAAAGATGAGTTAACCTCCTATTTCCTGGCAGAATGCTGTGACACATTCTGTCACAAGCTTAGAAAACACTGCTTTCAGATCGTATACTGGAATTTTTTTTAGTTACATAAAAACAAAAATTACTATCAGAGAAGAGAGGCAAGCTCCCCTACAGAGCCCCTTCCAGTCCCTCCTTACCTTGTAGTTTCATTTTTTGCCACTAAGAGGAGATAACAGTGATATCCTTCCCTCTCCAATCCTAGTATCATGCACACAAAATATCTTAGCAAACTATCCTCGTCCTCACCATAACCACCAATCCATTTTTCACCCAGTAAAATTTATTAAAGCATGGAAGAAAAAAGGAGACAAACAAGTCATTAGGGAAAAGACTAAAATATCTGTCTACAATACATAAAAGTTGAACACTGGACAAGTGATGAAAACATGGAATGGTACTGCAGTTAGATCAAACTGAATTTACATTCCAATCAGACAGTTACTAAATGAGTGACCTGTACTCAACATTACCTTTCTTCACTCAATCAACAAATATTTAGTGAGCACCTAAAATAGTATTTGGCATCGTTCAGGCCCTGTGGAAATACCAGTGAGCAAAATATAATAACTCTTGTCCTCGTGGAACTTATATTCCACTGAAGAAAGATTGTTTAGAGTCTTGTATTCCATTGCAGGAACCTTTAGTTTTATCCTGAGAATGCTTTTCACAGAAGAGTGATATGATTTAACAAATATTTTTTAGAAGATTACTCTAGGTTCTATGTTAAGAATCAACTGCACAGGGACATGAGTGAAATTGACCAGGTTACATAAAAGACTAATGCAGTAATCCAGGCAAGAGGTGGTGCTTTGGACAAGGGTGGTGGCAGTGGATGTGGTGAGAAGTGATCTGATTCTATAAATACTACAAACATACATTCAATAGGATTTCTTGATAAATTGGATTTGATGTCTGAGAGAAAAGTCAAACACAGCCCCCAAGGTTTTGTAGCTGAGTAACTGGGCAGATAGAACTGCCATTAACTGAGGTGGGAAGACTATGGGTTGAACAGGTTGTAGGGGATGAGGGTGGGTAGAGACAAGGCACTCGGTTTTGAATGAATGTTTGTGATGTCTGTAAGAACACAAGGTGGAGATGTCAAGCAAGCAATGAAATGATCATGTCTCTGAACTTCTGACTTATCACTAAAATAGGTAATAATTATGTGAGAACCAGAGCTAGCATATGGAATGAACCTTGCACATAGCAGGGAACAGAGTGAATGCTATCGATCATTACTACCCAACAAATATACACTAATGTTGGAAGGGGTGACTAAGATGAAAAAGGCAAGGGGCAGTTCACTGTGGTCATAATCATGCTGCAAACCAAACCACCATCATCTTGTGGCATAGCACAAGAAACATTTATTTGACTGACTGAACGTTGGTCTAGGTTGGGCTCACCCATGTCTGCTGCCAGCTGGAAATTCAATTGATTTAGGCTGGTGTCCACAGGGAATGTCTTTTTCATCATGGGGACTGGAATGCAAAAGTAGGAAGTCAAGAGATACCTGGAGTAACAGGAAAGTTTAGCCTTGGAGTACAGAATGAAGCAGGGCAAAGGCTAACAGAGTTTTCCCAAGAGAACACACTGGTCATTGCAAACACCCTCTTCCAAAAACACAGTCAAGAAGAATCTACACCAGACATTACCAGATGGTCAATATCAAAATACAATATCAAAATACAAGTGATATTCTTTGCAGTCGAAGATGGAGAAACTCTATATAGTCAGCAAAAACAAGACCAAGAGTTGACTGTGGCTCAGATCATGAACTCTTTATTGCAAAATTCAGACTTAAATTGAAGAAAGTAGGGAAAACCACTAGACCATTCAAGTATGACCTAAATAAAATCCCTTATGATTATACAGTGGAAGTGACAAACAGATTCAAGGGATTAGATCTGATAGAATACCTGAAGAACTATGGCAGGAGCTTTGTAACATTGTACAGGAGGCAGTGATCAAAACCATCCCCAAGAAAAAGAAATACAAAATGGCAAAATGGTTGTCTGAGGAGGCCTTACAAATAGCCGAGAAAAGAAGGGAAGCAAAAGGCAAAGGAGAAAAGAAAAGATGTACCCATTTGAATGCAGAGTTCCAAAAAATAGCAAAGAGAGTTAAGAAAGCCTTCCCAAACGAACAATGCAAAGAAATAGAGGAAAACAGTAGAATGAGAAAGACTAGAGATCTCTTCAAGAAAATTAGAGATACCAAGGGAACATTTCATGCAAAGATGGGCTCAATAAAGGACAGAAATGAACCTTTCAGAAATGAACCTAACAGAAGCAGAAGCTATTAAGAAGAGGTGCAAAGAATACACAGAAGAACTATACAAAAAAATCTTAATGACCTGGATAACCCTGATGGAGTGATCACTCACCTAGACCCAGGTATCATGGAGTACAAAATCAAGTGGGCCTTGGGAAGCATCACTATGAACAAAGCTAGTGGAGGTGATGAAAATCCAGTTGAACTATTGAAAACCCTATAAGATGATGCTGTTAAAGTGCTGCACTCAATATGCCAGCAAATTTGGAAAACTCAGCAGTGTCCACAGGACAGGAAAAGGTCAGTTTTGATTCCAGTCCCAAAGAAAGGCAATGGCAAAGAATGCTAAAACTACTGCACAATTGCACTCATTTCACATGCTAGCAAGGTCATCAGAATCCTCCAAGAACTTCCAAATGTTCAAGGTGGATTTAGAAAAGGCAGAGGAACCAGAGATCAAATTGCCAACATCCCTTGGATCTTAGATAAAGCAAGAGAATTCCTAAAAGACATCTACTTCTGATTTACCGACTACACCAAAGCCTTTGACTGTGTGGATCACAACAAATTGTGAAAAATTCTTAAAGAGTTAGGAATACCAGATCATCTTACCTACCTCCTGAGAAACCTGTATGCAGATCAAGAAGCAACAATTAGAAGCAGATATGGAACAACTTACTGCTTCCAAATTGGGAAAGGAGTATGTCAAGGCTGTATATTGTCAACCCACTTGCATGCTAAGTAGCTTCTGTTGTGCCCTACTCTTTGTGACCCCATGGACTGTAGGCTGCCAAGCTTCACTGTCCATGGGATTCTCCAGGCAAGAATACTGGAGTGGGTTGCCATTTCCTTCTCCAGATCTTCCTGACCCAGGGATGGAACCCATGTCTCTTATGTCTCTTGCATTGGCAGGTGGGTTCTTTACCACTACCATCACCTGGGAAGCCTTGCTTATTTAATTTATATGCAGAGTTCATCATGAGAAAAGCCATGCTGGATGAAGCACAAGCTGGAATCAAGATTGCCAGGAGAAATATCAATAACCTCAGATATGCAGATGACACCACCCTTATGGCAGAAAGTTAAGAGGAACTAAAGAGCCTTTTGATGAAGGTGAAAGATGAGAGTGAAAAAGCTCACTTAAAACTCAACATTCAAGAAATGAAGATCATGGCATCTGGTCTCATCACTTCATGGCAAATGGACAGAGAAACAATGGAAACAGTGACAGACTTTACTTTCTTGGGCCCCAAAACTACTGGGGATGGTGACTGCAGCCATGAAATTAACAGATGCTTGCTCCTTGGAAGAAAAGCTATGACCAACCTAGACAACATCTTAAAAAGCAGAAAGAAACATTACTTTGCTGACAAAGGTGCGCCTAATCAAAGCTATGGTTTTTCCAGTAGTCATGTATGGATGTGAGAGTTGGACCATAAAGAAGGCTGAGCACTGAAGAACTGATGCTTTTGAATTGTGGTGCTAGAGGAGATTCTTAAGAGTTCCTTAGACTGCAAGGAGATCAAACACGTCAATCCTAAAGGAAATCAACTCCGAATATTCAATGGAAGGGATGATGCTGAAGCTGAAGCTCCAACACTTTGGCCACCTGATGCAAAGAACTGACTCATTGGAAAAGCCCCTGATGCTGGGAAGACAGAAGGCATAAGGAGAAGGGGATGACAGAGGATGAGATGGTTGGATGGCATCATGTGACTCAATGGACATGAGTTTCAGCAAACTCTGAAAGATAGTGAAGGGCAGGGAAGCCTGGCATGCTGTAGTCCATGGGGTCACAAAGAGTCGGACATGACTGAGCAATTTAACAACCACAGGGAATTTTTTTTACTCTGTGTGGCTCTCATTCACCTCCTAGGCCTAGCTGTGTATCTCTTCCATAAAGAGAAGAGATGAGAATAACAAAAATACTGAATAGTTAAGAAAAGTAACTTCATTGTAACTTCCAATTGATTTCTTACCAACTAAAACTAATTCCAGTGTGAAATGGCCTTAGCAATCCACCTCTAAAGCCCACTCATCTTTTAAGAACTTCCCACACTCTTATCGCCTCCTAGTGACAAGGATTCACCCTGGAGACACATGCTCTAGGGCCATCTTGCTCAAAAACTGACTTAAATTGCACATGATATAATAGGTAATCACAGATCTTCAGAACATTTCCTTATTACTTACAATCACTCTTACCCTTAGCTTGATATCTTAAAAAATTTGGGCTGATGATATATATGAGAAAGCAGGGGGAGGACATTAAGAATTGGGTGATGTTTCTTCAATGACATTTTTATGAGCTGATGTTTTCACTGATGGAATAAATGTACCAATGAGTATAAGTTAATACTAGGGTATGAAACGTAAATGCAGTTATCTGAGATACAAAAGATTTTGTTATCTCTGTTTAGTCCCACTCATATTATGTATACATACATATAGCATATAGACTTAAATATAGTTTATGAGGATGGAATTATGGTTTAATCATTAATTAAGCAATATGTGGCAAGGCAATCGTTCTGACATTTATGAGAAAATTAAATTTCCAACATAGAAAGCATAAGACACAGTTGGGTGCGTCCAATCCCCAAGGATGTGATTATCTAATGATAAGCCATGTTTCCTGCAGCTGCGTGATTGCCGTGACCAAAAAAAAAAAAAATAGTTTATTATAAGACTGTGTTCTTTTTGTATGACAAATAGATGAAGTTTGTTGCACAGAATATCAAACAGATGTTTCAACCAAATTGTGTGTCTTCAATGGATGAATTCCCGCTATTTAAACTGGACAGCTTCTGAAAGCAGATAGTCTATATGAGGAAAATGTAAATACTTCTCGAGCAAACTGTGCATCACTATAAAATAACAAACCACTAGTAAAGGTACAGATGCAGGCAGTTTGCAGCTTTCCAGCTTCATTTGGTATGTACATATACACAAAAGGCAGTGGCAATAATACTGACTCAGGATGATCTGGGACAAGTTTTCCCAGCAGCACTAGTTCTGCTGTGGCTCCATCATCTGTGGAAGGACTTGAGAGGACTGGCAAAGAGAAAGTACATGGTTTTCTTTTTTTTACTTAGTTTAGAAAAAAAAATCTAACCTTTTTAAAAAAATACATAAAAACATGACCTCTTCATCTTATTAGTTCCACTCTATGTTAGACAATTTATAAGGCACATATATATGTACATCATTTAATCTTAATCATAATCTCAAAGAAGCATTGTTATGATGACTATTGAAGTCTAAACACGTAAACATGTTACCCATGATCACGCAGCTAGAGAGAATACAAACACTTGGATCTAAAGTTAAGGATTGGGAGACTTCAAAAGCCATGCTTCTCTTCAGTATGTCATGGTGCTGGGTATTTTCTAGTTACCTTGTCCAGATCTACTTTCCATCCTTCATCCTAATTTTGGTCCGTGGAGCCTGATCTGTGGGGACTACATCAACATGCTTCATTTACTTCCAGGTTTTACTGTGTTCAGCTGAAGGGATCCCCTGCAGGAGATCTGACCGCTACCGTCTAGAAGCTGCCTCTCTCATTCTTCCATTAATTAATTAATTTATTCTCCCATTTATACTCCCTTCTTCTGTCTCTGTCTCTCTACCCCTCACTCCACACCCCCTCCCCCCATTCCTAGGTTCCAGTAACAGCTTCCACCCCTTTCTCATTCAGGCCACAGTGGTATCACCTCCTGATATAGCTTGCCCAAATTCACTGCACTTTCTCTCCTGATTTCTACTCCTACATATAAAGTTCCCTCATTACATTATCTTCAAATTAATTAATCTCCAAGTGTTGCATCTGGTTCTGGCTGACACTCTGATATAGCCTTTTTTTTCAATTTGTTAAGTAATAGTCTATAAAAATAAATAACTAATGAGAACATACTGTATAGCTCAGGGCTTTGTGGTGACCAGAGTGGAAAGTAAATTTAAAAAGGGGGGATATATGTACATATAGCTGATATACTTTGATATACAGTAGAAACTAGCACAACATTCTGAAGCAAATATACCTCAATAAAAATTAATTAAAAAAAAAAAAAAGAAAAGGGTATTGGGCTGAGCAGGAACAGGAAGAATGATCAGCAGGTTTGCAGATGGCCTGGTGTCCTGGGAAGACAAAGAGTTTTTGAAGACTAAACCACCTTCACAGCCCAGCCCCATCTTTTATACCTGAGACATTTTTATTGTTAATTAATGGGGCCATTTTAAACAGTGAATTCACCAATTACAAACAAAAGAATAAATTAGAAAAATAAAGATGTAAAACTAAAAAGATAAATAAATATTAGTTTGATTCTATTCTTTTGACAAAGTACAATTACTGTGTTCCAGACACTGCTAGGTTCTGGGGACACTAAGATCTAAAATACAGCCCGGCTTCCAAGAAGTTCACAATCTAGGATACCAGTACTTTTGCTATTTTTAGGGGCATTGACAAAGAAAAGGTATTTACTCTACTCACAGAGTTACAGAAAGCTTCCCAAGCAGGCAATGTCTGAGCAGGACCTGAAAAGGATGACTGGGAGTTTCTGGGAGGGCATATCCGGATGTAAGATGGCCCAGGGTGCCAAAGGAATGAAGACTTGAGAAAGTCAGGGATAGGAAGGGCACTCAAGCAAGGCAGGCCTTCCAACATGCCTGGAGTCTAGAGTGCAAACAGAGTTTGGGAAGAGGTAGTCTTAGAGAGATGGCCTTGTGGTTTCTAATGTTGAAGGCCTTTCTGGAGTCTGTCCTTAGCAGTCTTCATTTAATCTTGAAATACTATAAGTCGATACATTTACAGCCTTTCATGTTAGGAAAAGTAATTCTGAAAACAAAAAAGATTATGGATTAGAAGGAGCAAGTTACGAAGATTCTTTCAGAGGAGATTGCAAACGTTGGAGGCTATAGTTATTTTGGCTTGAAATGATCATGGAAAGTGAAAAGGATGAGTAGATCAAAATTTTTCTCTTGCTGGGTTGTCCTGTATATAGAATCTATATATCATGGAGGAATCGAAGGAGGAGGAATCAAAGATGCCACCCACGTTTCTGGCTAGGTCTGGTTTAGAAACCCTAAATATCAGGGTTTCTCAATCACAGTAGTACTGACATTTGGTGCCAGAAAGCTCTGTTATGGGTGTGGGGGCACTGTCCTGTGCATTGTGGGAAGTTTAGTAAAGGAGTTCCCCTGGCCTCTACCCACTAGGTAACCAGTAGCACATCCCTCTACCCTGAGGGTGACAACCAAAAATATCTCCAGACAGTGTCAGATGCCCCCTGGCAGGCAAAGTCACTCCTGATTAAGAACCATTGTCTAATGTGGTAGCATAAGGCTAACTGACTCATGCAGCAAAACAATAAGTGCTTGTTTTGATCAATGCACATGGGAAGATTGTATGATAGAGTTGTTGGTAAAAATGAAGGGGACCTAGAGGGATCCTGGCTGTAGATTACCACTTGGAAGACATCACCAATTAGTGATCGCATCCCTTAGAGAAATTCAAGTTTCCTTGGCAGGGCATGGCTAGTCCTTTAACATATCTCAATCATGAAATTTATGAAGGCCATCAGAAGTTTCATGAAAATAAATCAATCATGTTGTTGTGGTTTAGTCACTCAGTCATGTCTGACTCCTTGTGACTGCATGAACTGTAGCCCGCCAGGCTCCTCTGTCCATAGAATTCTCCGGGCAAGAATACGGGAGTGGGTTGCCATTTCTTCCTCCAGGGGATCTTCCCAACCCAGGGATCGAAGTCATGTCTCCTGCACTGGCAGAAGGATACTTTACCACTGAGCCACCAGGGAAGCCCTAAAGCAATCATATACCCTAGCAATAGAGACTTTAAAAAAAAATACTTCTCAAGATCTGTAATCTTTGATAAACAGATTTAAGTCTAAATACTGAATCAGCTTTTGGCTTATCTGTGGAGAAAGTAACTTCTCCAATCTCTGTGTCCTCCTGTATGAACAGTCTCGACCTCCACTGCCTTCACGGTCCCCAGAACATTTCTGTTTGGAACAGATCAAGAGTTGACACCACTGAAGTCATTTGAATAGAAAGCAGCAGAGCAAGAACTAGAGCTTAACAGTATATGTTTGGTTTTTCTTTTAATTTTTTGGTCAGGTGCTTTAAAAGAAAAACCACACCATGCTTGTTTCTGTATTTTAGAAAGAATCCAATAGTGCCTTCAATGTGCATTATTATCCTGGTAATAATAGGTACTGCCACTGAGAACTTATTAGGTGCCAAAAACCCTGAGAATCATATAGACACTGTCTAATTTAATCTTCCCCTCAAACCCTGGGGGTACTATTATCATTTTTTTTCACCAACGAGGAAGGAAAGGCTTACAGAGTTAATGAACATGGCCCAGGAGACAGAGGTGATACACACCATAAACACCAGGACACCAGTCTCTCTCTCCACCATGTAACACATTCTCAGTCTCATATACAGAGAGATACATGGCAAATCAAAACGTAAGATGCAAAGCATTTGACTTAGTAAAACAAAATGACAGAACACAAACTGTCAAGCTTATCAGATATTTTATGCATGAGTATACTCAGTACTCAAAATACAAATTGTGCATCAAAAAGATGCTTGACTTCTTTCTCTGTTTCAGGTCTTATTTTATTCTGACCTGTACTTCATTTAGTTCTTCACCCAGTTGTCTTTCCTACTGGATTTTAAACTCCTTGAGAGCAGAGGCAGTGTCTTTGTAACTCTTACAACACAAAGTTGCATTGACTGATGCACAGTAAGTGCCCCACAAATCGTTTCCTGATTTTTTAATTAAAACAAAGGAATGGATTTGATTCTCACTGTCTGTGGGTGAGCTCATTTCTGCAGATTGTGGTAATACCCCATTGTACTCAACTGTGCTTCCGCCACTTGTTTCTCTTAAACAGGAAATGTTTTACTCTTACAGGCAAGGACAGTTTCCTAAATTTTAATTATTTGACCTGCTAAAATATTCCCTATAGAAAGGAAAATTATTCCTTTTCTTTTCTGTTTTTGGCTTTGCTTTTTTTTTTTTTTTTGAGCTGAGCTCTTTGTTGGGTAAACTCCTTTGGAAAGAAAAGAGGTGGGTAGATATTTCGCTTTCCCCCTCCATTTACATGTGCAGATAACCGAACAGCAAGAGGTGGAGTATGCAGGCTTTAGGGCGAACAAAAGTGGGTTCATATACCATGTGTATACTCATCCCTTAAGAGCTGTGTCATCTTGAGCCAGTTATTTAGCCATGCTAAGTCTCAGGGTACTTTTCCCTCATATTAGCAACCTCCCTAGGGCTTCCCTTGTGGCTCAGCTGGTAAAGAATCCGCCTGCAATGCGGGAGACCTGGGTTCGATCCCTGGGTTAGGAATATCCCCTGGAGGAGGGAAAGGCTACCCACTCCAGTATTCTGACCTGGAGAATTCAGTCCATGGGGTCCATATACAGTTCATGGGGTCGAGAAGAGTCGGACATGACTGAGTGACTTTCACTTCACTTCACTTAGGTTGCTATGAACATCATGAAATCAGGTGTCCAGAGCATGTCCCCTAGCCTGGCACTCTCTCACGTAAGGTCCACAGTTCTGGGGACACAGTGATGAACCAGGTGGAACACAGCTTCTGCCTTCACAGAGCTGATATCATAGCAGAGGAGGGGAAGATAGCTACAAGACACTTCTTGAACAAAAATAATGACTGACTGAGGGCAAAAAAGGAAATAAAGAAGCTCCTGAGACAGGGAATCACAGGAGAAGTGTGTGTTTTATCATGAGGAAGATCAGAAGCCATGGAAGCTACCAAAGCAGAGGTTCACTGGGACTTCCTTGGAGGTCCAGTGGCTGAGGCTCCAAGCTCCCAATGCAGGAGGCCTGAGTTGATCCCTGGTTGGGGAACTAGATACTGCATGCTGCAACTAAGACCCAGCACAACCAAATAAACAAAAATATTTAAAAAAAAATAAAACAGAGACTCATTCATATCTGATTTACATGGTTAAAAGTTCTCTGTGCCTACTGCATGGGTCATGAATTGGTGGAAAGGACAGAGGCAGGGAAGGAAAAATAAAAATACTGTAATAGTCTTGATGATATGTGATCATTGCTTTGTGAAGGCTTGTGGCAGGAATAACACCAATGAATGGATGAGACTAATACTTATTTTGGACATGGAACCCATAGGATGGAGAGAGAAATAAACGAAGACTCCTAGAATCCGGCCCGAGCAATCAGGGAGGTGGAGATGAACAGTCCTGTGAAGAGTAACGAGTAGACAAACACATGCTGATACCCTGCACGTGCTGACCCTGACCTGCTAGCCATACATCTCAGTCATAGAAACAGAAGTGGAAAATGGGCCGGCTGATCTGACCAAGAAAGCCTGAAGGTTACGACAGGACTATATATTTTCTGTAAACAAATATACAAGCACTGGCTTTTATGACTTTCTAAGGCACTAGAGCATTGAGTCCCACCTAGTTTGTTCTTCTTGGAGCATCCCCAGTTGGCAGGGATATGCCTCCTCTGGATGGAATTGATTATGAGATGGCTGAGCTGAGACAGTTTCTAGTACAAGACTCAAAAGCTAGAGTGGGAATGGCAATCAAACTCAGTCATCTTATAGTTAGGAAGAAACTGAATATGAAATTGTTTAAGTTAAGGGAAATAATTTGTGCTATTATTAACTGTCACCATAGTGTCAAGTAGACACACATGGGGCCTTAACCAACTTAACAACAGTTTTCTCTTTTTCAGAAACAATGATGTAGCCACTAAATTTTATGCCTGAAAGACTACACTGTAGATAGAAGGACATTATTTGATCCCTAGTCTCCTTTATTGGAGAAGGCAATGGCAATCCACTCTAGTACTCTTGCCTGGAAAATCCCATGGATGGAGGAGCCTGGTAGGCTGCAGTCCATGCGGTCACTAGGAGTCGGACATGACTGAGCCATTTCACTTCCCTTTTCACTTTCATGCATTGGAGAAGGAAATGGCAGCCCACTCCAGTGTTCTTGCCTGGAGAATCCCAGGGACGGGGGAGCCTGGTAGCCTGCCATCCATGGGGTCGCACAGAATCAGACACGACTGAAGTGACTTAGCAGTCTCCTTTATGGGCAGAGATGGTTCTTCAAGTATTTTAAATTCCCTAAGACTTTGGGTCCCCATGGGAGTGGGGATTGTTGCAAATTCTTTGTTGGGAAATCTGATCATCAGTGAAGGAAGTTCAGGAATCAAAAGTGAACACAGATCATCAGAACTCCAGTAAATGTGGAAATTAGTCTCACCATACATGAACAACTTCTTAGCTTGTTTCTTTTTCTTTGGCCATGCCATGTGGTTGTGGGATCTTAGTTTCCCAATAAGGCACTGAACCCAGGCCCTTGGCAGTTAAAGGGCTGAGTCCCTAACCACTGGACAGCCATGGAATTACCAGCAAATTCTTTATCTGTGCTGCTCAATACGGTGACGACTAGCCACATGTGGTCCAAAAATATCAAATGTGCTAGTGCAAATGAAAAACTGAATTCTGACATTTACTTAATTTTTATTTATTAAAGTTTAAATTTAAATAACACTTGTATTAGTGGCTACTACATTCAGCTGCTCAATTTTGGATTATTCAATTCAATGATCTTGGTTTTTTTTTGAATGTTAAGGATATGATATTTTCTTTTACCAGTCAGCTGACTTTAAATAGAATGAATCTCAGTTTCCTGCCCAGACAGAGAAGGACCTGGGCTTAAGCCTCCATTACAGGTGGGACCAAGACATAGAGCAGAGAGAGCACAGAGTCCCGTGGCCTGAAACTGTAATTTCTTCTCTATGATCCTGATCTGTAATAAATCAGCTAACTTCCCTTTTGAAATGTCTGTCTTTGGTTCCCTCTCCTCTGTCATAGCTTTCTGATATCTGCTGCCAGTAGCACTCCCTGGGAGGTGGACCTAAGCTGGCGTGGAGATAATATTGACAGACATTAAAGTATTTTCATCTCAGGTAATCCAAGTCCTGAGAGGCCCTTGGACTGCAAGGAAATCAAACCAGTCAATCCTAAAGGAAAGCAGTCCTGAATATTCATTGGAAGGACTGATGCTGAAACTCCAATACTTTGGCCACCTGATGTGAAGAATTGATTCATTAGAAAAGACCCTGATGCTGGGAAAGATTGAAGGCAGAAGGAGCAAGGGACGACAGAGGATGAGATGGTTGGATGGCATCACCAACTCAATGGACATAAGTTTGAGCAAGCTCCAGGTGTTGGTGATGGACAGGGAAGCTGGCGTGCTGCCGTCCATGGGGTCACAAACAGTCGAACATGACTGAGCGACTGAACTGAACTGAAAGATGTAATTAAGGTAAAATGAGACCATTAGGGCGGGCCCTAATTCAGTCTGACAGTTGTTCTTATAGGAAGAGGAAATTTGGCCACACAGAGACAAGATCATGTGTGGACACAGAGGGAAAAATCCACCCTGCCAGCAACTTGACCTTGGACTCCAAAGTCATGAGAAAATAAATTTCTGTGATTTAGGCCACTCATTCTCTGGAATTTTGTTACGGCAGCCTCAGCAAACTCATCAACCACCTCGCAGTCCTTGACAGATTGTGAAGCAGAAGAAAAAGCCTGGGCAACAAAAGTCTCTCATGTACACCCACCCCAGCCTCTCCTCCCAACTCAAGCTAAATTCGAGGCAATGGAGAGAAAGACAGGCTTTCAAAACATCAGGAGTTGCAGCTATCTACTCCAGATACAGGATGGAGTATGTGGGAGGCTGTAAACCATTACGAGAGCCTCAGTGATGACCTGGGCTCCACACCCTCGATGATGCGGGGTGGATGACATGAAGAGAAGAAAACTGCAGTGCAGCTTCACTGTCTTTCCATAACCTCTCTGCATAAACCAGAGGTCTCAGCAGAGATAATTCACAGTACACTCCTGCCCTAAAGCAGCGAGCCTGACAACCAGCATCCTAATCCTATGGGGATCATCTCTATCCAACAGGGAGAACTTCACGACTTAGGGTCCTTGCAGGGTGTCTCTTGTCCTTGATGCTCTAGGATGACTCAGAGTTAAGGATGACAAAGACAGAAAACAGACTGGTTCAACATCTCCAAACCAGTATCCCACCTCAAGCTATTAATAGGAAGTATCTATCAGGAGAGTTCCAGGGAATTGATAGTAGGCAAACAACATAGGCTACTTAATTAAAACTTTAAGCTTCCGTTGTTTATACTGAATGGGCAGGTATTGTTCAAAATGTCGAAGGCATTAACCAGTTCATTAAAGGGAGATGCCTGTGATTGGAACCTGGGTAGGAAAAGTTGTTCAGAGGTCAGAAACAAGTCCCAGTAAACATATAAATCCAGACACAAAAAAGGAACAGCATGGCCTACTGCATGAACCAGGTGAAGTCACACTCTACGGCATCAAAGAAACTCTGTTCCCCAACGAAAAGATGACTGAGAGCCATCCCTTGACTGCTTAAAGGAGGCAATGAGCCATTTAACTGACGCTTTCTGACCCCACAGGCCAGTCCCCTGCAGTCAATCCTTCTATACTCAGTGGCTCAAAACACATGCCCTTTTTTCCCTTCTGTGTCTGACTCCTTACACCTACTCTGCACCACAAATATTTTGACCTGGCTGTTTTCAGGTCAGAGCTGGGTTTTGCATGTGCTTGCACTGCCGCTGCTGACTGTCGCCCTGGTCTTGAGCCTCATCTAGGCCCTAAGAACCTGCTGGGCTGCACCTTGCAGGCCTGCAATGCCTGCACTTGCCCAGCTTCGAAACCAAAGAAATCGTCTGGAGTCAGCAACAGAGACATCGGTGGCTTAATGGATGGGGGAGCCTACCTGTCTGAAGCAAGGTCCTAGAGGACACCTCAGAGCTTGCAGCAGACGGCAGGCAGGACAAGACAGCAGGAAGTCTTCACTCCTGAAGTGGGGAAGGAGAGGTTAGCAGTTAGAGGGGAATTGACCTCAAGTGGGCTCACTAGTTACCAGGGAAACCAGTAGAGGGCACGCCCCTCACCGTCCCTTTGATGAGAACAATCGCCAGCTGGGAACTGGGGCAAGTACCTTCCTAGAATGTCAGTGCTTTGCAGGGTGAAGCAGGCTCTGGTGGGGCAGGGGGTGTACACAGAGCAAGACAACAGCCATTTGAGTGGCCTGACTATGCAGAGCCTCATTAAATATCAGGTAATCCTCAGGGCCACTCCCCCATTTTAGAAACATCTTCATTTTTCCATTCTTAAAATGTCTCACTTTAGCTGACTGTTGGCAAATGTGGTGTCTCAAAGTATCTAATAACCTTCCATGGTGTTATTTTATTCAAACAGAGGACAGTAAAGAATTCAAATATCTGAGCTCACTTCTAGAAGTTGTAGACAAGAGGGATAATATTTAGAAAGCCCTGTCTTGTACCTCCACAAATAAAAGGTAAGTCCAAAGAAATCTGAAGAAATTCAAAATTGGCCACACTTGGACACTGGTTTTGATTTTTAGGCTACCTCTGAGCTACAGAGGCTGGGGGAGTCTATAAATGTGGTCCACATTTTCAATTACCCTAACTATTAACAGTTGAAGCCACTTTGTCAAATTATTTCCATGGCAGCTGAATTTCACAGGAGATTAAGCATCTGGCAGGAGATTAATTAGATCAAACATCTAGTGCATGATTTTTAAATATTGCACACAACTCTGCCAGGGTAAATACAGTCAAAAAATTTATTGTATTATTCCTCCCAAGGTCACAAGGTTAAAAGTATATCAACACAAACAAGAACCTGCTGTATAGTACAAGGAACTATATAGAGTGTCTTGTACTAACCTATAATGGAAAGGAAAATATGAAAAAGAATATATACATAAAACTGAATCACTTTGTTATATACCTGAAACACTGTAAATCAACTATATTAAAAAAAAAACACAGGATAATGCAGTAGTAAGTGTGGGAAATTGGTAACTGGACAAAAAACCTAGGTGCTGATCTTTCTTTTCCTTTCTTTTTCCAGTTCCAAATATCTATCTTTAAAGGTCACAAAGTATCCTTTGTCTATTTGGAAAGAATTTTAAAGTTACAGAAGAGTTGCAAGAACAGCCCCCAGCCAGACACATCAATTGCTAACATGATTTCCCTAAAGCATTTGAGTGTAGGCGGTACACATCAGGATCCTGTACATGTGAGTGTTTCAGTGCATATTTCCTAAGGGTGAGAACATACTGATACACAACCACAACACAATGATAAAACTCGGGAAACTTAATACCTCTGTAATGTAAATATATAATACAGAATCTGTCCTCAGTTTTTGCCATATATCCTAATAACTCCCACCAGGATCATTGATATCCAGTTTATATATATCCTAGGTAAATTTTTAGAAAAACAGGCAGATACTTATATATTTTATTACTTCCCTTTTTTTAATGCAAAATGCAGCATTATCCATACTTGTTTTGCCCTTTGTTTTTATTTCACAATAGACATTGGAGACTACTTATCCATCTACAAACATATGAAATGCTTTATTTTTTTCCATATCATTTCAGTTTTAGAATAAGTGTTGCCAAAGTGAGCACTAAACAAGGTGTTTTATGAGAGGGCGATAATTGTATAGGATGGTTGCTCGCCCAACCATGGAATTTTTCAGGCAAGAGTACTGGAGTGGGTTGCCATTTCCTTCTCCAGGGAATCTTCCCCACCCAAGGATCGAACCCAGATGTCACACATTGCAAGCAGACGCTTTTACCGTCTGAGCCACCAGGGAAGCTATTGTATAGGATAGTACTAGTTAAAGTGACTTCATGAAGTAGTGGATTGATTTGGGTACCCTGGTGGCTCAGATGATAAAGAATCTGCCTGAAATGCAGGAGACCTGGGTTCAATCCCTGGGTTGGGAAGAGCCCCTAGAGAAGAAAATGGCAACCCACTCCAGTGTTCTTGCCTGGAGAATTTCGTCAACAGAGGAGCTTGGTGGACTACAGTCCATGAGGTCGAAAGAGTCAGGCACGACTGAGTAACTTTATTACCAGTCCTCAAGGAGACAAGGATATAAATTGAAAGTAAGTGTACTTACAAATTTTCCCTAGTAATTTAGCAATTCAGTTTGATGTCTATCTAATCAAATAATCTTTTTTAAAACTCAGATTGTATTTTCTACCTTTGTTATTTTATTTTTCTAGTGATTCACTTTCATTGTATTTTACAAAAATATCTGTCCATGATAAGTTTCAAATTAAAAAGACACATCTTCTGCTACTGTTTAAGAGGAACTGTGTGTTAAAAGAGAAGAAAAAGAAGTTTAAAATTACATATTCTTCCAGAAGTAATTCTAGTAGAAAGTAATGTGGAAGTGTGAAGTGTTAGTCGCTCAGTCATGCCTGACTCTTTGTGACCCCATGGACTGTAGCCCACCAGGCTCCTCTATCCTTGGGATTTTCCAGGCAAGAATATTGGAGTGGGTGGCCATTTCCTTCTCCAGAGGATCCTCCCGACCCAGGGATCGAACCTGGGTCTCACGCACTGCAGGCAGATTCTTTACCGAATGATCTATGAGGGAAGCCCAAAAGTAATGTAAGTAGTATAGTAAATCAGCCAAGGTGATAGATATTGAAAATACATACATTTAATTTAGTTCAATTTAATATACAACTGCTTACCATCTTCTATATATGGAAGATAGGATATGTCTACTGATTTTTAAGGGAAACTAGCAGTAAGCAATGGAAAGAATATCAGTAGGTCTTGAGTTCAAATCACAGCCTCACCACTCCACCAGCTCAGAATGAATGCTTACTTTCTTTGAGATTCAGTTCCTTCTTCTAGAAAATAGGGGGAAATTATCAAATGTACTTAATTGATGTAAGGATAAAAAGTCTTTATGTTCCAAATTAATATCTGTAGATATGATTTATTTGCAGATTTTTTTCACTATTATTCTTAGTGTCTTCAGAAGAAGAATCCTTCAGAAGTTTAGACTGGCCAACTAGCTCCCACTGAGTTCTAGCTGGATTCCTTCACTAACATGTACCATTGCAAAGCTCCCTTGTGAATTATCAGATTAATATTTGGTGAACACCAGCCTGAATAAGAAGGTGGTATGAGAGGACACCAAACGAAGGACTGAATCTAAATATGTATTTTTAGATCAACATGCTAAGACAGAGAGCCAAAGTATTGATGCTTTTGAACTGTGGTGTTGGAGAAGACTCTTGAGGGTTCCTTGGACTGTTAGAAGATCAAACCAGTCAATCTTAAAGGAAATCAACCCTGAATTTTCATTGGAAGGATTGATGCTGAAGCTGAAGCTCCAATACTTTGGCCACCTGATGCAAAGAGCTGACTCATTGGAAAAGACTCTGATTCTGGGAAAGATTGAAGGCAGGAGGAGAAGGGGACGACAGTAGACGAGATGGTCGATGGCATCACCATGGATATGAGTTTGAGCAAACTCCAGGAGTTGGTGATGGACAGGGAAGCCTGGCGTGCTGCAGTCCATGGAGTTGCAAAGAGTTTGACATGACTTATCGACTGAACAACAGCAAGCCAGAGATCAAGTCAATATAAGTCATATTCAGGCAAATGAGCTGATGGTATGGTTTTCTTGCTTTTCTAAATATACATTTCCAGAGCAAACTTTTTAATCAAAGTTTCTGAGGTATCTAGTGATAAACAAGAAACCATCGCAGGGGAAAAAAAGGCACCTCGGAATAAGAGTCCCTCTTGAAATTCTTATTACAGTTCTTCATCTGCCCATTTTTAATATAAATATAATGTCTTCGTTTCCTTGCCTCTTCAAAAACTGCTTTTCTGGCATCCAAACTGATTTGGAGATTGAGTTTCCATTTAAAAAGCCTAAATTGGAAGTTCGCATGGAAGCAGAGCACAAATAGAAGCTCAAACTTGAAAGCTGCCTGGGCCCCCTGTTGAACAGCTACGGAAGCGAGGGTGGCGGGCGTCTGGGCTGCGGCTCTTGCCCAGCAGCGCCTTGCTGCTCTGCCTGCTGCGGTCAGCAATTCTCTGTTGATGGCTAGTCCACAGGCAGTTTTTGTTTCTTTTAAAAGGCTAATTTAAGGATTTTATTTTTGAGAGCAATCTGGTTGCATAGTCTCTAAGACTTACTGGTGTTTCAAAGAGCAAGGGGCAAGAAATCAACATCACTGTCTTCATTCTGAAGCATGCTACTGGTCTGTGTGTTCCCCATCAAGGATACTGGGTTTCTGCTAGATGACACAAAATGTGTGTGTGTGTGTACTGGAAAGGACAAGAGTGACAGAGAAGATGAGGTAGATGAGGTGTTAATTTGAGGACCTGGAAACAAAAAAATTCCAGAAAGAAAATATTCTCCAAACAATAGCAATTTTACTGATAGGATGTTGCAATAATGGCCCACGATGTGATGTCTCTCCCTCTGTACTTTTTGGCCTCCCCCTCTCATACAATCTCTGGACTGCATCATGTGACTCGCTTTGGTCCTTGGGAGATTTGAAAGATGCTTGTGAATCAAGAATTTTCCTTTTGTTGGAAACTGCTGCCATGTGAACAAGCCTGGGCTAGTCTGCTGGGCGATGAGAGACCCATAGCACAGTTGTTCCCTACCACCCTGACTGAGGGCCAGCCCACCCTGAAAGCAGGACCACACAATGGTTGTTGTTCAGTCACTCAACCCCATAGACTGCAGCACACCAGCTTGCAGCCACACAATGGACCTGCATCTAAATGTAGATGCTTGGGGAAGCCCAGATAAGACCAAAAGAAAAAAAAAAACATTACTTACACAGAAGGACAAATGCTACATGACCCCAGTTATATGATACATCTGAAATAGTCGAATTGTATCAGCGGAGAGGAGAAGGCAGCTATGGTGGTGGGGAGGGGGGTGGAGCTGGAAGGAGGAGGTGATGCAGAGGCATTAATCAGAGCTTACACAGTTTTAGTTATACAAGACCAGTAACTCAGAGAGATATACTCTACAGCACAGAGCCTATAATTAACAACACTGTATTGAAGGACTTTCCCAGTGGTCCAGTGGTTAAGAATCTGCCAGCCAATGCAGGGGACATGGGTTTGATTCCTGGTCCAGTAAGATTCCACATGCCTTGGGGCAACTACTGATGCCCTGGCACTCTAAACCCTGTGCTCCACAACAAGAGAAGCTACGGCAAAGAAAAGCCCATGCACTACAGCTAGAGAGTAGCCCCTGCTCACCACAACTAGAGAGAAGTCTGCACACAGTAATGAAGACCCAGTGCATCCATAAACATACAAACAACATGGTATTGTATACTGAAAATTTTGCTGGGGATATATCTTACATTAAATGTACTTACCACTATAAACATATGCATAAATATATAATTTTTTAAAAAACTGAAGAGGGCAGAAGGAAAAAATATTTACCCAGCTTGGCCTGGGCCAGATTACCAATTTACAGCATCATGAGTCAAATTAATGGTTGTTGCCTTAAACCTGTAAGTTTTAGGCTGCTTTGTTACACAGCACTACCTAATACAAGTCCATTTCAGTTTTGTTTCTTAAAAGCATTAGATAAATGTAAGATGACAGTTTTTTTATGTTTCCAATGTCAGTATTACTGCCTATTGTAGAAGTGCTGCAAAGAAAAATCACTTCTATTCACTGTAGCAAGTGAAAGTTATAGCCACCTATTTTCACTTCTCTGAAGACTTTAATACCATTATCTTAAAGGGCTTCCCTGGTGGCTCAGATGGTAAAGAATCCGCCTGCAATGTGGGAGACCTGGGTTCGATCCCGGGGCTGGGAAGATCCCCTGGAGGAGGGCATGGCCACCCACTCCAGTATTCTTGCCTGGAGAATCCCCATGGACATAGGAGCCTGGCAGGCCACAGTCCATGGCATCGCAAAGAGTCGGACATGAATGAGCAACTAAGTACAGCACAGCAAAGGTTGTGAAGGGGAGCAGAATGTGTCATCCCAAAATATGCCACTTTGGCATGAGGATGATTTTGAACTAGATGATCAAAACCAAGAAGATTCAGGAAAAGCTCCTCACCTCCCCCTCATCTGCCTAAATTTACATTGGAAAAAGACCCTGTACCAGGAAGAGAGCTATTATCAGAGATTCCTTTTAACCTAAGAAACTTCCTTGTGTAACAGGGCAACCTTTGTTTTCCAAACATCTCCTCTTCCAAAAGGCTTCCTTCCGTTTGTATTCCTGGAAAAATGACAGAGAAGATTTGAGAAAGAAAAGTTAAAAAAAATCTAAGCCAAAAAAAGGTAACTTCACCCAAGTATTCTCCAGAAAAACATCTACTTCATAGACTAAGCTAAAGCCTTTGACTGTGTAGATCACAACAAACTGTGGAAAATTCTGAAAGAGATGAGAATACCTGACCACCTTACCTGCCTCCTGAGAAACCTGTATGCAGATCAAGAAGCAACAGTTAGAACTGGACATGGAAAAATGGATTGGTTCAAATTGGTAAAGGGGTATGTCAAGGTTGAATATTGTTGCCTGATTATTTAACTTATATGCAGAGTACATCATACAAAATGCCAGGCTGGATGAATCACAAGCTGGAATCAAGATTGCCAAGAGAAATATCAATAAACTCAGATATGCAGATGATACCACCCTAATGGCAGAAAGTAAAGAGGAACTAAAGAGCCTCTTGATGAAGGTGAAAAAGGAGAGTGAAAAACTGGCTTAAAACTCAACATTCAAAAAACAAAGATCATGGCATCTGGTCCCCTCACCTCATGGCAAATAGATGGGGATAAAAATGGAAACGGTGGCAGATTTTATTTTCTTTGGCTCCAAAATCACTGTAGAGGGTGACTGCATCAATGAAATTAAAAGATGTGTGCTCCTTAGAAGAAAAGCAGTGACAAACCTAGATAGCTTATTAAAAAGCAGAGACATCTTTTGTTGACAAAAGTCCGTATTGTCAAAGCTATGGTTTTTCCAGTAGTCATATATGGATGACAGACTTGGGCCATAAAGAAGGCTGAACACCAAAGAATTGATGCTTTCAAATTGTGGTGCTGGAGAAGACTCTTGAGAGTCCCTTGGATGCAAGGAGATCAAACCAGTCAATCCTAAAGGAAATCAACCCTGAATATTCATTGGCAGGACTGATGCTGAAGCTGAAGCTCCAGTATTTAGGCTACCTGATTCCAAGAGCCGATTCATTGGAAAAGACCCTAATGCTGGGAAAGATTGAGTGCAGGAGGAGGAGACAACAGATGACCAGATGGTTGAATTACATCATCAACTCAATGGACATGAATTTGATCAAACTCTGGGAGACAGTGAAGGACAAGGAAGCTGGTGTGCTGCAGTTCAAGTGGTTGCAAAGAGTTGGATACATACGACTCAGTAACTGAACAACAACAATGCCATTCATATATTTGATATTCATTTTCCTGTTGATACACGACTGCTCTTTCAGGGTTAATTTTTACTAATAGCATGATGATGAACATTTTGGTTTAAGAGTTATGAAGCACAGGTACATAAGTATATATATATATATGAGAGAAATGACTAAATCATATACCATGTATATATTCAAAGTTACTAGATGTAAAATTTTCCAAAGTGGTTGTATGCAAATTATACTTGCACCAATAAACCAGTCGTGTCCCCATTGCTCATGATCCTTGCCAATACTTAACATCACTATACATTTTATTTGTTGCCATTCTAGGAGGTGTATACTATTATCTCATTGTAGTTTTAACTTACCTATCTCTAATCATCAATGAAGTTTAGCATGTTTTCATGTGTGTAATAGCTATTTAAATTTCCTTTTTCAGAAATACCTAAGCATTTGCTCATTTTCTATCAACTGTTGACATATTATTTGATCATTCAGCAAGACCACCAAACCTGCTCTCAATGTCACAGCTGTTTCTTCCAGACTGGCAAATGCTCTCAATGCAAAAACATAACCGAAGGTCACTTTTAACTTTCTGCATTCTCCACTTTCACTCATTTGGGCCTGGTGGTTCTTCACTAACTTGTTTGCTCTCCAGTGTACTTAAGAGGTTTTTGTTGTGATTTATTTTTATTATTTTTAGTTGTCCTTAATTAGCCAGTTGGTCTGCTTTGCTATCCCATAATTCCAAAAATAATAAATGTAGGCAATCTTAATTTCACTGATTTATTTTTCATACAGGGCTTTGTTGCCTGGGATTGATGTGTACAAAGATCATTCCATGTAAAAACAAACTACATGGATTTCTACTACTGCCTACAAAAATGAGCTGCTGTAACAATTACTCTCCCATAATCAACAATGATAAAACTGAGAAAAAATATAAGAAATACCTGCTTTACAATATTAAACAACAGACAGCACAAGAATGTGATCCCTGTGAAAACGGAAATGAGATGAGCTCTATGACTGACTCAGCTCTCTGCCAGGAGGAAATTTCTGAGCTAATAAAGGGAGGGGGAACCAAACAATGTTTTTTAGTCTCAGTGAGTTGAGGAGACAAAAATGTAATTTGGAGAGGTTGAGATGGCTAGAATTTGGCGAACAAAGTACCAAACTGGGATTCCCAGGAAACCCAGTGGTGAAGAATCCTCCTGCCAATGCAGGAGATGTGGGTTCGATCCCTGGACTGGGAATATCCCCTGGAGGAGGAAATAGCAACCCACTCCATTATTCTTGCCTGCAGAATCCCATAGACAGAGGAGCCTAGCAGGCTATAGTCCATGGAGTCGCAAAGAGTCAGACTGGACTCAGTGACTAAACAACAAACCAGAAAGTGCTACACAGATAACATCTTCTAGAAATCTTTGTGTTTGTCCTCTTGACTCTTAATGTGAATACTAATCCGAGTACACACAAGACAAAATTCCCTGAGGTCAGGCAAAGAATAATTGCTACCAAAGAACAATTATGGTAGCTGACACACTAGGGGCTGAGAATTGTTCAATTACCTACAAGCCCAGGAGGAAAGATCTTGTTAAACACATGAAAGTATTTGCTATAAACCCCGAAGGATTTAGTAGTGGGGCTAAACAAATTCTAGAAAAAAGGCAACTTTTAAGACCTGTCCAAAGAAAAACTTAAAACAAGCCTTTAAAGGATCAAGCGGATATGCAAATGCCAAAACTGCCTGCCAGAACAAATCTAACACTTAACATAAAATCTTAAATGTCTGGAATTATTTAAAAAATTAGTACTTATGTTAAAAAAATTAGTACTTATGTTAAAAAAGCATAAAAATAGAACATATGACCAGGAGAAAAATAAGTCAAAATAAGCAGATCTAGAAATAATAGAGATGGTAAAACTAATAGACAAGGACTTTTAAACAGTCATTATAAGCATGCTCAAGAATTTTAAAGAGAATATGAACATAATTGAGAGGAGTAGAAGATAAAATAATGAGCAAGATGGAAATTCAGAAGATTAAAAATTCAGCATCTGAAATGAAAATTTAACTGAAAAGGATTAGCAGCAAATTAGACACTGTAGAATACAAGATGAATAAACTTAAATATCTGGCATCAGAAACTATTTAAAATGAAGCATAAAATGAAAAAGACTAAAAATAAACATAGTTTCATTGCTCTGTAGGACAATATCAAGAAGTGCCTAGCATCTGTGTAATAATAGCCATAGGAAGAATGGGGGCTTGGTAAGTCAAAAATAATATCTGAAGTAATGATGGCCAACAATTTTTCAGTTAATTAAAATTATAAACCCATATATCCAAGAAACTTAAAAAGCCCAAAGAAAAACACAAAGAAAATAACATGAAGTCACTTCATCAATTGATGGAAAGTCAAGGGACTTCCTTGGTTGTCCAGTGGTTAAAGCTTCACCTTCCAATGCAAGGGGTGCATATTGGACTCCTGGTCAGTAAGTTAAGATCCCACAGACCTTGTGACCAAAAAAAAAAAAACAAAACATAAAACAGAAACAATATTAGAACAAATTCAAAAAATATTTTAAAAATGGTCCACATAAAAAAATCTTTAAAAAAAAAGAGAGTAAAAAAATCAGCTAGAAGAACAAAGTCACAGAATTCATTGACTTCTCATCTGAAATTAGGCAAGGAAGAAGAAAATCAGATTTTTTTAAATGTGGGAAGAAAAAATATCAGTTTTGAATTCTAGATACTATGAAAATACCCTTCAAAACGTAAGGTGAAATAAGAAAGGTAGCTCAGCTGGTAAAGAATCCACCTACAATGCAGGAGACCCTGGTTCAATTCCTGGGTTGGGAAGACCCCCGGAGAAGGGATAGGCTGCCCACTCCAGTGTTCTTGGGCTTCCCTAGTGGTTCAGACAGCAAAGACTCTGCCTTCAGTGTGGGAGACCTGGGTTCAATCCCAAGGCTGGGAAGATCCCCTGGAGGACAGCATGGCAGCCCACTTCAGTATTCTTGCCTGGAGAATCCCCATGGACAGAGGTGCCTGGTGGGCTACAGCCCATGGGGTCACAAAGAGTGGGACATGACTGAGTGATTAAGCACATACATACACATAAGTAAATGTCATCAGACATATAAAACCTGAGAGAAATGATCACCAACAAACCCATACTACAGGAAAATGTTATCTCAGTTTTAAAGGCAGAAGGGAAAGAATAACAGATTAATTCTTTGATGGTTAATTTTGTATGTCAATTTGACTAGGCTTACCAGATGCTCAGATCTAGCTGGTTAAACATTTTTGGATGTGTCTGTGGGGGTGTTTCTAGAAGAAGAAGAGATGAGCATTTGAAACAGTACTAAGTAAAGATGATCACCTTCACCAGAGCACATAGGCAACATACAATCGGTTGAGGGCCTAAAAAGAATGAAGAGGTAGAGAAAGTGTGAATTCGCAATCTCTGCTAGAGCTGAGAAATCCATCTTCTGCCCTGGGACATTGGAGGTCCTGGTTCTCAGGCCTTTGGACTTGGACTGAATTAACCATAGGCTTTCCTGGGCCTCTAGCTAGCAGATGACAGATCATGGGACTTGTCAGCCACCATAACGCATGAGTCAATTCCTATAATAAATCTCCTCTTATATTTATATATCCTTGGGGTTCTATGTCTCTCAGTTCAGTTCAGGTCAGTTGCTCAGTCATGTCTGACTCTTTGTGACCCCATGAACTGCATCAGGCCAGGCCTCCCTGTCCATCATCACCTCCTGGAGTTACCCAAATTCATGTCCATTGAGTCGGTGATGCCATCCAACCATCTCATCCTCTGTTGTCCCCTTCTCCTCCTGCCCTCAATCTTTCCCAGCATCAGGGTCTTTTCAAATGAGTCAGTTCTTCATATCAGGTGGCCAAAGTATTGGAGTTTCAGCTTCAGCATCAGTCCTTCCAATGAACACCCAGGGCTGATCTCCTTTAGGATGGACTGGTTGGATCTCCTTGCAGTCCAAGGGACTCTCAAGAGTCTTCTCCAACACCACAGTTCAAAAGCATCAATTCCTCGGCACTCAACTTTCTTTATAGTCCAACTCTCACATCCATGCATGATAACCAGAAAAACCATAGTCTTGACTAGATGGACCTTTGTTGGCAAAGTAATGTCTCTGCTTTTTAATATGCTGTCTAGGTTGGTCATAACTTTCCTTCCAAGGAGTAAGCATCTTTTAATTTCATGGCTGCAATCACCATCTGCAGTGATTTTGGAGCTCCCCAAAATGAAGTCTGCCACTGTTTCCAGTGTTTCTCCATCTATTTGCCATGAAGTGACGGGACCAGATGCCATGATCTTAGTTTTCTGAATGTTAAGCTTTAAGCCAACTTTTTCACTCTCCTCTTTCACTTTCATCTAGAGGCTCTTTAGTTCTTCCTCACTTTCTGCCATAAGGGTGGTGTCATCTGTATATCTGAGGTTATTGATATTTCTCCCGGCAATCTTGATTCCAGCTTGTGCTTCCTCCAGCCCAGCATTTCTCATGATGTACTCTGCATATAAGTTAAATAAGCAGGGTGACAATATACAGCCTTGACGTACTCCTTTTCCTATTTGGAACCAGTCTGTTGTTCCATGTCCAGTTCTAACTGTTGCTTCCTGACCTGCATACAGGTTTCTCAAGAGGCAGGTCAGGTGGTCTGGTATTCCCATCTCTTTCAGAATTTTCCACATTCTCTAGAGAACCATAAGACAAACTTGGAGCTACTCAAAGGAATTAAGACTATTAGAAATGGTAAACATATGGGTAAGTATAAAACAATTTTTTTCTCAATTTTTAAAATGAAAAAAAATTCTTGAAAAACAATGAAATAAGTTAGTATTATAGAGTTTTAAACACACATAGAATAAAAAGTATGAAAGGAAGAGCACAAAAGACAGTAGGGCAAATCAAAGTGTACTACTCTAATGGTTTTATATTATTTGTGAAATGGTATATTGTTATATGAAAGTAAACTATGATAAGCTGATAAATTAACATGCAGAAAAAGTAGGAGAGGGAGAACTCCCTGGTGGTCCAGTGGTTAGGACTCCACACTTTCACTATCAAGGGCCTGGATTCAATCCCTGGTCAAGGAACTAAGATCTTGTAAGCAGAGCATTTTGCAGCCAAATTAAAAAAGCATACTGTATGCCCTAAAGCAACCACTGAGAAAATAAACCAAGGAGTTGCAGCTAAGAAACAGATAGTGGAAATAAAATGGAAAACCAAATCATACTCTACTTATCTAAAAGAAAATGTGGAAAGTTGAGGGAAAGGGACAAATTGCAGATGGGACAAATAAAAATGAACACGATGGCAGATTTAAACTAAGATGGATATGTAATTACATAAAATTAAAATGACCTGAATATTCCAATTAAAAGGCACAGACTGTCAGACTGGATAAGAAAATGAAAGGATCAACTATGTGTTTTCTTTAAGAAATGCACTTAAAACATATGGATTGACTAAAAGTAAAAGAATGGAAAGATACCATGCAAATATGATTAGGGATTTACCCAAGAGATTATTTTGAAGCTCCAATACTTTGGCCACCTGATGTGAAGAGCTGACTCATTGGAAAAGACCCTGATGCTAGGAAAGATTGAAGGCAGGAGGAAAAGGGGGTGACAGAGAATGAGATGGTTGGATGGCATCAACCAACTCAATGGACATGAGTTTGGGCAAACTCCAGGAGATGGTGAAGGACAGGGAAGCCTGGGGCGCTGTAGTCCATGGGGTCACAAAGAGTCAGACATGACTTAGCAACTAAACAACAATGAGAGATTATTTTAATGATTGATTCTAGAGAAGATTATTGGTGGTATTTATTTCCTTCCAATTAGTACAGAAACACATGATATTTTATAGGTATACGCTACCATCTTTTAAAAATGCTAGATCTCTTAATCTCTTCATAATATAAAATACTCATCTTTTTATATCTTCTGAAGAGAGACTGAACCAGTAGACAGAATTTTCTAGCACCTTTACATTAATGTCAACGACCTTGTGTTTTCTTTCTTCATTTTTCTTAAAAGCCGCCTATTTTGGTTTGACAAAACCCAAGGTTTTGGTATTCAAGGCTGACACCATAAAACAGGGGCACAAACATCTGGTGGGTGTGGGAGAGAGTCATCATTTTGTGCAGGGCAGTGGCAGTTGGAGGAGAGAAGCAAAACGACAGCTGTGAGGAGGTTCTGAGCAAGTTCCTATTTTCAGGATGTGCTGAACTCATAATTCAGGCCTAATGAATGTGTCTTTGAGATGTAACAGCCTGTTTAGAGCCCCGCTTCCGCCACTGCAGAAAAACTGAATACAGAAATGGTAATGATTTCATGTAAAATTCATAAATAAAATGCAAAGACAAGGGGACTGTTGCGCCCTGGTGCTACACAATGGATTGTCATGTGCTTTGGGGGCTGAGTCAATGGAGCTGTTTTTAAAGACTTAACAGCAGTTTATTTCAGCTGAAATATATGTAGAGCCAAAATATTTGTAAAGGCCTCTGACACCATGCTGGATAATAAACAGATATGTTCTGTTCTTCCTACAAAAGTACTAGGTTAATGTTGCCATCAATATAAGAACCTGGTTAAATCACAGAGGGCAGAGGCCAGTGATCCAAGTTCATGATGGATTGCATGGAGAGTATACTATATGTAAATCTTCATTTAGACCAGTATCTTCCACATTACAGGTTTGGTTGGACATCAAGTACATATATAGGTCAACATTCAGAAGCCCATAAATCGTTCCTTTCTATGAATGGTTTCCATAAGGAGTTTAGGAAACAATATTAGTATGCTGGGACATTGGTTGATAAGCACTAGCAAACCATGAAAAAAGAAACATAATGAAAACCTCACCAAATTCTTACTTGTCCAGTTAGCTGGCTATAGACACAGATGTGGAAATAGATGTAGATATAGATACAGATGTTGATATAGATGAAGGAAGTCCAATACTGGGAAAATTTCTCACAGATACTTTCTCTTTATTCTAGTCATTTGCACAAGTGATAAAAAAAATGAGAAAAAAAATCATGGAGGCAAAGGACATACCAATCACAGATAATGATGTGGTTCATAGAACAAGAGAAAGCTCCCCATTTGAATTTTAAATCACCGAATGCAGCAATCTTTGACCTTTCTCATTTCTTGAAAATGAGAAAGTAGACAGACTAAGGCAGTATACTGCACCTGCCTGAATACTGTCACAGGACCACTAAGTTATACAGTGTTTTCTGCACTGCAGCTGGCATCAGTATTGAGTGAAAGGTCATTTTCCAATGCAAATAGGAGAATAAACACATTTATGCAAAATACAGCATAACTTTATTCAAGGTAATGAAATCGAAATGTGTAGCTAGTTCCACACAAAAATTGTCACTTGAAACTCTTTGCATCCATACTTTGTCTAGTTTAATAAAAATTTGTATATACACAGCAAATTTAATCCTGGAGTTATGTCTTTTTTCTCCCAATTTCCAGTGAGCAAATAGGACAGTAAGTGTGGCACTGGTGAGGGGAAAGTTGGTGACCTGACAGAAAACAAACCTTGACTTAGTGTTAGAAGTGGTCCCTCCTTACAAAGTAGACATTTTCAGCCCTTACTGACAGAGACACTTGTATTTACATTGTACTGAATTATGGCCTCAAAGGAATCTCTCACTGAATCTGTCCTCCCGTCCCAGAATGCTTGAACTCTTTCCAGCCACAGACAGACTGATAAATGGCTAATAAAGGGCAGCCCTTTTAGGCCTTGCGGTCAGTAAATTTCTACCTCAGGGACAATCCTTTTAACTGAGTCTTAACAATAGATAATGAGGTCACCTTGATTATGAACTTTAAGGATTTTTAAAGCCTAAGAAACATCAGACAGCCAACATTCAAAATTTATCTATTTTACCATAGTTTCCAAATGTAGTCTCTAAATTGTATCTTTCATTAAAAGGTTCTAAGGATTTCTTGAAGAAATGGCTGAATTCAGGAGTGGAACGGGAAATGTACAAGATTAGCTTAGGATACTACTGTGTCAGCAAGCAAAAAAGCTGTTAAAAACCAATGAGTTAATATCAAGATGAAAGAGCTAGTGGTGGACTAAGATGGGATAATTAGAGCATCAAAGAGAATAATGACTTCAATAGATTTGAATACGACACATGTATACAAATCCATAAGTTCATAGTGGTACTAAAAATAATAATTAGAAGTTGCCAGGGTAGTAAATTCATCACTCTAAAACTTGATAAATTAAGAAAAGAAACATTTGTCTTGCCTTTCTGATGCTAACTATATTTCAGGGTAACCCAAGAGCTGATGAGTCAAGTCCTTCTGTATGTAAACCTTCTATCTAATAAATGCAAAATAAATTCTAAAATTTGAATATCACTATTGTGCAGTCCTTAATAAAAAAATGAATCTAGAGAAATAGCATGAACGGCCATTACAGCCGTTAGATAAGAAGACGATGGCGAACTGTAATGGTTGGAGAAAGCTGATAACACCTGAACTCACTGATCAAACAAGTTGCTTAAATTAAATAATGCCATTTGCAGCAATGTGGATGGACCTGGAGATTATCATATTGAATGAAGTAATGAGACAGAGAAATGCCATATGACATCACTTATATGTGGAATCTTAAAAACAAATGATACAAATGAACCTATTTACAAAACAGAAACAGACTCACAGACCTAGAGAATGAATTTATGGTTACCAGGGGGAAAGTGTTGGGGGGGGGGTGGTTAGTGACAGATTGGGAGTTTGGGATGGACATGTACACACTGTTATATTTAAAATAGATAACCAACAAGGACCTACTGTAAAAAAATTAGTTTGAAAAAGAAAATATTAAATTTGTTAACTCTTTTACTAGAATACTGATATTAAAAACAAAAAGATCAGTTACACATACACCAAGAAAAACTCTTATTTTTTTATGGTGGGAACACAAAATTAGAACCAGTTTGACAGTTTTTACAAAATTAAACATAGTTTTTCATGTAAGCCAGCAATTGTGTTCCTTGGTATTTACTCAAAGGAGCTGAAAATTTACACCCACACAAAAACCTGTATGTGGATATTTAGAGCAGCTTTGTTCATAACTGCTAAAATGCGGAGGCAACCAAGATGTCCTTCAGTTAGTAAATTTTTTATCAAAATTTTGGTCTAGATGTGGTACATCTAGACAATGGATATTATTCAGCACTAAAAAAGAAATGAGCTCTCAAGCCATGAAAAGATATGGAGAAACTCCAAATACATATTACTCTGTGAAGACACCAATCTGCAAAGCCTACACATAATAGGATTTCAAGTATATGACATTTAAGCAAAGGCAAAATGATGGAGACATTTTAAATGGATAAAAATCCAAGGGTTGCCAGGGGTTGGGTGGAGGGAATGAACTGGCAGAGCACAGAGGATTTTTATCTCAGTGAAACTTCTCTGTATGATACTATAATGGCAGGTAAATGTCATTATACATTTGTCCAAATCTACAGAATATACAGTACCCGGGTGAACCCTAATGTAAACTATGGACTCCGGATAATAATGATGTGTGAATGTAGGTTCATTGATTTCAACACATGTACCTTTGGTCCAGATGTTGATAATAGGGGAAGCTATGCATGCGTGGGGGCAGAGGGTACATGGGAACTCTATACCTTTTGCTCAACATTGCTGTGAACTTAAAACTGCTCTAAAGAATAAACTCAATTTTCAAAATAGCAGGAACAACTCCTCATTCCCCACACGCCTCTATGCAATGTGACTCTGCCCTGTTCCCATCTAGAGATGGAATCTATTTCCCTACCCTTGACTGTGGGCTGGCCCTGGAAAATGCTGTGATCAATAGAACCCAGCAGGAAGTGGTAGTGTGTGATTTCCAGTGCTAGAGCTTAAGAGATCTTTTATCACTCTTTTGGACTCCTGAGACAACTTTGCAATGAAAAAGCCAGGTTTAGCTTACCAGAAGGTGAGAAGCCATGTGGACAAAAGACATTGCCAAATGCCAGATATGTAAGTGATGTCATTTGGATCCCAAAGCTCAAATTTAGCTGACACCCAACTGAAAAGGCAGAAGTGAGCCCAAAGATTGAAGGCAGGAGGAGAAGGGGATGACAGAGGATGAGACGGTTGGATGGCATCACTGACTCAATGGACATGAATTTGAGCAAACTCCAGGAAAGGGTGAAGGACAAGGAAGCCTGGTGTGCTGCAATGAGGTCACAAAGAGTCAGACATGACTGACAGACTGAACAACAACAAAGTCTAAATGACATGACATAGAGCAGAGAAAAGCCACAGTGCTGAAGCCAGATGAAGTCATTCACTGGGACAATTTGTTACACAACAACCAATAACTGTAACAGAAATATAATACTGAGGTATTCAATGGAGAAATGGCAATAACTATAAATGCTGAGGTATTCAAGGGTGAAATGTCACATTATCTGAAATTTAAAATATGCCTAAAAAAGGAGGGAGTAAACGAAAAGGCAAAATATTGAAAAATGGTGAAGCAAGTTTCATTGGATTTTATCATATTATTCTCTTTTGTGTATGTTTTAAACATTCTACAATAAAATGGTTTAAAATTTACTTGTGCTTGAAAAATGATTATAATAAAATTATTTATCATATAAACAATAATAAAACACAAATTAAAAAATAATGAATTCAGTATAATCTTGTCCGAGTAGGACAAAGGAAAATAAGAACATCTTAAGTTTCCAAAAAGTTCATTTAAAATCTTTTGATCTATGCATAATTCTAGTTTCAACTGGCTTCATTAAGTCAGAGTTGTTCCATATACAAAACAACTTAATATTTTTGTAGTTTCTATACTGAAGACTAATGCTGGTTTTTTTGTAATTGAATCTACCTGTTTATGACATTTTAGGTACCTTAACAATAAAGAGGTCAAATCATAAAAAAATAAATAAATAAAATTAAAACTAAAAAAAATGAAGGAAGAAGCAACATTTTGAGCACCTTCAAAAATCTCATCTTCAAATCTCACCTTCAACTGCCTGAAGCTCAACCACAGCTTTCTAAAAACAAAAAAGGTCTTCCCTTGAATCTCCTAGGGAAGAGTATCCTCTGGCTGTTTAGTTGATCAGTCAGTTAAAGAAAGAATTTGCATGAGCAAGCATATATGAAATCTTTCTATTAAATTCGAGATATTGACATTTTCTGCAGAAAGCCAATCACATCCGAATATGGATACCTCTCAGAACTCAACATCATCAACAGAAACAGAGAAGAATGATGATGTGAGTTCATCATCACCTGCGGAGTCTGAAGTTAGAAGAGCGCCAGCAGATGAAATGGGGGATACAAAGGCATGTTACATACACATGTAACAGGAGATAGAGATGGTAGTGAACTTATCTTGAATTGTTAGATTCACTCTCATTTCAACCTGGCTATTTGGGGATTTGAAAACCAACAAGAGACAGTACAGATAAAAATATTCAAGCAACCTAGATTTATTCACAAGAACATAATTAGAACCATCAGAGAACCTTTTAAAGGCACAGGAATTTAAAAATAAAACAGTAGAAGTACAGATTAAGAATGGCCATGGATAGCTATAATTTTTCAGAACTCAAAATGTGACTGATATTTGGCAAGGTTGAGAACTCCTGTAAAATAAACAAGTTAAAAAGAAATAGAAATAATTCAATTCATAGAAAGCCAAGACTCCTAGGCAAAATTAAAACTTCAATTTAAAAAACTTAATTTAATTGAAGCATAGTTGATTTACAATGTTTTCATTTCTGTTGTACAGCAAAGTGATTCAGTTATACACACACACATATATTCTTTTTCATATTCTTTTCCATTATGGTTTATCATAGGATATTGACTGTAGTTCCCTGGGCTATATGTTGTTTATCCATCTTATACATAACAGTTTGCATCTGCTAATCCCAAACTCCCAATCCATCCATCTCCCACCCTGCCTCCCCCTGGGAAACCACAAGTCTGTTCTCTACATCTGTGAGTCTGTTTCAGTTTCATAGATAGGTTCATTTGTGTCATATTTTAGATTCCACATACATTTGTCTTTCTCTTTCTGACTGATTTTACTTAGCATGATAATCCCTAGGTCCATCCATGTTACTGAAAATGGCATTTTTTTTTCTTTTTATGGCTGAGTGATAGACCATTGAACATATATACCACATCTTTGGTGGACATTTACATTGTTTCCATATCTTGGCTATTGTGAATAGGGCTGCTATGAACATAGGGATGCATGTATCTTTTTGACTTAGAGTAAAGCTTTTAATTTTTTTAAAAGGCAGTATATTTCATATTTCAGGGAATTATCTAGTGCCCATATGTGCCAGTCCCTGAACAAGCCACATTTCAAAACTGTGTCTTTTAATGCAGAAATCACTTCAAACTAGATTAAGTTACTTGCATTTGAGAAATGAGAAAACTAAGGTTCAGTGGTAGAAAATGATCTCAGATCTCTTTGATCCACTGTCCTCATTGTTCTGAGGACACTGCACAGACTTTTGTGCTCAATTCAGAAATTACTATTTATATTAGGAAGTCTCAGTTAAAATGAAATCACATTAGCAATGTAGTTTCTCTGTTATCTGCAAGTGTCTTATTCAACTAATACCAAATTTGAGACTTATAAACTTCAAAAATGGAGAAAGAGGGTAATAGCCCAGGAAGTATCATGATGATATATGAAAGATTTGCCTTTAATCTCCTTCTATAGATAATCCAACAATTGTGTGCCTCTCATATTCTAGAGCTTTCTATTGTTCTCTGCCCAATGTTTTCCCAATGCTCACTGTATTATTTGCCCCAAGGTACACCACACATGGTCTGGATTCCATCTGACCCCCTCATCATCAAAATCTGTCTTTTGTCTATTTCCTAACCCTCTGTTTAGTAACGGGCTTAAAAATTTTAGTTAATTTCTACTCCAAAGAAGGGAGGGGGAATTACTGGGAACTATGGAAATTTTACCATCTGAGCCACCAGGGAAGCCCAAACAATATTAAAAATAAAGAACTTACACCACTTGATTTCAAGATTCATCTTACATTGTTATAATCAAATATTATTATTGATGTAAGGATAGACAAGGGGCTTCCCAGGCGGTGCTAGTGGTAAGGAACCCACCTGCAGGAGACAAAAGAGACGTGAGTATGATCCCTGGGTTAGGAAGGTCCCCTGGAGGAGGGCATGGTAACCCACTCTAGATTCTTGCCTGGAGAATCCCATGGACAGAGGAGCCCGGTGGGCTACAGTCCATAGGGTCGTAGAGTTATACATGACTGAAGCAACTTAGCATGCACATATGCATGGGACTTTTAGACAATATAACATGGTTAGTTGGAAAAATACTTTGGTTTCAAATAGGGTTAGAGATAGTACAGCTTTTCTTAAAGCAAACCAACCCTGCCTATCAGGACCCATGAGTGGATTGGAGCTAAATGAGCAGTTTTTTGCTGAGCCTATGTATTTCTATATACCAAATGAGAAAAACTCACTTTCACCAGCGCAAAAAAATGGTTTGTTGAGAAAAATTCACTTTCTGTGGGCAGGCAGTTGAGAAGGTTTATAGGCAATCATTCTGAAGAGCTAAAGGGACTCTGATCAATCCATGATACACATACTGTTTCACACATTAGGAAAGCAAGGCTCAAAGAGGCTTAAGTAAATGACCCCAGGACACACGGCTTGTAAATGTTGGAGCTACCACTTTTGCTATATGATCTGCTACAAAATTTACAGAATAGCAAACATTTCTCAACAAATGAAGATGGAAAGGAAAAACGGGAGAAAACACAGAAAGAAAGACAAAAGCAAAGAAACAAGATATGAAGTATCTCAGATCTCAAAGCATTCTTTCATTCTGTCAAGCTTAATAAAGAGGTAAACTTGAAGCAAACTCAAATTACCAGAATTTGAGTTTATTCAGGAATAGCAGAGAAATTATATTTCAGGAAATGGATGCTGTAGCAAGCTACAGCTGAATCCATTGAGGGTTTACGGTGAGCTGTGTTAACAGACAAGGAACACAAAGAGGGGGCAGTCCAGCCAGAGTGTAAGCAGTTAAGTACATTGGTTTGACGATGGAGAGAGATGGTTCTCCAACACCACAGTTCAAAAGCATTAATTCTTTGGTGCTCAGTTCTTCTTTATGATCCAACTCTCACATCCACATGTGACTACTGGAAAAATCATAGCTTCAACTATAAGGACCTTTGTCAGCAAAGTAATGTCTCTGCTTTTTAATATGCTGTCTAGCTTGGTCATAGCTTTTCTTCCAAGGAGCAAGCATCTTTTAATTTCAAGGCTGCAGTCACTATCTGCAGTGATTTTGGAGCCCAAGAAAACAAAGTCTGTCACTGTTTCCCCATCTATTTGCCATGAAGTGATGGGACGAGATGACATGATCGTCGTTTTTTGAATGTTGAGTTTTACACCAGCTTTTTCACTCTCCTCTTTCACTTTCATCAAGAGACTCTTTAGTTCCTCTTCACTTTCTGCCATAAGGGTGGTGTCGTCTGCCTATCTGAGGTTATTGATATTTCTCCCGGCAATCTTGATTCCACCTTGTGCTGCATCCAGCCTGGCATTTCACATGATGTAGTCTGCGTATAAGTTAAATGAGCAGGGTGACAATATACAGCCTTGATGTACTCCTTTCCCAGTTTGGCCAGTCCATTGCTCCCTGTCCAGTTCTAACTGTTGCTTCTTGGCCTGCATACACAACAATATCTGAGTTCTTCTGCAGGAACTAAGGCACCCACCCAGATGGGGAATGGTAAGTTCTGGCTGAGCACAGTAGTCCTGGAGCAACGCCCTATTACCTCATCATCCACCAATCAGAAGAAAGTCTCATATCCTGCAGCCTTCACCCAAAATTTTGTCTAAGAAAACTTCTGCATCCAAACTATCAGGGAGTTCAGGGATTTCAAGCACTAGTGCTCTCCTCTCTTGGTCCTGTAATAAACCTCTCTCTGTTCCCCAAACTGACATTTCGGTTTGTTTGGCCTCACTGTGCATTGGGCACACAAACTTGCATTCAGTAACAGTCAGTCTCTCAGTTAAGTTTCCTTCTTCTGAGTGCAAATGTGTGAGCTTCTCCATTTCATATCCTCTGGTTCCACTTGAGATTAAAATCCTTTCACACTAACATTCAACAAACACTTAGAGAGGATAACTCTTTGCTAATATTAGAGATTCAGACAAGAATGAAAAAAGAAAAGGAAGGAAAAACCACTATCCTTATCCTCCAATTTCTTATACTCTAGGACTGGGTTTCTTAAACTAAAATGCCTTGAAGGGCATCAGGGAGTCCTTGAACACAACAAAATTTTTGGAAAATATTATGTGTGTATTATTTTGTTCTGGGAAAATATTCTTAGCCTTTATCAGATTATCAAGGGGTATGATGATATTAGACTGTAGGGGAGGAAAAAAAATTTCTTCTACTCTTCTAGGTTCTTGGCTGAAATGCCGCATGGAATAAAAGACAGATTAGCCAGAGGAAAAAAAATATAAGTTTAATGACACGTATCCCTCCTATACATATGGGAGATATCCAGAAAAACTGGGTTATTCCTTGAAGTAGCCCAAGCCACCATCTTAAATACCTTCTCCAGCTAAAGACAAAAGAAGATATCAGAAGGTGGGGAAGGCCAGTTATGGGAGGTTTTCAGGCAAAGTTCAGTAAGCAAGGGTAAAGTTGTAATGAAGATTAATTCTCTGCCTTTTCCATTAATAAGAGTTTCTAGAGACTTAGAGCCATCTTTCTCTTCCTGGTAGAGAGAGGCAAATGCCCTCACAAATGGAGATTTCCCATATACATGTAAATATTTCTTATAAATGGGTAACTTCTCAGTTTTCAAAGTCTCTCCTATGTCTGCTATTTCTTAAAAATAATTACCTTAAAACAATCCTTATGCCAAGGAAACATTTTTGAGGTGGAAAATTCTGCTCCTCTTCAAGATTCAAAATAAATGAAGAACCACTGATTCAAATACATCTATGGACTCAGTAACAAGCTGTGTCAGGAATCTTAAATATTATTTTCCTATGTAAGTTCTTTAAAAGAACAATTTCTCAAAAACAATTGAGCAATAATTTGTTACTATTTTTACAGCATAGGAAAACTATACAAATCCTTGCAAAGACAGAAGATATAATGATCTATCAAAAACTAAATTACAATCTTATATTTTAAAAAACCCTTTCAAATAATTAAAATCATTTATACACAACAAGATTGTAAAAAAAAAAGGTCTTAAATGTCTTTTAAAACATCAAAGATGGTTTATCTTTGTGAGAGGAAGATAAAAAAAACTGTTGTGGTGAACTAAATTACCTTAAGAAAACAGTCACCCATGCTTCTTTGGATAATGATGTACTTTCTAACCCAAACAGGAACATTTTTGAAAGTGAAAAAGAAGCACTAAAAATAATCAACAGTCATAAACCAGGATATATGGTCAGCCCAAAGTTATTCAATATATTGCAAATATTAAACCTGAGTTTTTTTGTTATAGTTGAATTGGTAGGCTGCCCCTCTCCCCATTTTAACTGCTTTACTTTGTTTTCTGTTTTACTGAAGGACCCAGATTATAACAAGAAAGAGCCAATTCTGACTCCATGTTGGATCTGTTTCTTTGACTTTAACCTTTGCTTTTCATGACTTTTGTTATTATAATCATACATAATGTCCTGCCTCAGGGGATCCTGCCCCTCTGCCTGGCAGTTAAACTAAAGTGCCTTTGTTCAGCTCACAGGGAGACAATCTGACCGTGTCCACCTGTGAAAGACTGCAGAAAAGAAGAAATTAACACATGCCCTCCTATTTTGCCAGATAAATGACCTTTTTACTTTACTTCCTCACCTCCTCTCCTTCTCTGTTCTAGAAAAGAAACTGGCATCCAGATCCCAGTAAGATGGCTTTTGACGTGGTTTTTTTTTTTTTTTGGTTTGTTTTTGTTTTTGAGACATTACTCTGCCATCCTCTCTGTCTGCCAGCTTTCTGAATAAAGTTGTACTCCTTGCCTCAATACCTCATCTCTCATTTTATTTGCCTGTGCTGTGGAGACTAGAGCAAGCTTGGACTCAGTACCAAGATATACAGTCCTATAATCATATATAAACCAACCTTACATATTGGCTGATTTATATAACTTTAGCAATGAAATTTTCATGAGACTGTAATTTTAAGTTCTTACCTACAAATTTTACTTTCTCGCCAAAGAAAGCATTCATCCTATAAAATCTAGTTGCATGCAAGGATCAAGCTTCTTGGAAGATCCAGTAAGCCAGATGATGCTTAAACCTCTCTATAGCAGAAACCCACAGAGAATCACATAGTGTTTTTAACTAAACCTCTAAACTAGGAAATCTCCCGGCTCTACTATGATGCCTAGGAAAAACAAAGAAATCATTTAAACATAATATTACAATGTTTATCTTTTCTTTAATTCTTTTATTTCTTATTGCCCACGGCTTTATCACACTGTAGGAGGGCAGAATTTGCCAGTCTAAAATATCTCTTTGATATATTAATTATTTTAAGCTGGTTACTTGCTAAGAAAGAGTAGACAACGGAAAGATTCTGAAAGCTGGGCAAGAGTTACTTTTGGAAGAGAAATTTACACTTTTATGAGTGTCTTACTCATGTACCAGAAAGTGGAAGATGGTAAAATCTCTACAAATTCTTATCGTTGGAGAAGACAAATGACTTGCATTTATGTAACAACTATAGCCTTGTTTACTGTGCTTTTCCTGGGAACCTTCCATAACTGACTTTTCCCACCTTCAACGTTCTCTTTTGTCTTTAGCTGAGGATGGTATTTAAGATGAGGGCTTCAGCCCTCTGAGTAACTGAGAGTTACTCAGTTTTCCCAGATCTCTCTCATGTATACATATTATTAAACTTTTGTTTGATTCTCCTATATTAATCCATCTCTTGTCACTTTAATTCTTAGATAAGAAAAAATGTCCCAAAATCAGAGGCAGTGGTTGAAAATGTCAGTGGAAACTCATTAAGAAATAATATTATGTGTACTAACAAGGGAAAAAAACCTGAAGAACACTGATGCTGGCAGAAATAACTGCATACCCTAGAATGATTATTTTGGTGATCAAATGAATAGAAAACAAACTAAAGCCTCAGACAAACTAAAACCTTTAAGAGATCCACTCTCCAAAGTAACCTAAAGATCTTTTGTTTTGCACTGAATCCAAAATGAAATGTTTCTCAGTTTTTCTCTATGCTAGCTCAGGAAGAACCTTCCTAAATTTAAAGTGGGAGTTCTAAGGGAAAAAGTACTATCTGTTGAGTTCATGATGTAGTTAATAATAATTTCCAGAACAAGTTTAAAGTAATAAAAAGTCAATGGGATGGGTGCTGTAAAATCTGTCACATAAATGCAAAGAGAACATACCCCGCCCCCAAATAGCTTTCACATAAAATCTTGCTACCAGATTTAAAAAAATAGTTTTCAGGTTAAAAAAGAGATAGCAAGTGAGTCCTATCTCCAGCAATATCCATAAATAATTTACTGCTAGCTTGTAAACAATAGAGCGGCACAGTATGAATGCCAAAGAGGGTCTTTATATGTCATAAAGCCCCTCAGAAGTGCACTAGCTGCTGCAAGTCTGACTGTGAGCTTTGATGTGCTGGAAAAGAAACTGCTAAGCTGAGGTCATCAGTTAGTAGAAAACAATTTTCCTCATACAGAGAAGCAGACTGACTGCTGTGTGTCTGACACAGACAGACTGGAATTTAAAAACAGGCTTGCATAATGTGAGTTAGCAGGGAAAATGAATCCTGGGTGCTCCTTCTGAATGACCAGAGCTAAAGCGAAAGGCAGAGTTTCTCGCCATTCAGAGCAGGCAACTGTGGGTGCTGTCCTGCGCACTAGAAGATGTTTAGCAGCATCTCTGGTCACCACCCCTCAGAGGCTGGCAGCACCTCACCCCTCTGCCCCCTAACCAGTTGTGCCAAACAAAAATGTCGCCAGACATTGTCAAATGTCTGGTGGGTAAGAAAAATCACCCCTGGTTGAAGAACCACTGGTCTAGTGGCAGGCAGAACATTATGAAAATATGGTAAGGTTCACATGGTGGCTTTATTTTCTTTTCTAATTTGATTCTGGTATAATGAGCTTTCTTTCCTAAACCCAAAAACACTTGGAAAGTAACACTATACTGTTAACTGTCACATCCTTCCCCCTCAAGCCTCCACCCCCAATCAAAAATACAGAAATAAGTCTGTATTGTATTTCAGATCATAGAAAACATTTTAAAAATGACAGAGAAGCATCTAAATCCCCTTACAGTACTTTTTCTTTTAGTCTCTTGACAAATACTATACACAAAGCAGTGTACTGGGATGCAAAGGTGGAGAAACCTAATAAAGACCAACCCTTTATTAATATTGAATGCAGCCAACTATTCAAATCACAAAGCCCTGCCTGCTGCGAAGAATATATATTCGCAATCATAAACAATGCATAAAGGAGGTGGATGCAGGAGGGATGAAATTAAATATTCTGATTTAAAAGTATTGGCAGTAAACAAAAAGGCATAAAAATGTAATTGTACACAAATGCTTTTAGTCTGTCAGGTCTCTAAAATGTATGGGTTGAAAGTACTAGGGAGAAAGGATTTTCCTCTACCCTTCAAAGGTCCTTCTGCTGGTCTAATAATCAAATTGACACAATTAACAGGAGAAATACAAATTGATAAATTTTGTATGTACAGAAATCCCACATACATGGGAAGTTTCAATATAGAAGGGTAAAGTGACAGATGGGCTTTCCAGGTGGCTCAACAGCAAAGAATCTGTGGGCCAATGCAGGAGACACAGGTTTGATCCCTGGATTGGGAAGATATCCTGGAGGAGGAAATGGCAACCCACTCCAGTATTCTGTACTGGAGTACGTGTACATCCCATGTACAGAAGAATGTAGTGGGCTATACTCCAAGGGGTTGCGAAGTGTCAGACACAATTTAGTGACTACACAACAATGACAACAACAAAGTGAGGCATATACGCCAGCCTGAGCTAAGGAATGGGAAAGGGGCCTGGGGCTTCCAAGGGGAGGAAAGCAGGACAAGAAGAACAAGAGCAGATGTTTGATAATTAGATTTTTTTATCCCTGCTATACAGATGGGTAACTCAGATAAAATTTATCTCTGCTAATAATTCTGATCTTGGAAAAGACCCCCCAATTTAAATTCTTCTAGGTAGTTAAAGGAGGGGCAGTGGTTTCTCCTGAGCTCACAGGGTCTCCACCACCTTTAGTTCAAAATAATCCACATGCCAAAGTGGCATGTCTTGGGGAGGCTCCCTTCAAAAATATCATCATTTTAAAATGCTGGCATCTGTATCATTACCCATTCTGCAGCTTGCAATGCTTGATGTCAAAAGTTCTTCCAGAACATCTTTGAATTCAGTTTAATTCTATAACTTTGCTTAAACTCAGTTTCAACCTTCTATTCAGTCAAGGCCAGAATCTCCAAGTCAAATGAATGACAGAACTAATGTAGCTAACAAGATATTGCCTTGAATCACTTCATAAAGCTTTCAATCCAATAAGTCATTAATGTCTGAATATAAATTTATTGACTTCCATTGAGATTAATAGCAGGTCGATCATATTGACTGAATCCAAATGAGTAAACTGGATCATGTTGGTCAATAAATGTTGATCCAAATTGTAAAGAACAGCCAGGGTTGAGTGTAACGAAGCTTACAATATCCGATACAATATGTCTTTTGTTAAGGAACGTTGCCTCTGAGACTAAAAATAAAGCTTAAGGTAACAGCCTATTAATGTTCACATTCAATTACAAAGAAAATTGTGGAAAACTTGTTTAGGTACAATCAGAGAGGTGCTGATGGAGCACTTAGTGATAGTATCATTAACTTGTTCTAGAATGTTTTTTCACTCTCAAAATAATGAAACTGTGTGAGTACTGTGGACACCAACGTCTATATAATCAATTTGGTGGGCATTGCCAATGGAGAATTTAGTTAACTTCCACACTGAAAAAAAATTCACAAAGATAATAAATATTTTTCAAATACTTAAATTACACACTGAGGGCCACCCTGGTGGTCCAGTGGTTAAGAATCCGCCTGCCAATGCAGGGGACATGGGTTTGATCCCTAGTCCAGGAAGACCCCACATGCCATAGGGCAAGCAGGCCCTAGCACCACAACTACTGAAGCCCATGTGCCCTAGAACCCCTGCTCCAGAACCAGAGAAGCCAACACAACGAGAAGCCCGCTCACCAGAACTAGAGAGGAACCTCTGCTCACCACAACTACAGAAAGTCCATGTGCAGCAACAAAGACCCAGCACAGCCAAAAACAAATAAATAAATGATACAGTGAATATGACAGAGTGAACAAGTAACTAACTTATGAATGACCATAATAACTAATAGCTATTATGTATCACAAACTATAGATTTAATTCTCATAATTCTAGGAGATAAGCATATTTCTCTCCATTTTACAGATGGCAAAACTGAGGCATAGAGAGGCTACATAACCCTGCTATTTAGTGGTGGAGGTGGTCTCTGAATCCACAGAGTCTGACTTCAAAATGTACAGTCTCAATGATTATATGATCCTGCCATTTACAAGAAGGAATGAGATATCTGATTACCTGGTGGCTCAGACACTAAAGAATCTGCCTGCAATGACAGGGACCCAGGTTCGATCCCTGGGTCAAGAAGACCCCTTAGAGAAGGGAATGGCTACCCACTTCAGTATTCTTGCCTGGAGAATCCCATGGATGGAGAATCCTGGTGGGTTACAGTCTGTGGGGTCGCAAAGAGTCGGACACGAATGCGTGACTAACACTGACAGAAGGATATTTGGAGTAGAAGGATCAGGCCATGCAAAGGCTCAGGCAAAAAAGAAATTAGGCAAGCCTGAGAAATGTAGAGTGAATCATGGAGGCAGGGGGGTAAGGAGTAAAGGGGAGAATGAGATGAGAAGGGACATATTAACTTATATCTTTCTATCATTGTTGAGAATTAACTTAGTATCTCTAGCCTCTATTTCCTCTTTATTACCTTTACTTCTGCTTTGAGTTTGTTTTGAAAGTACCTGGAATTTTATTTGCAGATTTTAAACACTTTCCCTTTTGTTTATTTGGAATTATGTCTTTAACAATTAGGAAGGAAAATACTAATAGCCTGTCCATATTCCAAACCTCTTTCCTGGGGAGAAAAAGAATCTAGCCAAATCTTGTACATTGATACTATTTGCTAAGAGAATTTGGAATGTTTTCACAGGATACACCTGATCTGTCTTGGCTGCTTATAGTAAACAAACCTGGAATTTCTGACTTCATGGGGCACGGCCTATGAGTAAATTTCACAGGCAGCTGAATTATTGTCAGAGTACAAAATCAAGACTCATTGTAATCAAAACAACTCCCTTTTGATTCTCCTTTACGTAAGGGATGAGCATTAATTATTCACTGGTTTTGAATAGGTTAGTTATTTAATACATATATATATATATATATATATACACACACAAAATGTTGAATCTCCAAAATTGAAACTCAATTATTAAATTAACATGGAATGTTTAAAAATTTTATTGAATCACCAAGGACTCGCCAAAGCCTTACAAAAATAGAAGCTATGCAGGTCTCATTCACTTAGAGAAACCAGTAAAACAAGAAATGTATAAAACAAAGTCTGTCTGTTGAGAAATTTAACACTTCCAAAGAACCCTGGGGTTAATGAAAAAATCAAAACTGAAACTACTGTCTTTTTAGCTGGGAAAGTTCATAGGTCCAAACACACACTATTCTATGAAAGGCAATATTCATAATCAAAGTTCACATATTAATACACAAAAGAGTGAAAACAAAAGGCCAAATGTTAGGTTCAAGAAACAAGAAATCTGAAAGAAAAAAGATTCTCAATTAGAGAAGCAGTCAGGATTCCCTGGCAGTCCAGTGGTTAGGACTCTACTCTTTCACTGTCAAGGGCCACAAGCCCTGTGGCAAAAAAAAGAAAAAAAAAAGTTGATAATGGTAACTGAGAAGGTAGAAGATCAGTACAACAAAAAACATGTTTTGTAAAAATAAAGGAGATAAATCTTATCAAACAAAAAATTTAAATCAAGTGAATTATAGCAAATATTACTTGAAAAACCTAGCCCAGTGCCAGACAATTTTATGTTTATGCAATACCATATCGGATATAAAATTCTTACATTTTTTTCAACTACATCTGATCAGACTAAAGGAAGCAAAGTTCCTCAATTCATTTTATGACTCTAATACATCTCTGATTCTAAAGCTTTGCAAAGAAGCACATGGACATGCATACATGCACATGCACACATACAACCAGACAAACAAATATTACTATATCCAATAAAAAGTCCCAGTAAATCATCAGCAAATCAAATTAAAATATACTCTATGGAAATCAGATATTTCAAAAGAAAAATCTTCCAAAACAGTTTTATTCCAGAAATTTAAGGATTATGTAATATGAAGACCTTCTACCACAAGGAACTGCATGTGTATCCACACAAATACCAAAAGATCAATGTTAAGTGTTAATAGTTATTTTTGATAAAATAAAAACCAAAGTAGTTTTAGGTAAGCTAGGTAAAGGACATAAATTTATAATCATTTACAAAATTGTCTTTCCAGAAAACTCCAGAAAAAAAAATCTATTAAAACTAAAGAAAGAGTTGCATAAGCTGTCATTCATATTATATACATGCTAAAAAATTAGTTTCTCTGCATGCCAGCAGTAACCAGCTGGAAAACACAATGGGCAAAAATTCCATTTATACTAGCAACTGTGTGTCTGCGATGTCTAGAAATAACACACCCTCAGTTTTGCTCCGCAATCTTCTATTTACCTATTTTTCATCACCATGCATAATGCTCAGCCCCTCCTTTCTGCCCATATGAACCTGAACCTTCGTTATGCAATGTCCCAAATCAAGACCCACCTCTACCCAACATCTCCTATATCCACACATTTATTTATGCTATTGATACTTATTTTTGTTTCTGGTAACAGGAACCTTCCCCAAAGCAGCTGAGACCTCCTTGAGTTCTCCTGGTAATCTTTTGTGGTAGGACAAACTTTTTCAGTATTAACTGATATGCCTATAAACTCCACCACATAACCTCACCCCACACTGTATTCCTTTTGATCAACATGATCCCCATACCACCATGATTTGAGGCTGTTAAGACATGAAGCTACCATTACATAGGTAGCCCTACATACTTTTATAGATAAAGTGGGTTACTTACATTTATAGACAAAGCAGATGTGAGAAGAGAACAATCCTATTCTAAAATCAACAGCAGGAAAAACAGAAGAAATAATAGAAAAGATGTATATTATGCAGATCCAGGTAATCATGACATTCTGTTTGAAGATGACGTCAGATACCTAAAAATTTCGTTCTAGTTTGCCTAATTTCCTTCCATCTCTCTTTGCATATTAACCTATGTAACCCTATATAAAATTTGTGTTTTCTTAAAATCAGTTATAGATTTTCACAATCACAATGTTCCTAAAGTTGTTTCTTGTATCAGATAGATTCTAAGCAGCATTTTGATATCTTTCTTTCCAGTTATCCACAAGTAAGGTTATTATACCTACATCTCTTCAAGAAAAACAAATGTAACTCAGGAGACCCAACACTAACACCTTAAAAACTATGTAAGAAGATGACCACTTAATCTGTATATGGAATTCTGAGAGAAGGCAAGAGTAAGCAACTAAATTAAATTAAATGTGAGCAGTTGTGTTGGCCAATATTCTACTTCTGTGGATTCTGCCGACTGAAGGCAGGTGGTTTATTACAACTTGGAGAGGACTCCTGGAAAGCTAACTATTTCTCTGGGAATTTTAACTCTGAGATAAAAATTTTGGATAAAATTTTCCTATTTATTCAACACACACTGCCAGGTAAGTTGGAAGCTTCACAGCTAGCTAAACGCAGGAAGTCAAACAGCTGTTAGACTTGCTTCATTCCCCAAACTGGTTCAGTTCCAGATGAACTTGTTAGACTCCAGAAAGAACCAGGCTGTCCCAGACAACCAGCCCCATTATCATAAGACCTGCTGGAGCCAACCTAACCCCTAAGCTGCCTGCATTTCTCCAGCCATCTCCCCCAGAGAATAAGCCTGATTAAAAATTCCTAGCAAGTTGCAGAATCAGTCTTCAACATACCCATGATTATGCCCAAAGATTCAGTGACTAACATTGGCTAAGGGCTATTCCCAGATGACTCCCCAACTCCAGAAGAGGCAGAAGTGCAGGTGTGCACCACTCTCACTTTCTAGAGAAGAGCTCTGGTCTGAGGAAGTCTTTCATTATCAAGCATGGCAGAAAGATCACACAAGTGTTGAAGGCGAGGGATGGTTCCAGTAATATCACAGATTATTTTTACAGAAAAATACTGGGCTCTGAAAATCTGTACACATGCGTACATGTGCGCGCGCACATGCGTGCGCACACACACACACACACACACACACACACAGCCAGTTATTTAGTCCTTAGGTTCCTATCTGTGAACATCTGGCTGGTTCTGAAATTTTGTGTATAAAATCAATTTGCCATTTGGGTTATACATTGTGAGCTACATTTAGAAAAATGTATAACCTACACACACACACACACACACAGTCAAAAAAAAAGATTTCTTCTTTTTATCAGCTTAATTTTGTGAAAATAAACAATGCTCATAAAAGACAAATTTCTGATCCCTGGATTAATTGACGAGTCCACATTAACAAGTATAGCTTACTCTTGCCCACTGCTGAGTCTTCTGTACATGCGTTTTTCCTGCTTTTTTGCAGTGCTCACATCCAGTCCTATTTATATGTGCCAAGCAGTAGAACATATTTGGTAATAAAGTAACACAATGTGTGGCTCTACAAAAATACACATGATTTTTTCAAATAGACATATGATAAAAACTCATGAAAACCCAAATTTGGAAAAGTGAAAGAAAGTGAAGTCACTCAGTCATGTCCGATTCTTTGTGACTCCATGGACTGTAGCCCACCAGTTTCCTCCATCCACAGGATTCTCCAGGCAAGAATACTGGAGTGGGTTGCCATTTCTTTCTCCAGGGGATCTTCCCAACTGAAGGATCAAACCCAGGTCTCCATTTGAGCCACCAGGGAAGCCCAAATTTGGAAAGAAACCTATGTCTTCAACAGTCATCTCCAAAAATTAATAATTAAAAAAAAAACTCTGCTGTTTGATTCTACAGGTTAATGTTGGGAATATCTCTACTCAAGTTATGTTTCATTTGTGCCAAACATCTTACAATTTTTTTTATTACTATGATCTTGGATCTGTAATAGATCCTTTGAAATTGAACTTTAAGAGCACTGAGACACCTATGATTACTCTGGGTTCAAGGACAACAGAAAGAATACGAGGAAGGTTCATCATAAAAACTATGTCTAATGAGGAAAGAGTGGCCACAGGGCTGGAAAAAGTCAGTTTTCATTCCAACCCCAAAGAAGAGCAATGCCAAAAAAATGTTCAAACTATTTTACACTTCTACCCATTTCACATGCTAGCATGGTGATGCTCAAAATCGTTCAAGCTAGGCTTGAACAGTCTGTGAACTGAGGACTTCCAGATGTATAAGCTGTGTTTAGAAAAGGCAGAGGAACCAGTGATCAAATTGTCAACATCCGTTGGATCATAGATAAAGCAAGAGAATTCCAAAAAATCATCTGTTTCTGCTTCACTGACTAAGCTAAAGGCTTTGACTTTGTGGATCACAACCAAGTGTGGAAAATTCTGAAAGAGACTGGAATACCAGACCACCTTACCTACCTCGCACAAAACCTGTATGCAGATCAAGAAGCAACAGTTAGAACCAGACATGGAACAAAGAAGCTGAGCACTGAACAATGATGCTTTTGAACTGTGGTGCTGGAGAAGACTCCTGAGAGTCCCTAGGACAGCAAGGAGACAAAACCAGTCCATCCTAAAGGAAATCAGTCCTGAATATTCATTGGAAGGACTGATGCTGAGGTTGAAACTCCAATATTTTGGCCACCTGATGGGAAGAGCCGACTCATTGGAAAAGATCCTGATGCTTGGAAAGATTGAGTGCAGGAGAAGGAGAGGACAAAGGATGAGCTGGTTAGAGAGCATCAAGGACTGAATGGACAAGAATTGAGCAAACTAGAGGCGACAGTTAAGGACAGGGAAGCTGGTTCATGCGGTCACAAAGAGTAAGACATGACTGACCAACTAAACTGAACTGAATTCCCTGGAAAGAAACCAATTTCTGTTGCAAAAACTCACGTATCATGGAGTCGAAAAGAGTCAGACATTAACAACAGACTGTAGTTTGGCTGAAACCTCGCCTGAACTTAGCCCTGATTGACTGACTCCTAGTCTGTACGTTGCCCTGATTGGCTGAATGCTAGCCTGTACTTTGCCCCAATAGGTTGACTCCTAGCCTATACCTTGTCCTGATTGGTTGACTCCTAGCCAACAACGTTCTAATTGGCTGACTCCTAACCTGTACTTTACTCTGGTTGGTTAATTTCTAGCCGTTACTTTGTCCTGATTGGCTGGCTCCAAGCCTGTATATTGCCCTGAATGTTTGACACTTAGCATTTACCTAGTTGTGATTTGCTGATTTCAAGCCAGTAACTTGCTCTGATTGGCTGACTCATAGCCACTACGTTGCCCTGACTGGCTGACTCCTAGCTTGTACTTTACCTGATTTGCTGACTCCTAGCCAGTAACTGTGCTCCGATTGGCTGACTACAAGGCTGTACTTTGCTTTGTTTGGCTGACTCCTGAAAGTGAGTGTTAGTCACTCAGTCCTGTCTGAATCTTTGCTACCCCATGGACTATAGCTTACCAGGCTCTTCTGTCCATGGAATTCTCCCGGCAAGACTACTGGAGTGGATTGCCAATGCCCTCCCCCAGGGGATCTTCCCAACTCAGGGATCAAACTGGGGTCTCCTGCATTGTAGGTGTTTTCTTTACCAGCTGAGCTACCAGGGAAGCCCAACTCACAAACACTACTACACTGTTTGAATTATCCAGTAAGTCATAGCCTATACTTTGTCCTCATTGACAGCCAGGCTTTCCCTTTATCTGATAGGCTGACTCCTAGCCTGCACATTACCCTGATTGGAGGACTCCCAGCCTGAACTTTACACTAATTGGCTGGCCGCTAGTCTATGCATTGCCATGATTGGCTGACTCCTAGACTGTATTTTGCCCTGATAGGTTGACGCCTAGCCTGTACATTACCCTGATTGGCTGACTCCTAGCCTGAACTTTACACTAATTGGCTGGCCTCGAGTCTATGCATTGCCCAGACTGGCTGACTCCAAGACTGTACTTTGCCCTGATTTGTTGACTCCTAACCTGTACATTGCCCTTATGGGCTGACTCATAGCGTTGCCTTCCCTTATTGGAAGGTGCCAAGCCTTTACATTGACTGATTGGTTGACACATAGAAAGTACCTTGCTCTGATTTGCTGACACCTAGCGAGTACCTCAGAGAAGGCAATGGAAACCCACTCCAATATTTTTGCCTGGAAAATCCAATGGACAGAGGAGCCTGGTAGGCTGCAGTCCATGGGGTCGTGAAGAGTTGGATACAACTGAGCAACTTCACTTTCAATTTTCACTTTCATGCATTGGAGGAGGAAATGGCAACCCACTCCAGTGTTCCTTCCTGGAGACTACCAGGGATGGAGGAGCCTTGTAAGCTACAACCTATGGGGTCACACACAGTTGAACATGGCAGACGCAACGTAGCAGCAGTACCAGTAGAAGCAGGACCAGGGAGTACCTTGCTCTGATTGGCTGACTCCTAGCTAGTGCATTGCCCTGATTGGCTGACACTCAAAATTATCCTTTATCTAATAGGCTGACTCCTAGCACAGCCTGTACTTTGCATTGATTGACTAATACCTAGCCTTACATTGCCCTGAAAGGCTGGCACCTCCTCTGTATGTTACCCTGATTGGTTGATACAAATAAAGTACCTTGTTCTGATTTGCTGAATCCTAGTCTATACCTTGCTCTGATTGGCTGGCTCCTAGCCTGAACTCTGTCCTGATTGGCTGGCCGCTAGTATAGGTATTGCAATGATTGGCTGACTTCTAGCCTGTACTTTGCCCTGTATGGCTGGCTCCTAGTCTGTACATTGACCTGATTGGTTGACACAGAGAAATGACCTTGTTCTGATTTGCTGACTCCTAGCCAGTAACTTGCATGACTGGCTGACTACTAGGCTCTAATTTGCTCTGATTGGCTAACTCCCAGTCTGCGCTTATCCTGGTTGGCTAACATTCAGCCTGGACCGTTCTGTGATTTGCTAACTCATCATCAATACTATGCTCTGATTGGCTGACACTTAGCCTGTATGTTGCCCCGATTCTGACTCCTAGCCTGTACATTGCTCGTATTAGCTGACACCTAGCCAGTAACTTTTCCTGATTGGCTGACTACAAGCCTGTACCTTACTCAATTGGATGACTCCTATCCTTTAGTGCTCTGAATCCCTGACTACCAGCCTGTACTTTAGGAGAAGGCAGTGGCAACCCAGTCCAGTACTATTGCCAGGAAAATACCATGGACGGAGGAGCCTGGTAGGCTGCAGTCCGTGGGGTCGTGAAGAGTTGGACACGACTGAGCGAATTCACTTTCACTTCTCACTTTCATGCAATGGAGAAGGAAATGGCAATGCACTTCAGGGTTCTTTCCCGGAGAATCCCAGGGACGGAGGGGCCTGATAGGCTGCAGACTATGCGGTCGCACAGAGTCGGACGCAACTGACACGACGTAGCAGCAGCAGCACGAGCAGCAGCAGTAGCAACAGAAAGTACCTTGATAAGATTGGCTAACTCCTAGCCTGTACTTTGTCTTGATTGGCTGGCTCCTAGTATTTACATTGTCCTGATTGGTTGACATGCAGAAAGTACCTTGTTCTGATTTGCTGACTCCTAGCCAATACCTTGCATGACTGGCTGACTCCTAGGCTCTACTTTGCTCTGATTGGCTGACTCCCAGTCTGCACTTATCCTGATTCGCTGATACCTAGCCTGGACCATTCTCTGATTTGCTAACTCTTAATCTATACTATGCTCTGATTGGCTGACTCTTAGCCTGTATGTTGCCCCGATTCTGACTCCTAGCCTGCACATTGCTCTTATTGGCTGACACCTAGCCAGTACCTTGTCTTGATTGGCTGACTCCTAGCCTGTACCTTACTCAATTGGATGACTCCTATCCTTTAGTGCTCTGAATCGCTGACTACCAGCCTGTACTTGAGGAGAAGACAATGGCAACCCACCCCGGTTCTCTTGCCTGGAAAATCCCATGAATGGAGGATCCTGCTGGCTGCAGTCCATGGGGTCCCGAAGAGTTGGACACAACTGAGCGACTTCTTTCACTTTTCAGTTTCATGCACTGGAGATGGAAATGGCAATGCACAACAGTGTTCTTTCCTGGAGAATCCCAGGGACGGAGGAGTCTGCTAGGCTGCCGTCTAAGGGGTCGCACAGAGTCGGACACGACTTAGCAGGAGCAGTACCAGAACAGCAGCATAGCAGCAGTAACAGGAGCTAGTACCTTGCTCTGATTGGCTGACTCCTAGCCTGTACTTTGTCTTGATTGGCTGAATCCTAGCCAGTGCATTGCCCTGATTGCCTGACACCCAAACTGTACCTTTACCTTATAGGCTGACTCCTGGCCTAGCCTGTACTTTGCATTGATTGGCTAACTCCTAGCCTTACCTTGAGTAATTGGCTGACTCCTCCTATGTATGTTACCCTGATTGGTAAACACATAGAAAGTACCTTGTTCTGATTTGCTGTCTCCCTGCCTATACGTTGCTCTGATTGGCTGACCGCTAGCCAATACCTTGCACTGATTGGCTGACTCCGAGGCCACACATTGTCCTGATTGCTGGATTCTCAGCCTGTATATTGTCCTGTTGTCAGAAACCCAGACTCTAACTGTATCTGAGAGGCTGATTCCTAGGCTGCAACTTGCTCTGAGTTCCGGACTCTGAGCCAGCAACTTCACCTGATTGGCTGACTCTCGCCAGGACTTTGCCATGATTGGCTGACTCCTATCCTGTCCATTGCCCTGATTGGCTGACACCCACACTTCACCTTTATCTGATAGCCTGAGTCCCAGTCTGTACATTGCTCTGATTGGCTGGCTCCTAGCCTGAACTCTGTCCTGATTGGCTGGCCTCTAGTGTAGGTGTTGCAATGATTGGCTGACTTCTAACCTGTACTATGCCCTGTATGGCTGGCTCCTAGTCTATACATTGCCCTGATTGGTTGACAAAGAGAAATGACCTTGTTCTGATTTGCTGACTCCTCGCCAGTGCCTTGCAAGACTGGCTGACTCCTCAGCTCTACTTTGCTCTGATTGGCTGACTCCCAGTCTGCACTTGTCCTGATTGGCCGAGGCTCAGCCTGGACCATTCTCTGATTTGCTAGCTCTTAATCTATACTATGCTCTGATTGGCTGACTCTTAGCCTGTATGTTGCCCCGATTCTGACTCCTAGCCTGTACATTGATCTTATTGGCTGACAACGAGCCAGTAACTTTTCCTGATTGGCTGACTACGAGCCTGTACCTTACTCAGTTGGATGACTCCTATCCTTTAGTGCTCTGAATCGCTGACTACCAGCCTGTACTTGAGAGAAGGCAATGGCAACCCACCCCGGTTCTCTTCCCTGGAAACTCCCATGGATGGAGGAGCCTGGTAGGCTGTAGTCCATGGGGTCGGGCAGAGTTGCAAACGACTGAGTGACTTCACTTTCACTTTTCAATTTCATGCACTGGGGAAGGAAATGGCAACGCATTAGAGTGTTCTTTCCTGGAGTATCCCAGGGACGGAGGAGTCTGCTAGGCTGCCGTCTATGCGGTCGCACAGAGTCGGACGCGACTTAGCAGGAGCAGCACCAGAACAGCAGCATAGCAGCACTAACAGGAGCTAGTACCTTGCTCTGATTGGCTGACTCCTAGCCTGTACATTGTCTTGATTGCCTAATACTAGCCAGTGCATTGCCCTGATTGCCTGACACTCAAACTGTACCTTTATCTTATAGGCTGACTCCTCGCCTAGCCTATACTTTGCATTGATTGGCTAACTCCTAGCCTTAACCTGCCCTAATTGGATGGCTCCTCCTCTATATGTTACCTGATTGGTAAACACATAGAAAGTACCTTGTTCTGATTTGCTGACTCCTTGCTTCTACATTGCTCTAATTGGCTGACCGCTAGCCAATACCTTGCACTGGTTGGCTGACTCCAAGCCCACACATTGTCATGATTGCTGGATTCTCAGCCTGTACATTGTCCTCTTGGCAGAAACCCAGATTCTACCTGAACCTGAGAGGCTGATTCCTAGGCTGCAACTTGCTCTGATTTCAGGACTCTTAGCCAGCAGCTTCGCCTGATTGACTGACTCTAGCCAGGACCTGCCATGATTGGCTGACTCCTATCCTGTCCATTGCCCTGATTGGCTGACACCCACCCTGCACCTTTATCTGATGGCCTGACTCCCAGCCTGTACCTTGCCCTGTTTGGCTGGCTCCTAGTCAGTACATTGCCCTGATTGGTTGACACAGAGAAAGTACCTTGTTCTGATTTGCTGACTCCTAGTCAGGAACTTGCATGACTGGCTGACTCCTAGGCTCTGCTTTGCTGTGATTGGCTGACTCCCAGTCCACACTTTTCCTGATTGGCTGACAGTGAGCCTGGACCGTTCTGTCATTTGCTAACTCCTAGTCTCTACTCTGCTCTGATTGTCTGACTCTTAGCCTGTATGTTAACTGATTGTGACTCCTAGCCTGTACATTGCCCTTATTGGCTGACACCTATCCAGTACCTTGTCCTGATTGGCTGACTCTTAGCCTGTACCTTACTCAATTGGATGACTCCTCTCCTTTAGTTCTCTGAATCGCTGAATACCAGCCTGTAGTTTAGGAGAAGGCAATGGCAACCCACTCCGGTACTCTTGCTTGGAAAATCCCATGGACGGAGGAGCCTGGCAGGCTGCAGTCCATGGGCTCGCGCAGAGTTGGAAACGTCTGAGTGACTTCACTTTCACTTTTCGTTTCATGCACTGGAGAAGCAAATGGCAACCCACTTCAGTGTTCTTTCCTGGATAATCCCAGGGACGGAGCAGTCTGCTAGGCTGACGTCTATGGGGTCGCACAGAGTCGGTTGGGACTTAGCAGCAGCAGCAGCAGCAGTAGCAACAGCTAGTACCTTGCTCTGATTGGCTTACTCCTAGTGTACTTTGTCTTGATTGGCTGCCTCCTAGTCTTACTTTGCCCTGATTGGCTGACTCCTCTTCTGTATGTTGCCCTGATTGGTTGACACATACAAACTACCTTTTTCTGATTTGCTGACTCCTAGCCAGTACCTTGCAAGACTGGCTGACTCCTAGGCTCTACTTTGTTCTGACTGCCTGACTCCCAGTCCGCTCTTGTCCTGATTCGCTGATACCTAGCCTGGACCGTTCTGTGATTTGCTAACTCTTAATCTAGACTATGCTTGATTGGCTGACTCCCCGCCAGTACGTTGCATGACTGGCTGACTCCTGGGCTCTACTTTGCTCTGATTGGCTGACTCCCAGTTCACACTAATCCTGATTTGCTGATACCTAGCTTGGACCTTTCTGTAATTTGCTAACTCCTCGTCTATACTACGATCTGATTGTCTGACTCTTAGCCTGTAGCACACTAAACTGAATGACTCGTATCCTTTAGGGCTCTGAATCGCTGACTACCAGCCTGTATTTTAGGAATAGGCAATGGCAATCCAGTCCAGTACTATTGCCAGGAAAATCCCATGGACAGAGGAGCCTGGTAGGCTGCAGTCCATGGGGTCGTGAAGAGTTGAACACGACTGAGTGACATCACTTTCACTTTTCACTTCATGCACTGGAGAAGTAAATGGAAATGCATTATAGTTTTCTTTCCTGCAGATTCCCAGGGACGGAGGAGCCTGATAGGCTGCTGTCTCAGGGGTTGTACAGAATCTGACGTGACTGACTGGACTTAGCAGGAGCAGCAACAGCAGCAGCATCAGAAGCAGCAAGAGCTAGTACCTTTCTCTGGTTGGCTGACTCCTAACATGTACTTATTCCTGATTTGCTGAGTCCTCGCCAGTGCATTGACTGATTGGCTGACACCCAAACTGTACCTTTATCTTATAGGCTGACACCTAGACTAGCCTGTACTTGCATTGATTGGCTATCTCCTAGCCTTACCTTGCCTTGATTAGCTGGCTCCTCCTCTGTATGTTACCCTGATTGGTTGACACATACAAAGTACCTTGTTCTGATTTGCTGACTCCTTGCCTGTACGTTGCTCTGATTGGCTGACTGCTAGCCAATACCTTGCACTGATTGGCTGACTCCTAGCCCACACATTGTCTTGATTGCTGGACTGTTACCCTATACATTTTCCTGACTGCTAGAAACCAACAGTCTACCTTTATCTGAGAGGCTGATTCCTAGGCTGCAACTTGCTCTGATTTCCGGACTCTTAGCCAGCAGCTTCGCCTGACTGGCTGACTCTAGCCAGAACTTTGCCATGATTGGCTGACTCCTATATTGTCCATTGTCCTGATTGGCTGACACCCACACTGCATTTTTTTCTGATGGCCTGACTTCCAGCCTGTACCTTGCTCTGATTCGCTGGTTCCTAGAGTGAACACTGGCCTGATTGGCTGGCATCTAGTGTAGGTGTTGCGATGATTGGCTGACGTCTAGCCTGTACTTTGCCCTGTTTGGCTGGCTCCTAGTCAGTACATTGCCCTGATTGGTTGACACAGAGAAAGTACCTTGTTCTGATTTGCTGACTCCTAGTCAGGAACTTGCATGACTGGCTGACTCCTAGGCTCTACTTTACTGTGATTGGCTGAACCCCAGTCTGCACTTTTCCTGATTGGCTGACACTCAGCCTGGACCGTTCTGTCATTTGCTAACTCCTAGTCTCTACTCTGCTCTGATTGGCTGATTCTTAGCCTGTATGTTGCCCGATTGCGATGCCTAGCCTGTACATTGCCCTTATTGGCTGACACCTATCCAGTACCTTGTCCTGATTGGCTGACTCTTAGCCTGTACCTTACTCAATTGGATGACTCCTCTCCTTTAGTGCTCTGAACCTCTGAATACCAGCTTGTAGTTTAGGAGAAGGCAATGGCAACCCACTCCGGTACTCTTGCTTGGAAAATCCCATGGACGGAGGAGCCTGGTAGGCTGCAGTCCATGGGCTCACGCAGAGTTGGAATCGACTGAGTGACTTCACTTTCACTTTTCCTTTTCATGCACTGGAGAAGCTAATGGCAACCCACTTCAGTGTTCTTTCCTGGATAATCCCAGGGACGGAGCAGTGTGCTAGGCTGCCGTCTATGGGGTCGCACAGAGTCGGTTGGGACTTAGCAGCAGCAGTAGCAACAGCTAGTACCTTGCTCTGATTGGCTTACTCCTAGCCTGTACTTTGTCTTGATTGGCTGCCTCCTAGTCTTACTTTGCCCAGATTGGCTGACTCCTCCTCTGTATGTTACCCTGATTGGTTGACACATACAAACTACCTTGTTCTGATTTGCTGACTCCTTGCCTATATCTTGCTCTGTTTGGCTGACTCCTAGCCAATACCTTGCACTGATTGTCAGACTCCTAGCCCACACATTGTCTTCATTTCTGTATTCTCAGACAGTTCATTGTCCTGAGTGGCTGAAAACCTGCCCCTTCCTCTGATTTCTGGACTCCTAGTCAGCATCTTTGCTTGATTGGCTGACTCTAGCCAGGACTCTGCCATGATTGGCTGACTCCTATCCTGTCCATTGCCCTGATTGGCTGACACCACACTGCACCTTTAGCTGATAGCCTGACTCCCACCCTGTACCTTGCTCTGATTGGCTGGTTCCTAGCCTGAACACTGTCCTGATTGGCTGGCCTCTATTGGAGGTGTTGCAATGATTGGCTGGCTCCTAACCTCAACTCTGGCCTGATTGGCTGGCTCCTAGTCTGTACATTGCCCTGATTGGTTGACACAGAGAAACAACCTTGTTCTGATTTGCTGACTCCTAGCCAGGAACTTGCATGACTGGCTGACTCCTAGGCTCTACTTTGCTCTGATTGGCTGACTCCCAGTCTGCACTTGTCCTGATTGGCTGATACCGAGCTTGGACCGTTTTGTGATTTGCTAACTCCTAGTCTATACTATGATCTGATTGGCTGACTCCTAGCCTGTACCTGACTAAACTGGATGACTCGTATCTTTAGTGCTCTGAATCGCTGACTACCAGCCTGTACTTTAGAAGGCAATGGCAACCCAGTCCAGTACTATTGCCTGGAAAATCCCATGGACAGAGGAGCCTGGTAGGCTGCAGTCCATGGGGTCACAAAGAGTTGAACAGGACTGAGTGACTTCACTTTCATGCACTGGAGAAGGAAATGGCAACGCATTAGAGTGTTCTTTTTTGGAGATCCCCAGGGATGGAGGAGCCTGATAGGCTGCTGTCTATGGGGTCGAACAGAATCTGACGTGACTGACGGGACTTAGCAGGAGCAGCAACAGCAGCAACAGCAGCAGAAGCAGCAAGAGCTAGTACCTTGCTCTGGTTGGCTGACTCCTAGCGTGTCCTTATTCTTGATTGGCTGACTCCTAGCCAGTCTATTTCCTGATTGGCTGACACCCAAACTGTACCTTTATCTTACAGGCTGACTCCTAGCCTAACCTGTACTGTGCATTGATTGGCTATCTCCTAGCCTTACCTTGCCTTGATTGGCTGGCTCCTTCTCTGTTTGTTACCCTGATTGGTTGACACATAGAAAGTACCTTGTTCGGATTGGCTGACTACTTCCCTGTACGTTGCTCTAATTGGCTGACCCCTAGCCAATGCCTTGCACTTATTGGCTGACTCCTAGCCCACACATAGTCTCGATTGCTAGATTCTCACCCTTACATTGTCCTGACTGCTAGGAACCCAGAGCATACCTTTATCCGAGAGGCTGATTCCTAGGCTGCAACTTGCTCTGATTTCCGGACTCTTAGCCAGCAGCTTCGCCTGATTGGCTGACTCTAGCCAGGACTTTGCCATGATTGGCTGACACCCACCCTGCATCTTTATCTGATGGCCTGACTCCCAGCCTGTACCTTGCTCTGATTGGCTGGCTCCTAGCCTGAACTCTGGCCTGATTGGCTGGCCTCAACTGTAGGTGTTGCAATGATTGGCTGACTTCTAGTCTGTACTGTGCCTTGTTTGCCTGGCTCCTAGTCTGTACATTGCCCTGATTGGTTGACACAGAGTAAGCACCTTGATCTGATTTGCTGACTCCTACCCAGGAACTTGCATGACTGGCTGACTCCTAGGCTCTACTTTGTTGTGAATGGCTGACTCCCAGTCCACACTTGTCCTGATTCGCTGATACCTAGCCTGGACCGTTCTGTGATTTGCTAACTCTTAATGTAGACTATGCTCTGATTGGCTGACTCCTAGCCTGTATGTTGCCCCGATTCTGACTCCTAACCTGTACATTGCCTTTATTGGCTGACACCTAGCCAGTACCTTGTCCTGATTGGCTGACTACTAGCCTGTACCTTACCCAATTGGATGACTCCTATCCTTTAGTGGTCTGAATCACTGACTACCAGCCTGTACTTGAGGAGAAGGCAATGGCAACCCACCCCGGTTCTCTTGCCTGGAAACTCCCATGGATGGAGGAGGCTGGTAGGCTGCAGTCCATGGGGTCCCGAAGAGTTGGACATGACTAAATGACTTCACTTTCACTTTTCACTTTCATGCACTGGAGAAGTAAATGGAAACGCACAACAGTGTTTTTTCCTGGAGAATCCCAGGGACGGAGGAGTCTGCTAGGCTGCCGTGTATGGGGTTGCACAGAGTCGGACGTGATTTAGTAGGAGCAGCACCAGAACAGCAGCATAGCAGCAGTAACAGGAGCTAGTACCTTGCTCTGATTGGCTGACTCCTAGCCTGTACTTTGTCTTGATTGGCTGAATCCTAGCCAGTGCATTGCCCTGATTGTCTGACACCCAAACTGTACCTTTATTTTATAGGCTGACTCCTAGCCTCGCCTGTACTTTGCATTGATTGGCTAACTCCTAGCCTTACCTTGCCCTAATTGGCTGGCTCCTCCTCTGTATGTTACCGTGAATGGTAAACACATAGAAAGTACCTTGTTCTTATTAGCTGACTCCTTGCCTGTTCGTTGCTCTGATTGGCTGACCGCTAGCCAATACCTTGCACTGATTGTCTGACTCCGAGCCCACACATTGTCTTGATTGCTGGACTGTCACCCTATACATTGTCCTGACTGCTAGAAACCCAGACTCTACCTTTATCTGAGAGGCTGATTCCTAGGCTGCAACTTGCTCTGATTTCCGGACTCTTAGCCAGCAGCTTCGCCTGATTGGCTGACTCTAGCCAGGACCTGCCATGATTGGCTGACTCCTATCCTGTCCATTGCCCTGATTGGCTGACACCCACCCTGCACCTTTATCTGATGGCCTGACTCTCAGCCTGTACCTTGCTCTGATTGGCTGGCTCTTAGCCTGACCTCTGTCCTGATTGGCTGGCCTATAGTATTGGTTTTGCAATGATTGGCTGACGTCTAGCCTGTACTTTGCCCTGTTTGGCTGGCTCCTAGTCAGTACATTGCCCTGATTGGCTGACACGGAGTAAGTACCTTGTTCTGAATTGCTCTCTCCCAGCCAATATCTTGCATGACTGGCTGACTCCTAGGCTCTACTTTGCTCTGATTGACTTACTCCCAGTCCGCACTTGTCCTGATTGGCTGACATTCAACCTGGACCATTCTGTCATTTGCTAACTCCTAATCTATACTATGCTCTGATTGGCTAACTCCTAGCCTGTATGTTGCCCAGATTGTGACACCTAGCCTGTACATTGCTCTTATTGGCTGACACCTAGCCAGTACCTTGTCCTGATTGGCTTACTCTTAGCCTGTACCTTACTCATTTGGATGACTCTTATCCTTTAGTGCTCGAATCGCTGACTACCAGCCTGTACTTTAGGAAAAGGCAATGACAACCGGTATTCTTGCTTGGAAAATCCCATGGACGGAGGAGCCTGGTAGGCTGCAGTCCATGGGGTCCCGAAGAGTTGGACACCACTGTGCGACTTCACTTTCAATTATACCTTTCATGCATTAGAGAAGTAAATGGCAAGGCACTTCAGTGTTCTTTCCTGGAGAATCACAGGGATAGAGGAGCCTGATAGGCTGCCGTCTATGTCTTCGCACAGAGTCTGACGCCACTGACGCGACTTACCCGGAGCAGCCGCAGCAGCAAGACCTAGTACCTTGCTCTGATTGGCTGACTCATAGTGTGTACTTTTTCCTGATTGGCTGACTCCTAGCCAGTGCATTGCCCTGATTGGCTCACACCCAAACTGTACCTTTATCTTATAGGCTGACTCCTAGCCTCGCCTGTACTGTGCATTGATTGGCTAACTCCTAGCCTTACCTTGCCCTGATTGGCTGGCTTCTCCTCTGTATGTTACCCTGATTGGTAAACACATAGAAGGTACCTTGTTCTGATTTGCCGTCTCCCTGCCTGTACGTTGCTCTGATTGGCTGACCCCTAGCCAATAACTTGCACTGATTGTCTGATTCCCAGCCCACACATCCTCTTGATTGCTGGATTTTCACCCTGTACATTGTCCTGATTGCCAGAAACCCAGAGTCTACCTTTATCTGAGAGGCTGATTCCTAGGCTGCATCTTGCTCTGATTTCCGGACTCTGAGCCAGCAGCTTCGCCTGATTGGCTGACACTAGCCAGGAATTTGCCATGATTGGCTGACTCCTATCCTGTCCATTGCCCTGATTGGCTGACACCCACACCGCACATTTATATCATAGCCTGAGTCCCAGCCTGTACCTTGCTCGGATTGGCTGGCTCGTAGCCTGCCCTCTGTCTTGATTGGCTGGCCCCTAGTATAGTTATTGCAATGATTGGCTGACTTCTAAAGTATACTTTGCCCTCTTTCTCTGTCTCTTAGACTGTACCTTGCCTGATTGGTTGACATAGGAAAGTACCTTGTTCTGATTTGCTGACTCCTAGCCAGTACCTTGCATGACTGGAGGACTCCTAGGCTCTACTTTGCTCTGATTGGCTGACTCCCAGTCTGCACTTGTCCTGATTGCATGACACTCAGCCTGTACCATTCTGTGATTATTAACTCCTAGGCTATACTATGCTCTGATTGGCTGACTCCTAGCCTGTATGTTGCCCTGATTATTATTCCTAGCCTGTACATTGCCCTTATTGGCTGACACCTAGCCTGTACCTCGTCCTGATTGGCTCAGTCCTATCCTCTACCTTACTCAATTGAATGACTCCTAACCTTTAGTGCTCTGAATCGCTTACTACCAGCCTGTACTTCAGGAGAAGGGAATGGCAACTCATTCCGGTACTCTTGCCTGGAAAATCTCATGGACAGAGGAGCCTGTGCGACTGCAGTTCATGGTGTCGTGAAGGGTTGGACATGACTGACTGACATCACTTTCATACATTGGAGAAGGAAATGACAGTACACTCCAATGTTCTTTCCTGGAGAATCCCAGGGACGGTTGAACCTGTAGTTACCGTTTCTGGGGTCGCACCAAGTCGAACACGAATAAAGTTACTTAGCAGCAGCAGCAACAGCGTGTACTTTAGGAGAAGGGAATGGAAACCCACTCCAGTACTCTTGCCTAGAAAATTCCGTGGTCCCAGGAGCCTGGTAGGCTGCAGTCCATGGAGTCTCTAAGGGTTGGACACGACTGAGCGACTTCAGTTTCACTTTTTACTTTCATGCATTGGAGATGGGAATGGCAACCCAGTCCAGTGTTTTTGCCTGAAGAATCCCAGGGACAGGGGATCCGGGTGGGTACCATCTTTGGGGTCGCACAGAGTCAGACACGACTGAAGCAACTTAGCAGCAGTAGCAGCAGCTGCCTGTACTTGGTTAATTAGTGCCTCTTAACCTGTACTTTGCTGTGAATGGTTGATTCCCATACTGTACGTTGCCCTGATTGGCTGACTCCTAGCTTGTACATTGCTGAATTTGTTGACTCCTAGACAGTACCTTGTTCTGACTGGCTGAACCTATGCTATACTTCGCTTTGATTGACCTACTCCTAGCCTGTACTTTGTCCTGATTGGCTGACCTCTACCTTTCTCTGATTGGCTGGCTCCTTTCCTGCACCTTGCTCTGATTTGTTAACTCCTAACCTATACTTTGCTCTTATTGGGTGACTCCTAGCCTGTACGTTGCCCGGAATGACTGAATCCTACCCTGTTCCTTGCCTTGTTTGGCTGAATCCTACCCTGTACAGTGCCCTGATTGAATCCTAGCCTGCTCATTGCCCTGATTTATAGACACCTAGTAAGTACCTTGTTTTGATTCACCAACTCCTAGCCAGTATCTTGCTCTGATTGGCTGAACACTAACTGTACTTTACTCTTATTGGCTGACTTGTAGCCTGTACCTTGCTCTGATTGGCTGACTCTGAGCCTCTATTTAATTGAGGAAAAAAGGTAAAACAATTAGACCATTCAGATATGACCTAAATCAAATTTCTTATGATTATACAATGGAGGTGAGGAGTAGATTCAAGGGATTACATCTGGCAGAAAGTGCCTGAAGAACTATGGACAGAGGTTTATAACATTGTATAGGAGGCAGTGACCAAAAGCATCCTAAAGTGAAATAAATGCAGTAAGGCAAAGTAGTTTTTCCAAAAGGCTTTACAAATGCAGAGGGAAAAAAGAGAAGTGAAAGGCAAAGGAGAAAGGGAAAGATATACCCAGTTTAATGCAGAGTTCCAGAAAATAGCAAGGAGAGATAAGAAGACCTTCAATGACCAATTCAAAGAGATATAGGAAAACAATAGAATGTTAAAGACTAGAGATCTCTTCAAGAAGACTGGACATATCAAGTGAACATTTCATGCAAGGATGGCCACGATAAAGGACAGAAATGGCAAGGACCTAACAGAAGCAGAAGATATTAAGAAGAGGTGGCAAGAAAACACAGAAGAATTGTACAAAAAAAGTGTTAAGAACTGAAATAACCACAATGGTGTGGTCACTCACATATAGCCAGACATCCTGGAGTGTGAAGTCAAATAGGCCTTAGGAAGCATTACTAAAAACAAATCTAGTGGAGGTGATGAAATTCCAGCTGAGTTAATATTCTAAAAAAATGATGCTGTTAAAGTGCTGCATTCAATATGCCAACAAATTTGGAAAACTCAACAGTGGCCACAGGACTGGATAAGGTCAGTTTTTATCCCAATCCCAAAGAATGGCAGTGCCAAAGAATGGCAAGGTAGGCTTCAGCGATACATGAACAAAGACATTCCAGATATACAAGTTTAGGATTTAGAAAAGGCAGGGGAACCAAAGAATTGCCAACATCCACTAGATCATAGAAGCAAGAGAGTTCCAAAAAAAATAAATCTAGTTCTGCTTCACTGACTACACTGAAGCCTTTGACTGTGTGGATCACAAAAAAACAATGGAAAATTCTTAAAGACATGTGAATACCAGACCACTTTACCTGCCTCATGAAAAACCTGTATGCAGGTCACGAAGCAACAATCAGAACCAGACATGGAACAATGGACTTGTTCAAAATTGGGGAAGGAGTACATCAAGACTGGATATTGTCACCCTGCTTATTTAACTTATATGCAGAGTACATCATGCAAAATGTCAGGCTGGATGAAGCACAAGCTGGAATCAAGATTGCTGGGAGAAATATCAATAATCTCAGATATGCAGATGATACCACTCTAATGGCAGAAAGCAAAGAGTAACTAAAAAGCCCTTTGATGATGGTGAAAGAGGACAGGGGAAAAGCTGGCTTAAAACTCAGCATTCAATAAACTAAGATCATGACATCGGGTCCCATCACTTCATGGAAAACAGAAGGGGAAAAAGTGGAAACAGTGACAGATTTTATTTTCTTGATTTCCAAAATTATTGTGGATGGTGACTGCAGCCATGAAATTAAAAGAGACATGCTCCTTGTAAGAAAATCAATGACAAACCTAGATATCACACTAAAAAGCAGAGACATCACTTTGCCAACAAAGGTCTGTATAGTCAAAGCTATGGTTTTTCCCATAGTCATATATGGATGTGTGAGTTGGACCATAAAGAAGTCTGAGCACTGAAGAATTGATGCTTTTGAACTGTGGTGTTGGAGAACACTCTTGAGAATCCCTTGGACTGCAAGGAGATGAAACCAGTCAATCCCAAAGGAAATCAACCCTGAATATTCATTGGAAGGACTGATGCTGAAGCTGAAGCTCCAATATTTTAGCCACCTAATGCGAAGGGCTGACACATTAGAAAAGACCCTGATGCTGGGAAAGATTGAGGGCAGGAGGAGAAAGATGCAACCACGGATGAGATTGTTGGATAGCATCATCAACTCAATGAATACAAGTCTATGTAACCTCTGGGAGATAGTGAAGGACAGGGAAGCCTGGAGTGCTGCACTCCATGGGGCCGCAGAGTTGGACAGGACTGAGCTACTGAACAACAATGAGGAAAGATAGTGCAGAACCCATATTGCCCCCAGCACAGTGATAGTGGAGGCAGTGACAGGGTGCAGTGAGCAGCTGAACTCAATTTCCTCTCAAGTGGTTTCTACCCAACCTGCACATGATCCCTACTGGATTCTCCATGGACCCTCCCCAGCTCTGTGATCTCTTGGGCCCCTCCCTTGTGCTTCCCTGCATGTGTCAGCAATCCCTCACAGTGTCTGCACACACATTCCCTCATCCTCTTGCTTCTGCCTGGCCAGTTCTCCAGGTTCCTTTAACCACTATAGTAAGAACAGTGCACACATGGAAGATATACCCAAACTTCAGCTGGTTTCTTGAGCAGAGCAAAGGCGTTAACAGTTTGTGGGGGCTACCATAATGAAGTACCACATACTTAGGATCTTAAATAACAGACTTTTATTGTCTCTCAGTTTTGGAGGCTAAAAGTCCGAGATCAAAGTGACAGCAAAGTCACGCTCTCCCTAAAGGCACCGTAGACAGAACTGTTCAGGCCCCTCTCCTAGCTCCAGGAAGTACCTTGGCCCTAGGCAGCATAACTCTCATATTCCCACGGCATTCTCCCTGTGTGTGTGTCTGCTTCTGGGTCCAAATTTCCCTTTTATAAGAATATAGTCATATTGGATAAGGACCCACCCTAATAACATCAGCTTAATTTGATCATCTGCCAAGACTCTATTTCCAAAAAGGTCACATTCAATCTACTAGGGGCTAGGACTTCAATATCTTTTAAGAAATACAATTCAATCCACCCCAGCAAAGCACAGGTGTACACATTCTCAATTTGCATCCACACCTTCTTCCCCATCTCTGCTCCTCTCCTTATTCCTTGACAGTCATCATTAAGAACAATCTTTGAGAATAAGTTCAAAAGGTTTTTTGGGAACAGTGCAAGGTTATTAGTGGGACCATAAGAAAAATTTAAATTAGATCTTTGGATTACTTAATAGCAGTGCACCAATATCAACCTTCTGGTTTTCTAATCGTACTACAATGATATTAACCTTATGGGAAACTAAGCGAAGGGTATATGGGAACTTTGTACTAGATAAGCAACATTTTTATAAATCTAAAGTTATTTCAAGATAAAGATTAAATAAAAAGTCAGGTGAATCCAAATTTAGGAATTTAGTATTTATATATACTGTTCAGTTCAGTTCAGTCACTCAGTCAAGTCCGACTCTTTGTGACCCCATGGACTGCAGCACTCCAGGCTTCCCTGTCCATCACCAACTCCTGGAGCTTGCTCAAACTAATGTTCATTGAGTTGGTGATGCCATCCAACCCTCTCACCCTCTGTCATCCCCTTCTCCTTCTGCCTTCAATCTTGCCCAACATCAGAGTCTTTTCCGATGAGTCAGTTCTTTGCATCAGGCAGCCAAAGTATTGGTGTTTCAGCTTCAGCATCAGTCCTTCCAATGAATATTCAGGACTGATTTCCTTTAGGATGAACTGGTTGGATCTCCTTGCAGCCCAAGGGACTCTCGAGTCTTCTCCAACACCACAGTTCAAAAGCATCAATTCTTCAGTGCTCAGCTTTCTTTATGGTCCAACTCACTTCCATACATGACTATGCTGTACTGTTCCATGATTTAGAGGGACAAGCTAATTAATTTATTTTTTAAAAAATTCATTTATTTGGCTGTGTCAGGTTTTAGTTACAGCATATAAACTCTTATTTGTGGCATATGGGATCTAGTTCCCTGACCAGGGATTGAACTAAGAGCCCTTGTACAGGGAGCATGGAGTCTTAGCCACTGGACCACCAAGTAAGTGCTGGGACAAACTAATTTAGATGCATACATTTTGGTAGAGTATAATCATTTATTTTCAGCACCATTCTTTATGAGAAGATTGGGCTTCCCCAGTGGCTCAGTGGTAAAGAATCCACTTGCAATGCAGGAGACACAGGTTTGATCCCTGGGTTGGAAAGATCCCCTGGAGGAGGCCATTGCAGCCCACTTCAGTATTCTTTTTCGGAGAATTCCATGGATAGAGGGGTCTGGCGGGCTACAATCCACAGGGTCGCACAGAGTCAGACACAACTGAAGCAACTTAGTATGCACACATAAACATACATCTACATTCATCCAACCTTCCTTGGCTAACCAACTCCATTGCCTAGTATACTGGTAATGTTCATTTGAAATCGGTCAGGTAAGGGGCAAGTAGAATTATTAAATTGTATGGTTGTTCAAATACATTATTCTTTTCTAAATAATACTGTAAAACCTTGTTTTCCAAGGTGATGCTAGAGCTGAGAAGGAAACACAAGGGCTTAGATAACAATCAAAATCAAAATGTCTTTGGTTCCTGAGCCTCTCAAAATAATGCTATTTGGACTACTAGTTCCCAAGAGTCTCTGCTTTTTTTTTTTTTTTTTAATTATTTGACTGTGTCAGGTCTTAGTTACAGCATGTGGGATCTAGTTCCCCAACCAGGGATCGAACCTAGGCCCCCTGTTTTGGGAGCACAGAGTCTTATCCATTAGACCACCAGGGAAGTTCAAATCCATCCTTCTTGATGGTTCTCAAATAACTCGCAAATACTCCATTGTGACTGTTGGAGCTTTTTCTCTGTTATTACTCCAACCTTTTACTCCTCTGGAGTCACACAGTCAAACTTTGAATCCTTATGCTAACACAAATAACTCTAACCTGGGTAAATCATTTTCTCTCTCTGAACCTTATTTTATGTTTAATTAAATGTTCCTGGCACATAGAAAGCACTTAAAGAATAGTTGGAAGCATGAATTCTATAGTCATCATCCTGGTTTCAATCCTGAGTAGTTGTTTGTGATCCTGACACATCACTTATCCTCTAAATTTTAGTTTCCTTATCTGTAAACAGTAGATAACAATGGTACCTCTTTCACAGGGTGGGTGTGAGGATTAAGATGAAACCTTCAGGGACTTCCCTGGTGGTCCAGTGGCTAAGATTCCGTGTTCCCAATGCAGGGGACTCAGGTTCAATCCTTGGTCAGGGAGCTAGATCCCACATGCTGTGACTAAAAGTTCGCATGCAGCAACTAAATGCCACATGCCTCAATGGAGACTGAAGATCCCGCATGCCGCAACTAAGACCTGGTGGTAGTTCAGTCGCTAAGTCGTATCTGACCCTTTGTGACCCCATGGACTGCAGTCGGCCAGGCTCCTCTGTCCATGGGATTCTCCAGGCAAGAATACTAGAGTGAGTTGCCATTTCCTTCTCCAGGGGATCTTCCCGATCCAGGAATCCAACCCAGGTCTCCTGCATTGCAGGCAGATTCTTTACCAACTGAGCTACAAGGGAAGCTCTTTCCTACTAAGACCTGCCGCAGCCAAATAAATATATTAATTAGGAATAAAAAGATGAAAACTGCATGGAAAGCACTTAGCATCATGTCTGGGATTCAGCAATCCTCATATAAACATAAGCCACTATCATCACCATCATCACTTCTATTATCATTACTATTATCCATAAGCCTGTGAGAGAGCCCAATGCTGCCACCACAGGGGTTGTTGGCACTTCCATCATTGCTCCTGTACTCTTTCAGCATTCATAGGAGTGTCTGAGATGGGAGAATGGTTTCTCCTCAGCCATATTCAATGGCTTAGGCATCACTGACTCGATGGACAAGAGTTTGAGCAAGCTCCAGGAATTGGTGATAGACAGGAAAGACTGGCATGCTGCAGTCCATGGGGTCACAGAGTCAGACACGACTGACCAATTGAACTGAACTGAAAAAGTAGGCTTCTGCTGCTCATAGTTGGTCCTAGGATCAGTGGCATCAACAGCTCCTGGGATCTAGATAGCAATCCACCCCTGGTCCTACCCTCCACATGGTGAGTCAGAATCTGCATTCTAACTGGATCCTCAGGGGACTCACGCACAATAACATGGGAGGAAGGCCTACTAGCCTTGAGCTATTTTAGGGTTCTGGTTCTTTGAGAGTTACAACATCCTGTTGGGTTTCAAGACATATTCTCTAACTCTACACATTAATCCATCCACCTCAGCTTCCTTAGATGTCAGAGTGGAGTTTCCATGTTGTCTGCCTTCTTGGCCCCTATCTGCCACCCACTTCTGTTCTCCAGATCACGTCAGCTTCACTTCATCTTGATTCCAGTGTCTTGCCTAATATATCCCTACCGTGGGATGAGTTTCTAATACATAAATCAAATTTAGGCTCCCCACTTATTCACTGAGCATTTTTAATGTTTTAAGTCTGAGAACAATTCCACTGCTTAGTTTAAACAAACACACACAAAGTCCTGAAACTAATAAACTGTTCTGAAAAAATCTCATATTTTACCTTGAAAAATATTTTTAATGTACTTTCAGATATTACAATCTACTCAGTCATGCTTTATTAATACCTGCATTATTAATAGGGTAATAAATACTTTGTGTTGTTATTCCCCAAAAAAACCTTCCACAATTCGAGTCACTTAAATATCTATTAAGTCTAAATGCATTTCTACTTGTGAAATATGTTTTTTGACTATACATCTCATAGTGATTTTTCAGTGCATATGTATATAACAATGTAGCTAAATTGGAAGGTTAGATAAAATGGTGTAATATCTAAGCCATGTTTATTCAAGGGAGATACATAAAAAATATTTATTTTTGCATATATTCATCAGAGAGCCAGTAAGGCTTTTTTCCCCTACCCTTTCTACCCCTGTAAAGTATATTCATTGGAGAAAAAAGATAAAACATTAGAAGAGATCACTTATACTTGTTTTAATAAAGTAGAATAGAGACAAACCCCATTATATTTCACTAGCTGCAAAATCTTATCTTGAAAGGTTGCCTGAAGCTCAATGACAATTTCAAGGACATTCTGCTATCAAGGCCTGGAAATCCAAGCTTATGGAATTGTTAACATTATCCCATGTGTATGTATCTGCATAATAACCACACTGACCTCCCAGGTAGAGATGGAAGAGCCAAACATAATGAAAAAGATTCTTCATGTTCTATACACCAAGGCAAAACAGAGTATATTGAAATGCCAATGTCAAACCAACAACCTGAAAGAGAAAATGAATAAATAAATTTGTAGAGCAAAATGTATACCTTTTCCTCTGATGCGGGATTTCAGAGATGAATAAGCAGGGTGGGCATGATAAAGGAGGAGGGAGCACACAGCTTCGCCCCTACCCTCCTAGCCTCAGTTAAAGTAGCTGGTGGTTGACTGAGTGGGAGGAGATAGGAATGGACAAGCAAGGCTTCCATTCTCTGAGTTATTAATGTCCTCAAGGAGTAAACAGGCACACCTGTAAGTCTGAGGTGATTTCTGATTTTTTTTTTCACCTAGAATCCATAGGTAACTTATGGTAAAATCTACTTTACAAACTGAAATGTTCAGAGTCAAAGTGGTAAGAATAAAAGAAAAATGCCAGAATTCTGAAGGTCAGTTGCAATAAATTTAAAGAAGTCTTAATCAGAATGTTCATGAGATGTTCTAATCTGTTGATGTGTTCAAGCTAAGCAGAGGCTAATTCTGGGTCTGGCACCTAAAACTAGCCACTGGCTCTATTCCTCACAGGCTGGTATATGTGATGAGGGATTTCATTTTGTCTCACCCTCTTTTTCTCTACCTGAATAAATCATTTTCTGACTAAATTCTAACCATCTCTACATATTCTATCAATATTTGTGTCCACCATCTCTATATTTAGTACTTTGGCTATTCTCTTCTAACTCTTTAAATCATTCAAAATATTTTGGTAAGTAACAATTCCTAAAGTGCTTTACCACTAGATTTATTACATGTGAAAAAATATATGTATTTTAAATATGCTTCCCCTCTTTTATCTAATGAATCAGTTACTGTGGTAAAGAATCCACCTGCTAATGCAAGAGATTTAAGAGACAAGGGTGCAATCCCTGGGTTGGGAAGATCCCCTGGAGGAGGAAATGGCAACCCACTCCAGTATTCTTTCCTGGAGAATCCCATGGACAGAGGAGACTGGTGGGCTACAGTCCATGGGGTCACAAAGAAGCAGACATGACTAAGTAACTGAGAACAGCACAAAGCCAAAATTTCACCCAAGATAAGTCTATGTCTTTCAATGATACCTCTGCCAATTCAGGTTAATTCAAGAAATTTATCTTGAGATATACTATGCATCATGCTTTTTGTGAATAAAGATATAAATGATATGTCCCCACCTTGAAGATGACCATGGTCTCTAACCTTCTCTGATCACTGAAAACATAAAATTAATCACGATAGATAAGTGAGTCAAACACAATTCTAACAAAACTTTCAAGATCTTCTGAGGCCAAGAAAATTACAAGCCTAAAGGAAATTAATCAATATATACAAGAAAATTAACAGATAAAACTTTGCTCTGTTTCACATTTGGTGAGATTTTAAAGACTGGAAAAATAGCAATCAAGTGTTTTATTATCTTTGTATACCCCACAGAATCTGGTACAGAGCTGGTCACATAGTAAGTACTTGACAAAATTTCTAAAGTGAGAAGAATGATCATGGAGTTGCAGAGGGAAAGAGGACTATCTGGAAGCATTTTCTGCCAGCAAAAAACAGCATTCTCTAAACCTTACAGAAGGAAAATGGTCAGCCTGGCAGGCGGGACAAAAGGATGGCCAAACAGGCAGGCGTGTGGCCAGCCAGTGGAGAAATTTCAGGATTTTCAGACACTGAAATGTCTGAGTAGATAAAATTGTTTGACTTCCATTTTCCTGGGGGTCATTTAAGCTTATCATAAAATCTGTTTATATGACCATATAGCTCCTTTACATTATTGGCTTTTCTAGCTAAACTTTGTATTTGCTTTAAAAAAAAGTTGAAACTTAAATGGATAAGAGAAAAGCTATGAGGAGTCAACTAGGAAAAACATGGCCTCCTTTTTTCAAAAATTTTTATTGGAGTATAATTGCTTCACAATGTTGTGTTCGTTTCTGCTGTACAGCAAAGTAAATCAGCTCTCAGTTCAGTTCAGTTCAGTTCAGTCGCTCAGTCGTGTCCAACTCTTTGTGACCCCATGAATCACAGCACGCCAGGCCTCCCTGTCCATCACCAACTCCCGGAGTCCACCCAAACTCATGTCCATTGAGTCGGTGATGCCATCCAGCCATCTCATCCTCTGTCATCCCCTTCTCCTCCTGCCCCCAATCCCTCCCAGCATCAGGGTCTTCTCCATTGAGTCAACTCTTCACATGAGGTAGCCAAAGTATTGGAGTTTCAGCTTCAGCATCAGTCCTTCCAATAAACACCCAGGAATGACGTCATTTAGGATGGACTGGTTGGATCTCCTTGCAGTCCAAAGGACTCTCAAGAGTCTTCTTCAACACCACAGTTCAAAAGCATCAATTTTTCAGTGCTCAGCTTTCTTCACAGCAAGGAGAGATAAGAAAGCCTTCCTCAGTGATCAATGCAAAGAAATAGAGGAAAACAACAGAATGGGAAAGACTAAAGGTCTCTTCAAGAAAATTAGAGATATCAATGGAACATTTCATGCAAAGATGGGTTCAATAAAGGACAGAAATGGTATGGACCTAACAGAAGCAGAAGATATTAAGAAGAGGTGGCAAGAATACACAGAAGAACTGTACAAAAAAGATCTTCACGACCCAGATAATCACGATGGTGTGATCACTCACCTAGAGCCAGACATCCTGGAATGTGAAGTCAGGTGGGCCTTAGAAAGCATCACTATGAATAAAGCTAGTGGAGGTGATGGGATTCCAGTTAAGCTATTTCAAATCCTGAAAGATGATGCTGTTAAAGTGCTGCACTCAATATGCCAGCAAATTTGGAAAACTCAGCAGTGACCACAGGACTGGAAAAGGTCAGTTTTCATTCCAATCCCAAAGAAAGGCAATCCCAAAGAATGCTCAAACTACCGCACAATTGCACTCATCTCACATGCTAGTAAAGTAATGCTTAAAATTCTCCAAGCCAGGCTTCAGCAATATGTGAACTGTAAACTTCCAGATGTTCAAGCTGGTTTTAGAAAAGGAAGAGGAACCAGAGATCAAATTGCCAATATCCACTGGATCATCAAAAAAGCAAGAGTTCCAGAAAAACACCTATTTCTGCTTTATTGACTATGCCAAAGCCTTCGACTGTGTGGATCACAATAAACTGTGGAAAATTCTGAAAGAGATAGGAATACCAGACCACCTGACCCACCTCTTGAGAAATCAGCTATATATATACATATATCCCCTCTTTTTTGGATTGCCAAAAATTGTCTATCTCTGGAAGGATAAGTGAAGTCAAATAGATCTTCTTTCTACCTAGAGAAAAATGTCTCCTCTTCTACCCAACCCTGATTTAGGTGTAACTAGATTCTTCTTGGGATGAACATTTCAGATCCCAACTCACTATTAGCAAGATTCAAAGTTTATAAGAGATGCTATAAATGAATCACCAAAAAGTTAACAACTTGTCACTCCTGAGACAAAGTTCTCATGTATATGACCTGAACACTGGAGCAAAAATCTCCTTTCACTGTAGTACAAATTGGCACCAGAATGCTGAAAGGCAAAGCTACCCACACTCCTCCATACTGTTCTCAGAAGGACTTACTGGTGATGATGCTAATTCTTCCTGATTGTAAACATTGCATTTTTAATTAACTAACACTTTAAAAAATTACTCAGAATATATGAAGGCCATTCTGAGGATCTCCAGCCCTCTCTTCCTTAGCTCTCACCATTACTAATTCTCATTTGCTTAGCAGAGTTAAGTTCAGAGGAGCATTACCACTCAAGGCTGTCTTTAACTTCTGAAAAAGGTGGTATAAGCAGAGGCACTATTTCCCACAAAATGGACTTATACCATTCCTCTAGACCAGGATTCAGCCAAACCTTACACATCATCTGGTTTGGTTGGTTGGTTGGTGTTTTTTTTTTAAATAAAGCTTTATCAGAACACACAGGTGTACAGTCTATGACTGCTTTCATGTTACCATATCAGAGCTGAGTAGCTGCAAGAATACCCAGGTGGTGCTAGTGGTAAAGAACCTGCCTGCCACTGCAGGAGAAATAAGAGATGCAGATTCCATCCCTGGGTTGGGAAGATCCCCTGGAGGAGAGCAGGGCAACCCACTCCAATATTCTTGCCTGGACAATTTCAGGGACAGAGGAGCCTGGAGGGCTACAGTTCATGGGGTCACCAAGAGTTAGGCACGGCTGAAGTGACTTAGCACACAGCACATATGGACCTCAAAGGTGGAAATAATTGCCATCTGATCCTTTACAGAAAAAGTCTCCTAGCCCTGCTCTAGATATAAAAATACCCTATCACTGTTATATCTGGCAGTTACCTTAGAAAAGGTGGGTCCACCTTCATGAAAGAATATATACAAATAGCTAACAAGGAAAGATTCAGATCATTATTCAGTGGAGAAATGCCAACTAAAGCCATAGTAATATAACACTTCATACCCATTAGAATGGTTGAAATTAAGAAGACTGACGATACCAAATGTTGGCAGGGACGTGAGAGAACTGGACTCTCATATACTACTGCTGGGTATATACATTGGTACCTGACCTGCCTCCTGAGAAATCTGTATGCACGTCAAGAAGCAACAGTTAGAACTAGACATGGAACAACAGACTGGTTCCATATCTGGAAAGGAATATGTCAAGGCTGCATATTCTCACCCTGCTTATTTAACTTATATGCAGAGTACGTCATGAGAAATGCTGGACTGGATGAAACACAAGCTGGAATCAAGATTGCCAGGAGAAATATCAATAACCTCAGATATGCAGATGACACCACACTTACGGAAGAAAGTAAAGAAGAACGAAAGAGCCTCTTGATGAAAGTGAAAGAGGAGAGTGGAAAAGTTGGCTTAAAGCTCAACATTCAGAAAACTAAGATCATGGCATCTGGTCCCATCACTTCATGGCAAATAGATGGGGAAACAATGGAAACAGTGAGAGACTTTATTTTGGGGGGCTCCTAAATCACAGCAGATGGTGACTGCAGCCATGAAATTAAAAGAGGCTTGCTTCTTGGAAGAAAAGTTATGACCAACCTAGACAGCACATTAAAAAGCAGAGACATCACTTTGCCTTCAAAGGTCCCTCTAGTCAAAGCTATAGTTTTTCCAGTATGGATATAAGAGTTGGACTATAAAGAAAGCTGAGTGCCAAAGAACTGATGCTTTTGAACTATGGTATTGGAGAAGACTCTTGAGAGTCCCTTCAACAGCAAGGAGATCCAACCAGTCCATCCTCAAGGAAATCAGTCCTGAATATTCATTGGAAGGACTGATGCTGAAGCTGAAACTCCAATACTTTGGCCACCTGATGTGAAGAACTGACTCCTTGGAAAAGACTCTGATGCTGGGAAAGATTGAAGGCAGAAGGAGAAGGGGACAACAGAGGATGAGATGGTTGGATGGCATCACCGACTCAATGGACATGAGTTTGAGTAAGCTCCAGGAGTTGGTGATGGACAGGGAAGCCTGGCATGCTGCAGTCCATGGGATCGCAAAGAGTTGGACACGACTGAGCAACTGAACTGAACTGAACAACTACTTTGGAAATTAGTTGGGCATTTTTTTTAAAGTTAAACATAACTTTCAATAATTCAACTTCTAAGTATTTACCCAAGAGAAATGAAAACACATCCACAAAAATATTCGGACCTGAATGTTCATAGTAGTTTTACTCACAATAGCCAAAAACTGGAAACAATGTAAATGCCCTTCAAATGATGAATGGATAAACAAGTTGCAGTATATCCATACAATGGAATACTATTCAGCAATAAAATGGAATAAACTATTTAGGGAATTCCCTGGCAGACAAGTAGTTAAGATTCAGCACTTTCACTGCAGGGCCTGGTTCAATCCCTGGTTGGGGAAGATCCTGCAGGTCACATGGCCTCCCCCCAAAAAGGGAATGTACTATAATGTACACAGAAATACATGAAGATCTCAAAAACATAATGCTGGCCTGAAGTGAGATTTGAATGAGGAAGAGAACAAAGGAAATTTTGGGGGCAGGTGTAGAAATCTCCTGCATTTTGTGGGGATGGTTACATAAATGCCTAAATCTGTCAAAACTCATCACCATGTAAACAAAGTTGGTCTTATATTTTACATAAATTATATCATGATAAAACAATTTTTAAAAAAAATTACTGTTATATTAACTTTCATGAGCCAGATTATCTTTCTTAAATTCACCAAATTATTTTTCTTCTCTCACCCTCCTCTAACAGTTGTCCATTATTTTCCTACCTCATATTTCATAGCTACACAATATTATATATCTTCTAAATATATTACTATTTTTTAATATTCCTGTTAGATTTGTAACAGTTCCACAGCTCCTTGTGATCTGATGGTCACTTAATCATGTCTGACTCCTTGTGACCTCATGGACAGTAGCCTGACAGGCTCCATGGGATTCTCCAGGCAAGAATAGTGGAATGGGTTGCCATTCCGTTCTCCAGGGGATCTTCCCAAGCCAGGGATCAAACCAGGGTCTCTTGCATTGCAAGTAGATTCTTTACCATTTCAACCACCAGGGAAGCCCATAGCTCCTTCAGTTCAGTTCAGTCGCTTAGTCGTGTCTGACTCTTTGCAACCCCATGAATCGCAGCATGCCAGGCCTCCCTGTCCATCACCAACTCCCGGAGTTTACTCAAACCATAGCTCCTTAGAAGTCATAAAATCCAACTATTCAATCTGAGATGCTCTCCTAATGAGGAATAGGTCATGTTCATCATTTGGTTAATCTAGACTCTGCCTGACACTGGTTTCCAGCCACTGGTTCCAATTCTGCCTTTTGGAGCCATATTAAAAAAGCTGAATTACTTTTCTACCCAATAATCATTCCAACTTGTGACACATATACACAAAATTGATCATGTTTTGCTCAGTCCTTTCCATCTTCAAACTGAACATCCTAAATCATTTCTTCTGAAAAGAGACTCTAACTCTCCAATGCAAAATTTGAGTTGAGTTCTTTTGGTTTTTTGTTGTTGCTGCTATTGTTTTTCAAAATATAAATTTTATTTCTTTCTTATATGGAAGAGAACCAAAGGTCTACTTTCAGAGCTGTTACGAAGGTTCCTTGGTCATATGGAGTTTTTTGTTTGTTTTCTTGGTCTTTTATTTTTATTTTTATTTTTTTTGACAGCACAGTATGTGCAATCTTAGTTCTCCAACCAGGGATAGAACTTGCGCCTCCTACGGTAGAAGCACAGAATCTTTACTGGACTGCCAGGGAAGTCCCTCTTTTTTATGTTTTTGATTCACCATCTTGGCAGATGCCTCCAACTTGAGTTGAGTTCTTGATATGCTTGCTGTGTTAAGGTGTTAAGGTTTGAGTTCATAGTCCTTAATTATGCAACCAAGTGGGATTGTTCTGTTAGTGCAGAGGGTAAAACTGTAAATATTAGGTAATGGCTCAGCTAGTAAAGAATCCACCTGCAATTTGGGAGACCTGGGTTTGATCCCTGGATTGGGAAGATCCCCTGGAGAATGGAAAGGCTACCCACTCCAGTATTCTGGCCTGGAGAATTCCTTGGGGGTCACAAAGAGTCAGAACGACTGAGTGACTTTCACTTTCACTTTGGGGGCTTCCTGGGTAGCTCAAATGGTAAAAATTTACAGGTAAAATCATTTTTAATAGAGAAAATTTATTTTCTAACAATTAAAACTGTCCCCAAATGTAATGGCTGAGCAGAGATTAGATCATCGGTCAAAAATAGGAGACAGAAATGTGTACTTAATAGAAGTTGGACAAGGAAACTTCAAAAATATACTCTCCAGCACTCTGATTCTATACCCATCAAAGGCCCCCATGCTGATGAGACAAGAAACTGCTAAGTGTCTAAAAAGGACAAAAATTACAAGAAAACAATGTAATTGACTAGGTCTGTCTTTGGCCTGGTTTGGGCCCTTGAATAAGATTAAACAAATATAGAATTGAGTAGGATGAAGAAGCATACCACAGTCAAGAGATAAAATCATTTCTCACACATTTTCCCTAAGGCCAGAACTGTATAGTCCCATCAGACACTAGATGACATGCTTTGTTCTACCTGGGTAGTTAAACAATATTCAAACTACCATATGAAATAAAGAATGATGTCCAAGAGTGTTTTGGCCAGAATATCACTCTCAACAAGGAAAGCCACAATAAATCATGTGTCCTGGAAAACAAACACAAGCGCAAGCTATTCAAAACATCTCTCAGTCCTGCACTAAGTCACCCCAACAAAAAACAAGCAATGCAATTGGTGCATTTGCAGAGTTTACACTGTTCCCCACAGATTAAGGATGCAGAATTTCAATCTGCTTTGTAATTTCCTCCTTCCCTCATTGAAATGATCTTACCCTAGGATCTCTCTAGGTTGTGGGCTTTGCAAAAACTGCTTTTGCTTGCAATTGATCGGATTTTTCCCTTTTTTTCAAAGAAAAAAATGCATTAAAGATTTTGTTCTTTATAGTTTCCCAAACAACATGAGCTCAGCAAACAGATTTCGTTTTAAAAGTAACTTATCAACATTGACAGCGTCCTCTTAAGAACAGCTGTTGCCTCATAGACTGCAGTGTGAACATACCCCTGAATTTAGAAACAATTCTGCTTAGAAGGAATATTGCACATTTAGCACCCTCCCCTTAATTACCAAAGACATTTGCATGAAAGCCCCATCTTTGTTTGGCAACTTCACCTTATTATTTTTTCTAGGATTGAAAATTTCAGTCATGAAAGGTGTCATTCTGTAATGATGCGTTTTGCTTGCAAAAGAAGAGCCATCTCCTCATGGCCTGCCTCAGTCTAACAGCCTGTTTTTGACTTTTAGAATTGCTCTTTTCTTTCTCTTATGGAGTTGGCTGCCTGTCAAAGCAAGTTCTTTTGCAATCCTAATTGTGAGCTGCAAGGTCATATGAGTCTTGGCTCTGACAGTAGGAAATGAATTTATAAAGAAAGATACTATTCTTCATTCTTTTAATGTTCAAGATGCTGAGGAGGATTTGCATAATATGTGTTTTGCAATTTTTGTAAAATGCCATGCCATACTTTTACAACTGACATTAGTCTTAGGGTACTGGGTACATAAGCCTATGTATCATAATGTGTGAATAGAAATAGGTTGGTGAGAGAGTTAGAGGAAAGCAAAATAAAAGAAAATATTGATGCAATATAAACACTAAAATCCTCTCACTGTTCTTTCACAGTAATCGTTTATAATATAGAATGGTTTCTGTAAACTCTTTGTCTTCTATATGTGTCTCCAAAGAAATTTCTACTAATCTTCTAGAGTTCACTGTTCAGTGGAGCTAACTTAATATTCACAAATGACTGGTTCAAAGCCTCACAAATGTTATCATTTAATCTATTAATGGACTGCATGTGCACACAGAACTACACAAGCATCTTTTTTAACCTTTCATTTTATCATGAAGTACTTTGGGAGTTCAATATTGTTCAAAGTGAAATAGAAATAATTAAGGACATAATTAAGACAGGTATGAAGGCTTCTTAAGGTCTCAGTGCATTAAATGCACTGATCTCCTGCTAACAGGAACCCAATAGCTTTTTCAGGAATAGCCGTAAGTAGAGAAGTAAAATGGAAGTCAAAGAAGAGGGAGATGAAGGTAACATGAAGGAGAGGCTTCGGGTGCCTCAGACTTACTTTTCTATCTGCTTGGAGAAAACCCTGAGTCACGGTATTTCTGATGATGTACCAATATTGAGAAGGGATTCATGTGGCAGAAAAAGAGGAATATGGTTCTTCACAAGACAGTTCATTTTTGTGATCACTCACAGTTATCACGATTACTTGCAGTATTTTTTTTAAAGCAGGCAAATTGGCATAGTTTATGCAAAAACACAACTGCCCCAAAAACGGACGATATATATACAATGTAGCATCACGAAGGATTCTTCCTTTCCTCTTTTGTGCTTATCTGTACCTTTTGGAAATTATAAAAGGAATACTGAACCATTCAGGATGGGTTAGATGATGCTGCAGTAACAAAAAACCTCTCAAGTCTCTAGTTGACCATTACAGAGTTTGCACCACACTTAGCAGTCACTCAGAAACTAGGCGAATGGAAGCAACATTTGGACAAGTGCTTCTACAACTAGAGTAGCAACTGGAGGGAAGCACAAGTCTTGAGATATCTCGTAAAGTACCATTTGGAAGTGACACGTATATTCCACTCCCATTTCATAGGCTAAGCAAGTTACGTGGTCACAACGTCAAAAGAAAAAGCCATGTACAATCCTACCATCTACCCAGAGAGCCAGAATATTTGCTAAAAGGCATTAATATTTGCTAAAAAACTTATTACCCACGAATTATATTTGGTAACTATGCTTGCGTTTTTAAGAAAACACATGTATTTGTAATATTTTTATAAAATGGAGACGATATCACACACATTATCATCTGATTTTTCTTTTGGCATATCATAAACACTGGTTAAGTATTCTAATACACATTATTAAATCCTATGAATGTTGTATATTTTATTTAAACAGTTTTCTTCTCTGGAATTTTAGCACTTTCTAATTGGGTTGAAAAGAAAACCAGAAGAGTAGCGAATTGGAAGACCTGAAAGAAAATACATGTAGGAGAGGAGGGACTTAAACATAAGGCTAAAGTCTCCAAAAGGAGGTCAGGAGGGAGCAAACCAGGTCTGGAAAGAGGAAGTAGTCACATGAAAGCTTTTAATGGAGCCTTAGGTGGTAGATTCCACACATGTAGATTCAAGCTAGGAAGTTAACAGAGAAGAAACTTGAAAGGACGTCATATGGAGCTCAAACAACACTAGCAAAATGAAATGCAGACTGATTATAATTTAGGTTGAGGATACTCCACACTGGAAATACATATGAAGTTGGAGGCCAGCTACATTTACCCAGACTATGGCTAAAAGTCTTAATTTAATATCTATTCAGATCTAACCCCTAAAGTAGCAGTCAGCCAATCCGGGCAAATACAGGCTTGGAATCAACCAATTAAGGCAAAGTACAGCCTGTTGTTATTCAGTAGCTGTCATGTCCCACTCTTTGCAACCCCATGGACTGCAGCACATTAGGGTTCTCTGTTCTTGGATGAAATATTATTGAATTAGCTTATCACTTCCTGTAACATTCTCCACAGATGGGAAATTAAATTATAGTATGTTGACAAGAGATTCACAACAAACAATTTTTAAAGTTTCAGATAAACAGAAGTAGTTCCAAACATTGACAGGAAATGAAATAATTTTTATTGATTATATTTTTTCATTTGGAACACAAAGCCATTGCCCTTGTGGCTTTCTCCCAATCATTAGCCCTTCTGATTCTTTCCATTTTCCTCCTTCAGTGGACAAGAGGATTACAATTAGCATTTCAAAAGAAAAAAATGGGTAAATACTCCATAGTCAATCACCCATCTGTCTTTCTTCATATCAATCTAAGTAAAACCCCAATCTGGATGAAACTGAACATTTGCTGTCTCTAAGCCTGCACCAGGTCAGCTGGGTGCTACTGGAGAAGGTCACACAATGGAGCACACTGTACCATAACTTGAGTTGGAACCTCCACAGTTACCAGAAATCCTCTGTTTCTCAGCTTAACTCCCACTCCGAGTTTAGGCTTTTCAAACCTCTCCTCTTCAAATCTCTGATCCTCACTGCTCTTCCAGTTCTAAAAGATGGCCATGCTTAATCATTCACATAAAATGCTGAGGTTATCAACCAACCTGAATGGAGCAACCTACCATAAATGTACACCTCTACCCCTTCCTCCTGCTTCAAAAGAGAACATCAGCCATGCCACCTTCATCTGATACATCACTCCCTCCCTCATTTTCAGGAACCTCATCCCCAGAGACTGTCCTCCTCTCTACACTCATCTCTTCCTCTTAACAAGATCTTTATCATTAGGATTTCAACCTGCATCTAGATCATCCACCTGTTTCACATACATATAATTATTCACGATTAACCCAACTTGTAACAAAGAAGAACAAAAGATAATTCTGTGTTGATCTGTTTCTTTCACTATAACCTTTGCTTTGGTTCCATCTAGAGCTATAATCATACATAATGGCCTGCCTCGGGGAACTCTGTCCCTCGGCCTAAATGGTAAAGTGCCTTTAGTTGGATGGCATCACCGATTCAATGGACATGAACTTCGGCAAACTCCAGGAGATGGTGAGGGACAGGGAAGCCTGGTATGCTGCAGTCCATGGGGTCGCAAAGAGTCACACATGACTTGGCGACTGAACAACAACAAGTGTCTTTGTTCAGCTCACAGGGAGATATTCTGACCCTGGTCATTGTGAATGGCTGCAAGAAAGAAGAAATTAACACATCCCCTCTCCAAAGCTGACCAACCCAGGAGACATTTTGTAAGACTTATGGCCTTTTTTCTTTACTTCCTCACCTCCTCCATCTCTCTGCTCTATGAAAGAAGCAAGCATCCAGATTCCAATTATATGGTACTCTGGGACTCTAGTACACCATCTTCTTGGACACCCAGCTTTCTGAATAAAATAACTGTTCCTGTCCTCAACACCTCATCTCCCGATTATTTGCCAACTGCAATGAGCGACTGAGCTTGAGCTTGGTAACAATCTTTCTCCAATGAAACCTAATTTTTTAATGAGGGTATATTGTGTAATTCTGGGATCTTTAATTTTGCTAAGAACTTTTTCTAAGAACTAATGGCATTTTGGGGCTTTTGGTGGATCAGGCAGTAAAGAATCTGCCTGCAATATGGGAGACCCAGGTTTGATCCCTGGGTTGGGAAGATCTTCTGGAAAAGGAAATGGCAGCCCACTCCAGTAGTCTTGCCTGGAAAATCCCATGGGCATAGGAGCCTGGTGGGCTACAGTGCATAGGGCTGCAAAGAGTCTGACATGAGTGAGTGACTAACATACACAATGACATTTCATCCCCAGCATTTCAGCCTTTGGCATGCCTGACAACTGTATTAAAAATGGCTGGAGGTATGTAAGCTTGGAGATATTATCAGGTAACTGACCTCAAATTCTCCATATATGAAAAGAAGAGAGGGTGGTGGCATCTGACAAGAAGCAAGATCTAGCAACGTAGAGAAACATTGGGTGCAAGGTCAAGGAGAGAGAACTTTGAAAAGAGACAGAAGACTTCCCTGGGGAGCACTTTGCTGGGGGGCGCTTCCTTGAGAAAGTGAAAAAAATTGAGATGGAAAGGAGTTAACTCTGGAGAGAAGAAAGAAAAGAATGTCCCAGTCAGAGAGAATATCACATGCAAAATCCTTGGACAGAAAAAAAGTGCCGTGAGACTAGATTGCTGACATTATGGGAGAAACAGGTGGAAAGGAAGACTGGGAAGGAATGGAGAAAATATGCAACACAGGGTTTGCAGGCAAAGTTAAAAAAAAAGCAAATAACAAAATCTCCTGCCTTTATCCAAAAAGAGTTTAATTATTAAAGAGTTTTGGGCAGAGAGATAGAGAGATGACAGATCCCATTTTCAACTGAAGGGAAAATACATAGTTTCAATGTGAAGAACAAATTGGAGAGAAACAAATTGCTGTCTGGGAGGAAGAAAAGTGGATAGATTCAGAAGACACTGGGGAAGTACAGTAAGACTTGGTGAAGGATTGGCTGTGGGGTTGATACAGGCAGATATAAAATACAACTCTGGATTTCTGGCTTGCAAAACTGAAGTTAAGGAGCTAGAAAAGAAAAGCAGATTTGGAAGGAAGAATGGAATTGGGGTTTGGTTGAATATTAGGTGTTTTTAGTGTCTTTGGGTCATCAACAAACACATGTTAAGTATTCAGTTGGACAAAATAAAGCTTTGTATTTCACAGGGGGTTTCTAGGCTACAATTAAGATTTGAAAGTCATCTGTATTGAGGATAAACTTGAAGCTACAAGCTTACAATAGATCATCAAGGGAGAGTATAGAGTGAGAGGTGGAAATGACTGAGATTTAAGCATTAAATAACTCTAACATTTAAAAGCAGGAAAGAAGATGATGAACCAAATAGAGAAGTGACTGAGGAGATGTGAAGAACAGAAGTTGAGAGAAGAGATGGTTTTGAGAAACAGTTAACCTACAAGGTCAAGTAAAATGAGAACTGGAACATGTCAATTGGATTTAACAACCTGTTTTTAAGGAATGTTTTGTTCTCATAAAACTAAAAAAAAAAAGATTATAAAAGCACTAATTACATTCTGTCTCTTGAACAGAGTCTTCTCACATATTGTTTATCTTCTTTAGTTGTATTCTTTTTCTTTAGATGGTCTACTGGCATAAATTCATGAGCACACTGTTGAGGCAAAAGAATCACCATTTTCAGCACAATTCTGCTGTTGTCTCAACTAAGTTTATAAGACCAAGGCATCTTGCCAATGTTAATAGCATTTTTTTCAAACTTTCTACAATTTTAAAATACTAGTAGCAAAACTGCAATGAAGAATATATTGAAATAACTGCTTAAAATAGAGAAGATGGTGCAAACTGCTGCCTAGTAAGCCAAATCATTGTTCAATAGCTTGAAATGCTTATCAATTCATATACAAAAGTATGAATTTATTAATAATTATTGATATACAGAGAGGTGGTCAATATCTAATACATAAAATGTAGGTGGTTAAAAAGCCAAATATTTGAAAGCTGAAGTTTACTTGTATTCTATATGGGCTTCCCTGATAGCTCAGTTGGTAAAGAATCCACCTGCAATGCAAGAGACCCAGGTTCAATTCATGGGTTGGGAAGATCCACTGGAGAAGGGATAGGCAACCCACTCCAGTATGCTTGGGTTTCCCTTGTGGCTCAGCTGGTAAAGAATCTGCCTGCAATGTAGGAGACCTGAGTTCGATCCCTGGGTTGGGAAGGTACCCTGGAGAAGGGAAAGGCTACCCACTCCAGTATTCTGGCCTAGAGAATCCCATGGACAGTATAGTCCATGGGGTCCCAAAGAGTTAGACACAACTGAGCAACTTTCACTTTCACTTTGTATTCTATGCATAAAATTTAAATTCGCTGAAATGTCTTCAAAGGGGAACTTAAAGAAAAAAGGAATTCAAACATTTTCAATTCTAACTTTAATGTGAAACTAATTAGCATGCACTTTTGAAAATCACTCTCTTTTCTATACCACATCCTTTTATATTACAAACAAGAAAATAATATTCAGTGTATAAATATGGCTTGAGATACAACTTTAGTCACGTACAAAAACCATTAAGGTAGGTTTTGGATGTACTTTTCCATTTGGAAGAAATGGAAAAGACACAAATGCAGGGAAAGCATACTTTTACAATCCAAAACACAAATTTATTGATTGACATGGAAAAGTCTTATTAGTACTGAAGGAGATATTAGTACTGAAGAAGGGGAGATGCATATTTACAAAGCATATTGTAATATGCCTAGGAGGTCATAATGGTATGCTTACAATTAATGGTAACCAAAAAGGATTATTCAATTAATTATGTTGGATAACTGATCAATAGTTTGGGAAAAAATTACATTGGATCCCTATATCCCACCTTATATAAAAATAAAATTTCAGATCAATTAAACATTGTAAATAAAAAAATATAACTATGATAAATTTTTAAGATGTAAAAAGTAAAATACATATGTAAGATTTAAAAAATGAAATCATAAATAATTCTTTAAAACAGAAATAATGAACTGAGTGCTTTTATAAATACAAGTTAAAACAAGCATATGTTTGTTCATCTCATTGCCAGTTAACAAATTCGATAGTGGTTAATGTCATCAAGTTTATAGGAACAGGGGGGAATTTTCTTATATTTTAAAGTGAGTTATCCCATTCTTCTGACCATCAATTTTATAATATTTATCCAAGACCCTTAAATGTGCATACCTTTCTGGAAATACATGCTTGATAAATTTTATCAAGGAAATACTGGATAAATGCAGAAAGAAGACTGGCCAAGGATGATTATCAATAGTTTTTTATAATTGTTTAAAAAAAGAAAGAAAAAAAAGTGGGGAAGAGAATATAATTGATCAAAGGCACGGAACAGGATAAATGATGATACATAATAACATCATGAAACCATTAAAATGATCATGTAAGTCTGTCTTTATTGGCATCAAAATAAGATTATATGTGAAAGAGAAAAGGAGATTTTAAAAGAGCAAAGCTAGTCTGATCATATTTGTGAAAATATGTGCATGCTTGTGCACATGTATAAAATATAGAAATGCATAAAAATAAAGAAAAGAATCTAAGGAAACAGCGTAATTTTAACAGTTACTGTGTTGAGGTGGTCATTTTATGGATGATTTTCATGTTTTTCTTTATTTATTCTTCATTACTTGAATATTTTAAGAATGAATTTGTGGCATATCACACACACACAAAAAAGATTAAATAAAATTCCATTTTGAGACAAGCAACAAATAAGTTCTTTAGCCACTTTCCAAAAATGCATGAATAAACTATATAAAGTTTTTCTGTAAAAGATTAACCTAACTTCCATCACCAGCTGTGGATCAGAGAAATACAAAGCTCCTAGTAAACCATCCTCCACCAAGGAATCAGTATAGAAGGACTGATTTAAAACCATACCACAGAATCTAAAAAACAATCCAAACTCATAGAAAGAAATCAGATTTGTGGTTACCAGAGACAGAAGGGTGAGGGGAGGGAGAATTGGAGAAAGGTAGTCAAAAGATACTAATTTCCAGTTAGAAGATGAGTAAGTACTGGGTAACATACAACATGATGACAAATGACACTGCTATATGATATATTTGAAAGTTGCTAATATACTAAATCCTAAAAGTCGGCATCACAAGGAAAAAAATATTTTGATAACTGTGTGAGAAGATGCATGCTAACTAAACTTCTTGTGGTAATCACTTCACAATATATGTATGACAAATCATATTGTGGTATACCTTAAACTTATACAGAGCTGTATGCCAATTATATCTCAATAAAACTGAAAGCATAAATAAATAAAAGCACACCATGGGCATTCAAGTGGACTGTACTAGCTATCTACTGCTGTGTAAGCAATCACCCGAAAACAATTACTGGAAACAGCAAACATTTATTATCTCACATTTTCTTGGTGTCAGGAATTTAGGAGCATCTTAGCTGTGTGCAGAGCTCAGAGCATCCTATGATATCGTAGTCAAGGTGTCAGCCAGGGCTGCAGTCATTTCAAGGCTCAGCTTGGAAAGAATCAGCTTCAGAGCTCATTCACGTGGCTATTGGCAAGGCCTGAGCAGTTCATCTCCCAAACTGACTCACATGGGCCTTTCCCTGGGGCCATCTCATGACATGAAAGCTGGCTCCCCCAAATTGGCAGGCCAAGGGAGAGTGAGAGAAGTCCATCTCAGAAGTAGCATCTCATCTCTTCTACTGTATTCTACTCATTAAGACTGAGTTAATCAATGCAGGTGACACTCAAGGGTAGGAAAACCAGAAAGTGGGGATCTTTGAGAGCTATTTTAGGAACTGTCTTCCAACATGCACCAAAAGCAAAAGAAAAAAAGAAAAGGAAGCAAACTTAAAGTCTGTATAGCAATGTTCATAGCAGCTTTATATGGAATAGCCCCAAACTGGAAAACAATCCAAATATCAATAGGAAATGGATTAAAAATTGTGATCTACCTATATAGCAGTATATGATTCAGTGATAAAAAGAAACAAACCTTTGATTTAGTCAATATCATGAATGAATCTCATGGATATTATACCGAGCAAAAGAAGCTGGACTAGAAAGATCATACTGTATAAGTCCTTTTATATGAAATTCTAAATAGGAGTAAGCAACTGATGGTGAAAAAATTTGGAAAAGTTGTTGCTTTGTGGAGGGAACATTAACTGAAAAGACCAATGAGCAACATTTCGGGGTGGGGGATGGAAATTTCTACATCCTGATTAGGAGTATAAATTACACAGTTGCATGCATTTGTCAAAACTCAGCAAATTATGCACTTAAGATCTGCACACCTCTTTATATTTAAGTCACACTTTAGGTTGCTTCCATGTCCTGGCTATTATAAACAGTGCTGCGATGAACATTGGGGTGCACGTGTCTCTTTCGGATCTGGTTTCCTCAGTGTGTATGCCTAGAAGTGGTATTGAAGTGTAAATAAATATTAAACTCAAAAACAAAAAGAACAAAAACTGTAAGTTCGTTGAATATTGGGATGAGTTTTAAAGGAAGAGTAAATTGTCACCTCCTTTGAAGTCTTCCAAAAAGAAGTGAAAATTCCAATCTGTCTGAAGACCGTGTTGAGTGTATGTACTGGGAAACAGCTGGATGAATAGCAATTTTTCAACACAGGGAGTTAAATTTGGTTCAAGTTAAGGGCAAAGTAGAGGATCAAGGGATTTCTCCCTGCCTAGTGCCATGCTGGAAACAAGTCATTTTTGTGAAAAGAAATTTTGGCACAGGAGATGGGAGAAAAAAAGCAGAAAGAGAGAGAAGGTCACCAATTGAGTTAAGAGACTGAATTCAAAAGATGAATGATATTCACTCCAAAGTCATTAAACAAATTACAGATGGGGTCAGAGCTCCTAGTCTGATGTTCTAACTCGGTCCCATTGCTCTGGGAATTTGTTTATCTTATCTAAAAATACCACTATAACTAAAGTATTGTTTTCACTTGAAACCTACAAAGGAGATCTGGATTTTTTTTTTACATTGCTTTCCACACACTGAATCTAAACTCTTACTGATATGATTCCTTCAGGTTTCAAGAGTTTCATCCCCCAAACCAACTTTAATAAAGAAGAAAAAGATTTGTCTAAAGCTAGGGGGAAAGTTTTAATTGAAACCACTCTCCAGAGTCTGCATAGACTTGAAGTAATCAAGACCAGATTTTCTCTCCCATAAAGAAATCTGCAATGATACTGCAGCCTATCTGTTCCAGTTTGTGCTGCTTAAGCCTTGATTATGCATTTGAATAAAACCACATATTTTTGTTTTTCGAAAGCATCTTGTTTTAATTCCAATAATTTTCATTGTTTTTCCCCAGCAAAGAAGTGATATTCTGAGTATGATTCAGCCTCACTAGAAATGTTCCTAATGGAGTTACCAATGCCTTCACAGCCATAAAAATAAAACCCTCTATTAAAGGCTTCAGGGGAAGAAAACCACAATGCAATCAACATTCTCCAAAAACAGTAGCAATAATTGAATGACCAGCTTCTGCCCAAGTTTCAGTACTTTATTTCTCATGTCAGTAAATAATACAGGGCCATAAACACTGCAGACAAGCTACACACATGCACACATGCATGCATGTGCGCGCGCGCGCGCACACACACACACACACACACACACACACTTTTCTCTACATTCTGTCTGGAAAATCTGGATTTAAAAAAATACTGTTAAATTGAATCAGATAGTGTGCCTTATTGAAGGTTTCCTCACTTCCTGTGTATCAGATAGTACTTACCATATAGGACGGTTAGGAATGCAATCTGTCAAATGAAGGGGCCAGCCTGGATTGTCCCTACCGTCCCTTGCAGTTTGTACTCAATACATTTGGTCCATAAACCACCAGCAGCCTTAAAATGCCCCCAACCCAAAATAGTATCATCAACAGTTTTCCCATTCCACATAGCTTCTCCACTCTTCTTCTGCCAAGCTAGCTGCCTTTCTATTTCCTTTAAATATGCTTTTTTTGGCCATACCCTGAGGCATCTTAAAAAGATGACAATACCAGGCCACCTTACCTGCCTCCTGAGAAATCTTTATGTGGGTCAAGAAGCAATAGTTAAAATCAGACATGGAACAATGAACTGTTTCCAAATTGGGAAAGGAGTATGTCTGTATATTGTCATCCTGCTTATTTAACTTATATGCAGTGTACATCATGTGAAATGCTGGGCTGGGTGAAGCACAGCTAGAATCAAGATTGTCTAGAGAAATACCAATAACTTCAGATATGCAGATAACAACACCCTTATGGCAGAAAGCGAAGAAGAACTAAAGAGCCTCTTGATGAAGGTAAAAGAGAAGAGTGGAAAAGCTGGCTTAAAACTCAACATTCAAAAAACTAAGATCATGGCATCTAGTCCCATCATTTCATGGCAAAGAGATAGGGAAACAATGGAAACAGTGAGAGACTTTATTTTCTTGGGCTCCAAAATCACTGCAGATGGTGACTGTAGCCATGAAATTAAAAGATGCTTGCTCTGTGGAAGAAAAGCAATGACAAACCTAAACAGCATATTAAAAAGCAGAGATATTACTTTGCTGACAAAGATCTGTGTAGTCAAAGCTATGGTTTTCCATAAAAAGACACTTCCCATAAAAGACTCTTGGAAGAAAAAGTATGACCAACCTAGACAGCATATTAAAAAGCAGAGACATTACTTTGCCAACAAGGTCCATCTAGTCAAAGCTATGTTTTTTCCAATAGTCATGTATGGATGTGAGAGTTGGACTATAAAGAAAGCTGAGTGCCCAAGAACTGATGCTTTTGAACTGTGGTGTTGGAGAAGACTCTTGAGAGTCCCTTGGACTGCAAGGAGATCCAACCAGTCAATCCTAAAGGAAATCAGTCCTGAATATTCACTGGAAGGATTGATGCTGAAGCTGAAGCTCCAATAGTTTGGCCACCTGATGTGAAGAACTGACTCACTGGAAAAGATCCTGTTGCTGGGAAAGACTGAAGGCAGGAGAAGGGGATGACAGAAGACAAGATGGTTGGATGGCATCACCAACTCAATGGACACGAGTTAGAGCAAGCTCTGGGAGATGGTGAAGGACAGGGAAGCCTGGCATGTTGCAGTCCATGGGCTCGCAAAGAATCAGACACAACTGAGCAACTGAACAACAATGAGGCATGTGGGATATTAGTTCCCCCCTGCCCCCAGGAATAGAACTCATGCCCCTGCACTGGAAGACAGAGTCTTAATCACTGAACCACTGAGGACGTCCTTCCTCTAAATATTAATATCTTAGTCAAGCAAATCCAGGTGAGGTTTTATACTAAAGATCAATATATTTTACACAGAGTACAGAACTACTGGATTAAACCATGATTTTAATACAATTAACTGGCAATGAAAGGCTTATTCGTTCTGCCTTTTTACCTCTTTTCTCCCATGTGTCTCATTTTGTCTCCCAGCTTTGACAATGGACAAATACTTTTTAGAGTTCAAAGGAAAAGTCTAGTCTGAATAACATCAAAAATACCAAGTGCACCTCCACATACACACACCCAAGCATGCACACATGGAAAATTTTCACTGACCTAGAAAGAAAGAAAAATATTCTGCAAAGTCTGTCTCCTATTAATTGGACTTAGTATTATTATAGGAAAAAATAAGCATAGAGGACTTTGAATTCTCACTCACAATCAAGGGTGCCATAATGAATATTTCAACAGGCATACATTTGGAAGTTTTAATTAAAATCAGTAGTGCTATTGATATTGTAATGTCTTAGAGTAAGGCTCAGGCAAGTAATCACCCGCCTCCCAAGTGAATGGCAATACACATGCAATTAATTATAGAAGACTTTTGCTGCTGTAACCACCTTGGGATAGTCAAGATTTAGAGCAAGTGTTCACACATTTAACTACAGAAGGCAACTCTGCTGGCGATGGAATGAGTAGCTACTTAACCCAGATTCAGTGTCTCTCCTTATTAGGCCCAGTGCCTGAAAGCCTGCCATCAACTCTGCTCATCTTCTCTGGCACCACAAATAATCCTCCTGCTTCCCATGGTCAAGGCTTTTCTATTGCAGAAGTTTACCGATAGATGTTGGTAAAGCCACTTGGGGAGATCACCTTACTTTTGAAGATGTGCCCTCCCCCATCTTCCTGCCTTATGAGGATTTCAACAGAGCCAAGTATTGATTGTTACTGTCTCTTCCATGAGACATCACTCTTAAGTTCTCACTCTCAAGATCTTTTCAGGCTCCCTTGTTTCCCCATCAGAAAAAAAGAAAGAAAAAGGATTCTTGGGATAAAAGAATAGGAGAGAATTTGGGAAGCTGCCAGACCAAAGCAGAGTGCTTTGAAGTAATTTAGGGGAACTTCCCTGGTGGTCCAGTGGCTAAGACTCTGCACTCTCAATGCAAGGGGCCCCAGTTCAATCCCTGGTCAGGGAACTAAATTCCCACATGCCACAACTAAGAGTTCGCATGCCACAACTAAGACATGGCACAGTCAAATAAATAAAAAATAATAATTTTTTAAAAGTACATTCAGCTGCCAGAAGTTTCCTTCAGGATTCTTTGGATACCAGGAAACCAAACCACATTCACAAATAAAAGAGCAAGAGGGTCACAGCTGACTTAATGACTGCTTTCTAAATGATCTTAATGAAAAGTATTTATACTTCATAAAACAAAAGCCAGAACAGAATGATTCTTGCCTAAGTTTTTATGGAAAATCTATACTTCAAATGGAAAGGAAGGAAGAGAGAGAGATGGAAGGAAGAAAGGAAGAGAAAGAAAATTAAAACTTGCCCCAAGTTCTTAGGCTGTTTAGGGGGGGAAAAAAACACGAGGATTTTCTTGAGCTTTGGATAAGTCTGGTGCTAAGTTTGCTTCAATATCCACAAATGCAAGTCTAAGAGGTTCCAGCCTCTCACAGTAAGGATTTGTCTTTGTAATATCTTAAGTCCCACCACCCGGAGGATGTGACCATAGTCCCTAGGGACTTGGACAGTCCCTCTTGCTGACCTCTCTATGTTCCCCTAAAATTCACAGAAATACCTCACAATATCAAGAAAATGACAAGATTTAAGATGGTAACTACAGCGATTTTTCTGAGCAGAGTTAAGACAGTTTAGCAGTGTTGTATTCAAACCAGCCCTAATGTCATAAGCAGTCATTAGCAAGATTATAAATAGCATCTTTCCCTTTTTACAAAGCACTGCTTAGTCTGGTCTGCAAGGAAGCCAGGTAACTATGACATTGATAAAGGAAGTGAAGGTAGCTCAGTCCTGTCTTACTTTTTGCGACCCCATGGACTGTAGCCCTCTAGGTTCCTCTGTCCATGGAATTCTCCAGGCAAGAATACTGGAGTAGGTAGCCTTTCCCTTCTCCAGGGGATCTTCCCAACCCAGGGATTGAACTCTGATCTTCCGCAATGAAGGTAGATTCTCTACTGTTTGAGCCTCCAGGGAAGCCCACACAAGGAAATTGTACCACAAAACACTGAGATTTAGAAATCTAAAAATAAGCAACATGAAGTTCACACACCTAAACAGAATGTTAACTTCCCCGTGTATCTTTTACAAGGTGTCACTTTATTTCATAAAGTCCTGAGTCACAAAAAGATAGTTAGGCACAGTTAACTAATTTTTTCTTCAAAATGCATCTCCTTAGCAGATGGAAGGAATATGCTTTTAGCTTATTCTTCTAATTTTAACGCTTTCAATATGACATTTTTTAACAGTTTTAAACCATTTCCATGTTGAGAACATGAGCTGAATGTGGCATACTTCTCCTGTGTGATGTAACACTGTTTTGATGATGTTATATCAAGACACTGTAAATTATCTGGTTGGAGATTATTTAATTGTCTTAAACCAGCACTTACAATCCACAGATGAAGGTAAAAGGTTTCAGTCCATATTGAAAACAAGAAAAAGGGCCATGTCAACTGGATTCAATCCATGGTTCTGTTCTTGTCCTCGAATATCTTGGATACCAGCAACACCTCACCTTTACTGAACACTTATGAAGTTCCAGGCACTATGCTAGTCATTCTATTGACATTAAATCATTTAACAAACCAAAATGATTATTATGTGCATTATGCTCTCTTTTCAACACATTTCTCAAATGTGGAGACTGAAGGGTGTATCAGTTTCCCTAACTTATACAGCAAGTGATGAAGGAGGCCACAGTTTGAACTTCACTTTATTATGCCACACTGTCCCACATACTTCCCCCCCACACACACACTGATCAGAATTCCTATGGTGTTTTCAAAGTCAGATGCTCCCTCTAACCTCCAACTAGTGAAATATGCCAATATTGACCCCTCTTAAATTTTTCCTCCCTGGGTTCTCTTTCATTCTGTACATAGGCTTCACCTCCCTCTGCAATCCAGCCACTGCTGTCATGAGCCCACTGCATACCTTAGAAGTAGACTTTATAGTCTTTTCGTTTTACACAGTCATCTGAGAAATGAAAAGCTGCCGTAACATATGAGGTTTGTTACTATTCTTATTAAGTGTGCCTGAAGCCTGTTCTGGGTTCATGAGAACGTAGGACTAGGGGACAATGACAAGGAGTACATCTAAAGGAGCAACTGAGATGTGGAAAGCACAGCATACAAGAGGCAGGTTTAAACAAGGAAAGCTTAAGTCCACTGAAGACCTCCTGAGGGCACAAGGTGTGGGCAGAGTGTACACACCGTGACCACTGAAGCCAAAGAGTGGCAATCCAGATGAAATGCCTGAGCTCTTATCTCAATGTCCTACAGTGAAAATTTAGATTTTATGGAAAAGGACAAAGAGGAAAGAATGAGGAAGGCCCAGACTTAGAGGATGAACTCATGGTTGCCGGGGGGGAATGATGGGGGGGAAGGATAGTTAGGGAGTTTGGGATGCACATGTACATACTGCTATAAGTAAAATGGATAACCAACAAGGACATACTGTCTAGCACAGGGAACTCTGCTCAATGTTATGTGGCAGGCTGGATGGGAGGGAAGTTTGGGGGAGAATGGATACATGTATATGTATGGCTGAGTCCCTTTGCTGTCCACCTGAAACTATCACAACATTGTTTATGTGAAAGTGAAGTCGCTCAGTCATGTCTGACTGTTTGAGACCCCATGGACTGTAGCCTACCAGGCTCCTCCGACCATGGGATTCTCCAGGCAAGAATACTGGAGTGGGTTGCCATTTCCTTCTCCAGGGGATCTTCCCGACCCAGGGATCAAACCCAGGGATCAAACCCAGGTCTCCCGTGTTGGAGGCAGATGCATTATTGGCTATACCCTAGTACAAAATAAAAAGTTAAAAAAAATTATGTGTGGCCATTGTGTGCGAGGCAGTGTTCTTTATTTCACAGACAGAGGCATTATTCTCCATACTTTACAGGTGAGGAAACTGAGGTCCAGAGAGGTCTCGTAACACAAACACCACAGCTAGCTAGTTGAATAACTGGATACAAACCCCAATTTTCCTCTTCTGAAGCCTGTGCCCTTCCTTTATGGTGAGCCAGGATGACAGACAAAGATTATATGAATGGCGTGCCTGTGGCTGGAGGCAGCCAGGAATTGTGACTTAGATAGCACCGAGGAGACTGGAACAGGTGTGTCTCCACTTGTTAAGATGTCAGAGGGGGAGTGTGTACTGCAGCAAAGTGCGTGTTGTCCATTTGATCCTTTGTCACAGTTGGGGCAGTTCTACCTCATTGGTTTTAGAGGCTGATTGGATCATCTGCCTGTTCATATGAGGTTATTTCCCTTGTATTCATTTTTCACTCCCATGGTTAGAATGTTGTTTTCCTGAATACCACTTTTAATTATTAGGTGAAAGTTACACAACAGTACCCCGTAATCCTCCATGATATAGAAGGGGCTCAGGGGCCCTGTGTGCTCAAAAAAAATGTTAATTTTTTTACTCAGTATAACAGGTATATGCTCCCTTGAACTGAATAAAGCAAAAACTGATGTTTTAATTTATACAAAATAAACTTTACAAGCAACTCACAACAGTGACATGGTCACTTGGACGTATTCTCCATAAACCAGCATTTGGATAAGGAGGTTAAACCTCAGATTAGGAAAATGAGTAGTGCAGAGCCTTTGGGTTGCCTGGCAGGACATCAGAGCAAACTGGCAAGGCCACAAAAACTCAAAATTGGCCAAACTGCACTTCTGCCCAATTGTCTTCAAGGATTGAGTGTTTGGGATGGCCACTGTTGGCAAAAAACACTCAATTAAGAGATAATACCACAGTCTGGCAGCATAAAATGGCACAAGAAGATTCCCTGCTTTAAATCTTTGACCATAATCAGACCTTGTTATTAAAACTCTAGCAATGTGAAGTCCATTCAGCTCAGCAAGCCCATGAGAAAAATGAATTATTATTGTAATCCCTTACAGTTCCCTTCTAACCCTTTTACTGTTCTCTGGCTGAGTTAATATCATCCACAGCAGGCAAAAGAGACATTTCCAGAGCATAACATAGGCAGCTCTGGAGTGAAGCCATGTGGTTACACCAAGCAGCAAAGTTAGCCGTGTGCACAGAAACAGCAGACACTTTATATCAGTAAGTGTGGTGTGGTCAACCTATAAAACCAATAAATATCATCTCAGTTCACAAAGCAAACCTTTAAGTAGAATTGGTACCCCAGGAAAAAGGCAATAACTAAGATTAATCAGTGCTTTTAAGGCACATATATTTGCAGATGGTAACCGTCAATGACCATCTTAACAAGAAATACTGCCTTGGTGCATGAAGGACCATAGTACTATTTGCTATTCAGAAGCCATAGAGAACAGACTTATGGACATGGGGGTGGGGTGGGGAGAAGAGGGTGGGACAAATGGAGAGAGTAGCACGGAAACATATGCACTACCCTATGTAAAGTAGATAGCCAGTGGGAATTTGCTGTCTGACACAGGAAAAAAGAACTCAAACCAGGGCTCTGTGCCAACTGAGAGGGGTGGGATGGGGTAGGAGGGAGAAGGGAGGTTCAAGAGGGAGAAAACATATATATATACCTATGGCTGATTCATGTTGATATATGTATTCATGTTGATTCATTGTGATGGCAGAAACCAACACAATATTGTAAAGCAATTATCCTTCAATTAAAACTAAATTTTAAAAAATGAAATCAAATTCTTACAAAAGCCAAAATGCTATATTGTTGAAAAAGAAGTCAGTGATCTAGAATTTTTTGTCTATTAGATTATCAAAGACTAATTTAAGAATAATTAGCAGGAAGAATTTGGAAAGATGAATTGATTTTGAATATCCTTGGGTCACATCCTACTAAATTTATCCTCCTTTAGTAGACTGGCAATATAAATGATGGTTAGTTCAAATTAATATGTCAGGACACTCTACATTTTTAAACCCACACTGTATATTGCCAAAGTAGAACAAACACTTTGCATAGAAGCTAATACACTGTGGTTTCTTTCAGTGAATTTGTTGTGGTGGGGGTTGTTTTTTGAAAGTGATCAGAGCCTATGGATCATAACTTGAAAGGAAAAAAAGTATTTGTCATAAATAAAGAGCAGTAAGTCTTTTATCTAGAAGGTTCTTTGCTTGCTTGTTGGCCATGGGCACGTTTAGAAGTAAAAGCTTGGACTGAACTACTCTCTCCATGATAAAGAGGAAAAGGCATATGAAGATTCAAGGGAAAAGAGACAGAGGATAAGGGCAAGGGATGAATCTCAGTAAGACAGTAAAGGACCCAGAAAGACTGTTCTCAAGAAGGGCAGAAAGAAAGAAATCTTGGTGTGCAGTAGGGGCTGGAAACTTTGGAGCTAAGGCATGATGGTTTCTTTTCAAAGTAAATGCTTGTGTGTACAACATGACACGACTTCATGAGCCTCCAATCATTAAGCTATGCTTGTTGTGATTGACTTTATTGTGGAAGGCAGGGAAGGGACCCAGTTATACATCAAGGTTGGCACAAAACCAAACAATGTCAGTCCTCTCGAACATAGAGACAAAACGTACAGGCAGCATAGATGTGAAGGCTCAGGCAGGATTTCTGAACTAAGGCCAGCACTCAGCAACATCTTTGATTAAATCATCAACCTAGAGCCAACAGACTTGAGCCAAAAGCCTACCCAAGATTGCTGCAGTGTTGAGCAGACACAAGGTGCCAGAGAGGAAAGGTTTATCAAAGGTGAGTTGTGATGGTACTGGGAATACCATTCCAAAGTCAGAATCACACGGGGAATTCTAAGTGCTAGAATTCTCTGAACAAGAGGTGAAAAGTGTAAAATTGAAGGCAGATATGAGGTGAGGTGAAAACTTAAGTTCCTATTTCATTAACGACTCAATTAACTATGTCAATGCTGCTTTCATTTTAGTGTGACCAAGAAGCTCTAATGTCACAGTGACACAGCCCTCATATAGATGAGGAAAACTGAGCTTAATAAATAGAGACTACTATTTATTTGTAAATACTAGTTTTCCCCTAAATTAACTTATTATCCTGTCACATGATCATTTCTACAAGTCTGTTTTTATAAAACTACATTTTACAATACTCCAAATATGGTATTTATATTGTCTTTATAAGAAGGCAACACCTGATCTGACCTTGACAGAAAAAGACAAAATAATAAGATGGTAGAAAATTCCCACTAAAAAACATCTTAAAATAATAAGTGAAAATGATTCTTGGGAAAAAATTTTTGTTCTTGTTTAAAAAGACTGTGCTTCTTTTTTTAATTAGCACTTCATTTTAAAAACATGTCACATTTTTGCTCAATAACTCTTCCTGATAACTAAATCAAATGGGAAATTGATCTCTATAAGCATCATTTTCAGAGTCAGTATATACTCAGGATTAGAATTTCATTTGGCTTTAGACCACATGTACTTTCTTAGTGTGGTAATTCAAATTCTATTGCACATCACTTTTAATAAAAAATTAACAATAACAACAAAAAAGGTCTGAGTGTTATGAATCTTTTTATTTAGAATCTGTACTGGTTTCTTGGGTAAGGCTGCCATTAGAAGTAACCACAAACTGGGTGGTTTCAAGCTACAGAAATGTATGCTCACAGCTGTGGAGGCTACAAGTCTGAAATCAAGGTGTGGGCAGGGAGGTTCCTTCTGGAAATTCTGAGGAAGAAAGTGTGCCATGCATCTTCCTAACTTCTGGTGATTATCAGCTATCCTTGATGCTCCCTGGCTGGTAGACACAGGACTCCACTCTCTGCTTCTGTTTTCACATGGCATTATCCTCTACATCCCTGTGAATCTGTGTGTCCTCTTCTCTTCTAATAAGGATATCAGTGACCTTCAATGAGGTCCCATCCCAATCCAGTAAGACTTAATCTAAATAATTCCATCTATAAAGACCTTATTTCCAGAAGCTCCCTGGTGGCCAAGGTGTTAGAATTCTGGGCTTTCCATGCAGTGGTTTGGGTTTAATCCCTGGTTGGGAAACTGAGATTCCACAAGCCATTGTAGCACAGTTAAAAACAAACAAACAAACAAATACCTATTTCCAAATGAGGTCTTATTCTGAGGTTCAGAGTGGACATGAATTTGGGGGGCATTCATAACTTAGACTGTAAACTTTTGCAGGGTACTCTCTATATGATTCAAATTTTAGCTCTGTCAGCACCTAGCCTGTATAGAATGAACACCAAGGAAAAAATGTGAAACCAATTACAAAGGCAAATACACTAAAATGTTTCAACTAAAGCAGCTCGTCCCACAACTTTGAATACTTTATGGATATTTTCCACTATTTTAAGCATATAAATCATATATCAGTCTCTGGAAGCCCATTCCCCAAAAGTCAAGTTCTCCTGTGACTCTTAGTTATTAATAGAATAACTAAGAGCTTCAATTATTCCTCACAGCAAAATTTATTCTCCCAACAGCTCTCTCAAGTTCATCAGGACTTTAAAAGCACAACTATAACCCATTGAGAGGTCACAAGTTCACTCTTATACTACAGAAGGCAATTTACAGATTCAATGCAATCCGTATCAAGTTGCCAATGGCATTTTTCACAGAAAGAGAAGAAATTATTTTTAAATTTGTATGGAACCACAAAAGACCTCAAATAACCAAAACAATCTTAAGAAAGAACAACAGAGCTGGAGGAAATCATGACTCCCTGGCTTCAGACTATACTACAAAGCTACAGTAATCAAAACAGCATGATATCAGCACAAATACAGACACATAGATCAATATGGTCAATTAATCTATGACAAAGCAGACAAGAATATATAATGGAGAAAAGACTGTCTTCAATAAGTGGTGCTGAGAAAACTAGACATCTACATGTAAAAGAATGAAATTAGGGGTGAGTGCTTAATCTCCGGCCTTGCGGCTTAGTTTTTCTCTCAATTTGGGCTTGAGGCCTCTGTCCCAACCATGCTCCGCCAGATCATCGGTCAGGCCAAGAAGCACCCTAGCTTGATCTCCCTCTTCATATTTATTGGAGCAGGAGGGACTGGAGCAGCACTGTATGTCACACGCCTGGCATTGTTCAATCTCGATGTCAGTTGGGACAGAAAGAATAACCCAGAACCCTGGAACAAACTAGGTCCTAATGATCAGTACAAGTTCTACTCTGTGAACGTAGATTACAGCAAACTGAAGAAAGAAGGTCCAGACTTCTAAATGAAATATTTCACTTAAAGCTGCTCAGAATGAAGTTCTTCCAGAAGCCATCCGCACAATTTTCCACTTAACCAGGAAATATTTCCCCTCTAAATGCACGGAATCATGTTGGTGTATTGTATTGGGGTTTACACTGATGAATAAATAGTCTGAAACTTAAAAAGAAAAAAAAGAATGAAATTAGAACATTCTCTAATACCATATACAAAAATAAACTCAAAATGGCTTAAAAACTTAAATGTAAGACCAAATACTGTAAAATTCCTACAGGTAAACATAAGCAGAACACTCTTTAATATAAATTGCAGCAATATTTTTTTGTCCCTGTCTGAGAGTTAATGGAAATAAATGCAAGAATAAACAGATGGGACCTAATTAAACTTACAAGCTTTTGCACAGCAAAGGAAATCATAAAGAAAATGAAAAGACAACCTATGGACAGGGAGAAAACATTTGCTATGATTAATCCTGTCAAGGGATTAACTTCCAAAATATGCAAATTGTATAGCTCAATATCAATGTTAAAAAAACAATAAAAAGCTGGCAGAAGACCTAAATAGTAGATATTTCTCCAAAGAAGACATATAGATGGCCAACAGGCACATGAAAAGATGTTCAATATCACTAATTATTAGAGAAGTGCAAATCAAAACTACAATGAGGTATCACCTCATAACCAGTCAGAATGTTCATCATCAAAAAGTCTACAAATAAATCCTGAAAAGGGTGTGGAAAAGGAATCCCTCATGCAGTGTTAAGTGGGAATTTAAACTTGTGTAGCCACTATGGAGAACAGTATGGATGTTCCTTAAAAAACTAAAAATAGAGTTATCATATGACCTAGCAATCCCACTCCTGGGCATGTATCTGGAAAAGACAAAAACGCTACTTTGAAAAGATACATGCACCCCAGTGTCCATTGCAGCACTGTTTATAATAGGCAAGACATGGAAGCAATCAAACTGTCCATCTACAGATGAATGGATAAAGAAGATGTGGTACATATATATAATGGAATATTACCCAGCCATAAAAAAGAAAGAAATACTGCCATTAGCAGCAATGTGGATGGACCTAGAGATTGTCATACTAACTGAAACATCAGAGAAAGCCAAATATCATATGGCTAATCTAATATAATTATAATCTAAAAAATTATAGAAGTGAACTTATTTACAAAACAGAAATAGACTCACAGACACAGAAAACAAATGCATGATTACCAAAGGAGAAAGAGGGGGAGAGGGATAAATTAGGAATTTGGGATTAACAGATACACACTACTATATATAAAACAGATAACCAAGAAGGACCTACTGATAGCACAGGGAACTGTATTTAATATTTTGTGATAACCTAGAATGGAAAATAATCTGAAAAAGAATACACACATGTACAAACACATATTATACTAAAATAATATCACCACTAGGTACAGATACATATCAATCTAAAATACTGCTTTCTGCAGTGGGAAATGTGGTTATAATAAAAAAAACAAAGGAGGTAGTCCATAAAGCCTACCTCAGAACATAGTCTTGGCCTACCTTCCCAGTTCCCTAGGCTGTACGACCCACATGGTCAGATGTCACCAAGGACCACTGGATATAACCATTAAATTTCTCCCGTGAAGATAAATCTCTGCTCCATTGTTCTTATCATTCGTCTTCCCCTTTTTAAGCTCTCAAAGTCTTCTATCTATAAAATTTTACTTGATCGCTTTTATACTCTCTAATATTGTTTCTTACTTGCCTAAATCTAGTCTATACGCCCAAACACTCCAAACAAATAAACACCTTATTTAAACATAGAAGCTATATAGTAGGAGAAAAGAGTAGTAGATTTGACTGTCAGATAACTGATGCTCTGATACAGCTTTTACCACTAAGTGAAACACCCTAGGTCTTAATCTCCTTCAAAGCTGAAGTTTATGTTCTTAGAAAATGCATGCTGAAATATTTAGGAATGAATTTTTATTTCTCCTTCAAGTCATTTTCAAATAGTTGACTCGAAAACATAGGTAGGTAGGTAGATGGATGGATATAAAACTAATAAGGCAAAATGGAAGTTGTTGAATCTGGGATCTAGATGTATGGGATATATAGGTGTTAATTGTATTAGTCTTTCAACTTCTCTGTGTATGTGAAAATGGTAAGGAAAACTGCAAGTGAGAGAATGAAGTTGAAATAAATTTAAATTCTTCTATTTTCAAATTCCATAACTGTGTATATCTAAATTATACCTCATCAACGACCCTCCCAAACTATCTTCCATCTGGACTTCTCCATGTGTTCTAATGTCACCTCGTTATCTTACAACTGAGGTCTGACATGATAGAATGATCTTTGATTCCTCTCCCACCTCTGGCTTCATGTACACTAGTCCAAAGCCTATTGAGTCTTCCTTTCAAATGTTTTGTATGTTTCACTAACTTTGCATTCCCATTGGTAACATCTTCAGTCTGTCCGGTCTTTTTCAGCATCCTACTTCCTGATTTGATTTCCATATCAACTGTGCTAACACCAATCTTATCATGTCACTTCACTGTTCTATCAATATCTACTTCTTAAATGTTGTCTCTCACTATTCCTATATACAAGTCCCAGACACCAGACAAATAAGCTCACTCCTCATTATACCCTGCGCTTGTGCTTTTGTTCACAAAGCTCTCCTATCTGAAATCATCTTTTCCTCCTTGTAATTATTCAAGCTCTATCAGCTGGCCCTAAGTGTGTACTAAACCTATTAATGCTGCTCTCTATATAAACATCCTCTCATCCGCATTTCTAGTCTTGGCCCTTATGACACCCAAAGATTTCCTAAGAATGTAACCTCCATGAGGGCAGAAGCCTTGCCTGTCTTGGTCACTGATTTATCTCCAGCATATAATAAAGACAATATTATTTGGGCGATAAAATAATAGTGTTCCTGGAAATGTTCATTTAGTTAATTTTACATTTTGTGTTGTGGCATTTCCCAGACACACACACACACAATTGTTTCCCACAAAAAAAAAAAAGCTGAAATGTTTTTTAAATGACTTTGTATTCGGGATCTTCAGAAAAACAGAACCAAGAGGATACATAGAGATATCTGAAAGGAGATTTACTCTGAGAAATTGGCTCAGTGATTATGGAGGACAGAGCTTAGACAGCTATCTGCAAGTCAGAGTCCCAGGAAAGCATATTTCCAGTCCAAACTTGGAGGCCTGACAACCAGGAGCACTGGTGTCCAAAAGCAGGAGAATATATGCCCCAACTCAAGCAGAGAGGGTAAATTTGCCCTTCCTCCATCTTTTTGTTCTATTGGGTTGGCCAAAAAAGCTTGTTCAGGTTTTTCTCATGGGAAAACCTAAATGAGCACTTCTGGTCAACTCAATATTTAGGTCCTCAGTGGACAAGATGATGCCACTTGCACTGGTGAGGGCATCTTCTTTGCTCCTTCTGCCAATTGACATCCTAATAACTTCCAGGAAACACCCTCACAGACTCACCCAGAAATGATGTTTTACTGGCTATCTGGGCATCCCTTAGCTGAGTCATGCTGACACATAAAATTAACCGTCATAGACCTCCACGACTGACAGGAAAGCACAGGAAAGGGAAAGAATAACTGTTCGAGGTATGTGAGGTACTATAGATCCTCTCCCTTAAAAAGCAAATTCTGGGGCAACTCAGCCAAAATGTACACATATAAACACACAGTGAGTTAAAGTATTTGGGAAAAGTCCCACTGTTAGTGCCGTAAAGACAAGGTCCAGGGGGTAATATCTGTTGGTAACTATGACAGTGAACACTATGTTTCCTCACCTTGACCCTCACATCTAACTTTCATCGCCAAGAGCCTCAAGGCCAACTGTGTCAGCTCCCCCATGCCTGACTCAATCCCATTACGTGGAGGACGGGGGGGACTGAAGAATGCCTACTTGAGGACCCTGCTGATTCAAAATCAAGATGTTCTCACTGTTGACTCCACTCCTACCCTTTTCCTCACTTCCCAGAAAAATGTGTTCCTGTCTGCTCACTCCACTTTGCTTACTCTTCTTTATCTCATCTGGATTTCAGACTATAAAATGCTCAAAAGAAGTCTCTGTTTAATAGAAGAAAACCAGGATCAAGGTATGGAAAGTCAATTTAACAACCCATCTCAGTGCCTGAAAGTCCTGGCCCTGAACATCAAAACCCCAGGAGTTCCTGAACTTGAAACTTTGACTAATTAAACAATGATATTCATAAATCTGTCCTCCTCTGTCTTCTTTATCCTCTTATTAATGTGTATGCACACACATGCATATACACACGCACACGATTCTCAGACCTCATATTCTAACTGACACTCAGGCTTATATCTTTCAGCACAAAGAAACAATACCCAGACCTGCCTTCACAGTTAGTCACCTGTTATCACCATAGCTTGGTCATTTCTCTCATGGTGACCACACTCGCGTCACATTCACTTAAATTCCCTTCTTTCCATCCCCCCAACTCAAAGTGCTTTCATTACTAGAGTCTCCCTTCTACCTCTTATTGGGAGGAGAAATAAAAATCACTCTAGTAAACAGAATTTCTGCCTTGGTCCTATAAACATAATGCAAAAAATTGGCTCTAGGTTGACTTAATGTCACTTATACACAATAAATTTCTGCCTGCTCCTTTTTGTTCCAACTGCCAGGATAGCCAATTTTGCTTAGGGAAATATTTCATGTCCATCAATTTGTGTGTGGCCATTGGGCTGTCAAAAAAAATAGCATTATCCAATACATTGTTTCCTCTGGAACCTTCACTTTGAGAAACTTTAGAAATACACTTTCTCCCATGTATTATAATCTGCTCATTTCTTGGGCCTGACATTATTTACTCTCTTGCTTTCTTCAGTAAGACTCTGTTTTAACCTTCTGTGTCCTACCATTCATGGTGTTCCAGTTGGTAAACTCCATCGAGTAGATGGAGCATAAATATTAAATTCAGGATACCATATCAACCTCTTGAATTAACAAACTGAAAGGTTATTCTAGTTACATATTCATCATTGCAGCTAGATTAAGGGACTGAGGTACAGTTAAATATCTGAAAGCAACATCAACCCCAAACTGCCTATTACAAAAGCATGTGGAGGCCACAGAGAATGTGTGGGTCATGTCACACTGAAATTGGCTGGGGGAAAATGAATGGTGAATAATTCAGAATAAATGCAGTCAGAAATGTACTTAAAATGTTTCCATAAAATTTCATTTATGTCTCAATCATAGTGCCTTCTGTAAACTCCCGGGGCTCTTGAAAAATAACTCAGACCAGCATGAGATAGATACTTCAATAGCATATTATATTTTAAAACAAGAAGTTTGTGTTCACTTCATTTTCAATTCAGTTAGACAAAGAAATGGAAAATAAATTCACACAAATCTCTCAAAATTTAAAGAAAAAAATCATCAAGCTACAATTTAGTACTAATCATGACACTTTTCTGCAGTCAATAGCACTGGTGATATTTGTATTATGCTTTCAATCCAAAGCCTAAAACTTGTCATGATCATTAGAAGCTCGCTATTTCTATAGTGAGTACACTTGAAAGACAGAATTCATACATTGTTTCATGTAAAATATAATTCATGATGGGAAGATGGTTTCTGCAAACTTAGCCACTTACACTCCTACATTCCTTCCCAACTTCACAAAATATTTACCACCCATTAGTGCTCCCGATTTCTTCTTCAGTGTTTATATTAAGGCTATATTCAGTGTTTTAAAGTAGGTAATCTTTTAAAAAGGAGACCAAGAAAACTAGAGAATCATAATAAGCTGTCTAAGCTCACCCTTACATCTTATGAAACAGGAGCAGGACCAAGATACAAGAGTTTTAGAACCACTGGCTTTATCTGAGTTACGCATAGAGAAACAATTCAGGGGGTAGCAGGATCTCTGCTAAACCTTTCGAGGTGCACCTCTCCTTGAGATGACAGTGTCATGGGAATGTACAGGCTTGTTTGGAGTCCACAGGGGTCTTGGGACATGCCAAACTATTAAAGAAATATTCTTTATTTCCAAATTAAATGAGACTCATTAAGAGTAAATCTATGTTTCTTGATATTTATTGAAGTTGCTTACATTGTCTTTATATCTCCTGAGGTTGTTCATCTATGAACAAGGTCATAGGTCAAAAGGTCATAGGTTTCTCTAAGTCATGTTACAGAGAAACAACAGTCTTCTTTTCCCACATTTCATAATATATAGAGACAAGCACTATCAACAATTGTAGCTGAATTTTGTAAAACAGACATACAAAAAAAACTCTGTAAGCCTAAATAATATGCTTATTTTGCTACTTCTAGATATTTTCTTCATTTTAGATGTTGTTTACTCATAACTCCCTATGAAATCTAAGAATTTGGATCATTTGTACCCAATTTCTTCCAAGATGTAAAACTAACACATCTACAGCATAATTTTGGTTGTATCAATAATCAGTATTTCCATGACTTTGACTTGTAAATGATTTCCATAGCTGAATCATAGACCACACTGAGGTTAGTTTTCAGTTCTTACACAACATTGTTTCTCCTTGGAGTTAAGCGGATTGCTCCTTTACTTAGTTATCTACATACCAACTATCAATTTATCCCCCAAACTCTCCCTCTGTTGTATAAAATTCCTCTCAGTATGGCCAATCACTTCAGCTATTTATCAGTTTATTTGGAGACATAGCTCTAGAAGGTTCTAACTGACACAGTGCGGACCAGTCTGGCTCTTCTGCTGTCTTAGGAAAAGTCTGGTTGTTCTGTTGAGAATAAATTTTTAAGTTTCCCCTCTGGTAATGGTGCACTAGACAATTTAACAACACCCACTCCCCGCCACCTGCCCTCTACCACCACCACAACCTAGGCCCTCTGTTTTACTTCTCCTGAAAATAAAACCTCACAACTATATCAGGGTAGAAGAGGGGCTTTGGGGATTTAATTGCTTCTCAAACACAAGTGCCTTCAAACCTCCAATTTTCAACCTTGCCTTCACCCTTCACTTTCAAGGTGTCACCATTCCTTGAGACCTTTGAGAGTTCCCAGGTATAAACTTGTTTCTCAGCCTCCCCCTCCATCAAGTTAAAGGTTCCATTCAGTTCTCAGACCAACTAAGTCAGTTACCAGGCAACCCGCTTCCTAATGGTCAACATTTTGTCGTATTCATCTTTTAGGCTATTCTCTTTGTACTTGTGGTTTTATCTTATTGTTATCTCTTTACTATCATTTTACAGGGGTGTCAGGGGGACAAGAAAATAAGCGCATGTTCATTCTGTAAATACAAGTTGAAATACAGCAATTCTGCTATATTTCCAAAGAGCCAAAAAAAAGTAAGGGAGCAGATAAATATGAAGTCTCTGAACCCAGGACATCTGGTTTCAGAAATAGCTCCAGAGAGGTTATTTCACTTCTCTGTCCCTCAGTTTATTTGTAAGATATAGAAAATAACAAACCTGTCTAAGATGTGCTCTGATTATAATATGAATTATTACATGCAAATTAGCTGACTGCCACATGATAAGTGCTCAATAAATCTTAGTTATTATTAGTGATTTCACTAAATCTGTGTGCATGCTTTCATAATAGCAAGAGGGAAATGGAACATTTTTGCATGAGCTTTTGCAAAAATATTTGTTTCATATAAAAAGCAATCCACTAAAATATATCTAATATATTAATAATTTCTCTTCTAAATCTTCCTACTTATGTGCTCTTCGTTTTTTCTTCTTGTCAAGGTTTTTTGACATGGACAGCTTTTAAAGTCGTTATTGAATTTATTACAATATCGCTTTTTTTACTAGTATTATTTCTTTTAGCCCACTCCCCCCTAATTCACAATCCAGAAACAGGATTTTCCCTAAGGCTCCCTTTGCCCAAGGAACCAGTTGGGCATGAAGAAATGCTGCCCCCTTGTGGCCACTTCCCATAACAACTTTAAAACCGGTTCTGATTGTCATTCAGTTGCTACTTCAAGTCTGATTGTTTGTGACAGGATGGACTGCAGCATGCCAGGATTTCCTGTCCTTCATCATCTCCTGGAGCTTGCTCAAACTCATGTCTATCGAGTTGGTGATGCCATCCAACCATCTCATCCTCTGTCGTCCCCTTCTCCTGCCTTCAGTCTTTCCCAGCAACAGGGTCTTTTCCAATGAGTCGGCTCTGCATCAGACGACCAAAGTATTGGATCTTCAGCTTCAGCATCAGTCCTTCCAATGAATATTCAGGACTGATTTCCTTTAGGATTGACTGATTTGATCTCCTTGCAGTCCAAGGGACTCTCAGGAGTCTTCTCCAGAACCACAGTTCGAAAGCATCAATTCTTCAGCACTCAGCCTTTCTTACGGTCCAACTCTCACATTAGTATATATGACTACTGGAAAAACCATAGCTTTGACTATATGGACCTTTGTCGGCAAAGTGATGTCTTTGCTTTTGAATACACTGTCTAGGTTTGCCATAGCTTTCCTTCCAAGGAGCAAGCATCTTTTAATTTCATGGCTGCAGTCACTGCCCACAGTGATTTGAGCCCAAGAAAACTGTCTGTCATTGTTTCCATTGTTTCCCCATCTATTTGCCATGAAATTATGGGACCAGATGCCATGATCTTAGTTTTTTGAATGTTGAGTTTTAAGTCAGCTTTTTCACTCTTCTCTTTCACCTTCATCAAGAGGCTTTTTAGTTCTTCTTTGCTCTCTGCCATTAGGGTGGTATCATCTGCATTTCTGAGGTTATTGATATTTCTCCTGGTAATCTTGATTCCAGCTTGTGATGCATCCAGCCCAGCATTTTGCATGATACACTCTGCATAGAAATTAAATAAGCAGTGTGACAATATACAGCCTTGACATACTCCTTTCCCAATTTTGAACCAGTCCATTGTTCTATGTCCAATTCTAACTGTTGCTTCTTGACCAGCAAGCATACAGGTTTTCTCAAGAGGCAGGTAAGGTGATCTGGTATTACCATCTCGTGAATCATTTTTCAGTTTGTTGTGATCCATACAGTCAAAGGCTGTAGAGTAGTCAATGAAGAAGAATGATGCTGATAGGCTTTTAATATTCACAAGCCCTTAATCGGGGGTCTTCTGGAATCTGAGACTGGGCTACATGAGCTTTCCGCCGAGTTTGTTTTTGCTGTCCCGGTTTCCAGCACACTGGGCTTCTTGTCACTTCCGCTGTGCTGGGTTTCCGTCACATTCAGCTTCCACAGAGTGAGTTTTCACTGAGTTGGGCTTCTGCTGTGCTTGGTCCCCACATCGCTGGGGCCGAGCCAAGGTTGCTTCAGCCAGGTTATATCCAGGTCACAGCACCAGATATGTCAGGAGAGTGTGTAATTTCCTTGGTTCTGTCTTGCCACAACAAAGATTTGAAACTGTGGACTAGTATTACAGTTTGGTTACAGCTCAGGGTTTTATTTAGCAAACAAAGCATAGTACACCCTCGAGACATGAGGGTGGGCTGACCCCAAGGGAGAGACCTGCTTCTGTTTTATGGTGTTTGGTTTTTTGGCTGCGAGGCATGTGGGAAATTAGCCCCAGGGATCAAACACACACCCTGTGCACTGGAAGGCAAAGTCTTAACCACTGGACCGCGAGGAGAGTTCTCACTTTTTCTTCTTTTATTTGTTCCTGTTTGTTGACACCACATCCATTCTCAGTTCTCTTCTAATAACACACAAAATAAAGAATGAAGCTGTTACTCTGGCACCAGTTGGCCTCGCCTGCTAGCCTCCTAATCCCATCCACTACAGGTTTCCCATCAACTAGTACCCAATCCTTTCTTTGGGTTTTCTTTCATAGCTATGCTTGGGTCTGTATCAGAACATCAGCTATAAGTTTTTGGCCCCCATCTCCTTACAGCTTGTTTTGTACTTTTTTTTTTACTTCTTATGCATGCTTGCCATCAAAGGACATGCTTCCCTTCCTTATTAGCAGAAGTCAATAACTAGAAACCATTCACTTTATATGTTCTGAAGGAAGTGATCAATTTTATACCATATTTTGCTGATATTTGATAAAGAAAGAGGGCTATTAAGGTGGTTCCCAGCTATGAGATTTTCTCTCTAGAATTCCCTTCCTTGGCCCATGGATCTGGCTGCCCAGTTCTGGGACTGCAGCATCACTCTCTACATATCCAGTGCTTCGGAGGCAGAAAAGGGCTTCAAAACCATCCATAGCACTTGATTCATGCAAGTGTTTCAGTAAATGAATGTTTTTGCCTTTCTCCGCAGAAGTAAAACACTACACATGGATTTTATTTTCTAACTACTCAATCAAATTTCTAACTATGCATTTACGTGTTATATAAGTATGGGTGTATTTAATTATATATGTGTGTATTTTTAAATGAGTGGAAGGAAAAGTAGAACATACAACATTTATCCTTACAAATCTGTGGTTTTCTATCTATTATGTATTTGGATTGAGCTCTTGCCTTTCATCTTCCATGACTAACCCATTTAGAAACCACCCCCCATATCCCTGAATTTTGCTTACTGTTTTATTGGTGGGTTCTTACACATTCTTTTCCCAGTTGTCTGCTTGGGCTTATTTTGGCAGCTCCTAAATTGGATGCCACTGAAAATAACTTCCCTCAGAAACTTCAAGACCTCTTTTTCACAGGTCAGAAGTCGAATCCTACTTAGATCAGAGCGACTTGCTAGAGTGACAGAGCAGAGGCTTGTTGGCTGTGCCCTAAGCAAACCTTGTTTTTTTGCTTTAGAGCTAGAAAGCACCGGGGTTACTATACATTCTTTGGAGCAGATGAAAACACCATTGAGTAGGCAGTTTTTATTCATTTTCTCTATTTGTATCAGTTTATCAAAACCTATAATCTTTTGGTGGGGCAGAGGGATGTAAAAATGCAGTGTCTTAGTGCATTTATGTAAAATCATTTTGTAAACTTGAAAAATGTTACATTACTATTTATAAGTAATTATTATCTTCTCGGATATGGGGTAGTTTCTACAACCAGCTGATACTTTTACCATTAATGCCCTTTAGAGAAGGAAAAACATTCATAAGCATAAGCTTACTTGGTTTCAAGAAAGGTCAAAGATGTCTACTCATGATGCCAGTCAAAAGCTTCAAAAACCTGGGCTATTGATCATGGTTCTTTCAGTTGAATGATAAATATTAGAGAGTGACAGGACCCTCTTGGTCACTGAGTGTCCAGCATTACCAACAGTTCAGTTCAGTCGCTCAGTGGTGTCCGACTTTTGCGACCCCATGGACTGCAGCACGCCAGGTTTCCCTATCCATTACCAACTCCCGGAGCCTACTTAAACATGTCCATTGAGTCAGTAATGCCTTCCAATCATCTCATCCTCTGTCGTCCCCTTTTCCTCCTGCTTTCAATCTTTCCCAGCATCAGAGTCTTTTCCAATGAGTCAGTTCTTTGCATCAGGTGGCCAAAGTATTGGAGTTTCAGCTTCAGCATCAGTCCTTCCAATGAATATTCAGGATTGATTTCTTTTGGGATTGACTGGTTTGTCAACTACAAGTCCTTGTAGTCCAAGGGACTCTTTAGCATCTTCTCCAACACCACAGTTCAAAAGTGTCAATTCTTCAGCGCTCAGCTTTCTTTATAGTCCAGCTTATATGCAGAGTACATTGTGCAAAATGCTGGACTGGATGAAGCACAAGCTGGAATCAAGATTGCTGAGAGAAATCTTAATAACCTCAGATATGCAGATGACACCACCCTTATGGCAGAAAGCAAAGAAGAACTAAAGAGCCTTTTGATGAAAGTGAAGAGGAGAGTGAAAAAGTTGGCTTAAAATTCAACATTCAGAAAACTTAAGATCATGGCATCTGGTCCCATCACTTCATGACAAATAGATGGGGAAACAATGGAAAAAGTAACAGATTTTATTTGGGGGGGGGGCTCCAAAATCACTGCAGATGGTGACTGCAGCCATGAAATTAAAAGACGCTTGCTCCTTGGAAGAAAAGTTATGACCAACCTAGACAGCATATTAAGAAGCAGAGACATTACTTTGCCAACAAAGGTCTGTCTAATCAAGCTATGGTTCTTCCAGTAGCCATGTATGGATGTGAGAGTTAGACCATAAAGAAAGCATCACCATACTGTTTTGTATGTGAGACTGTCCCTGTACTTATTCCTTCAAACACACTTTGCAAATGTTTCATCCTCATGATATAATCAGAGTATCCCTAAATATTATTATGGGATGTGTACAAGCCATCTTTTGAAACTGATAAATCAAGTAAAGAGAACTATTAACTGCCCTGTGTTAAAATGACTTAAGGATATCACAGGGTTGTCCAACGAAGGCCCATAGGTGAAATCTAGCCTGCCTTTAAATAAAATTTTATTGGAACAGTCATGCTCATTCATTTCCATATTATCTATGGCTGCTGTTGTACCACAACAGAAAAGCTGAGTAGTTGCAATAGATACTGTACAGCCCACAAAGCCAGAAATATTTAGTATGTGGCTCCCTCAAACAAGTGTGCTTGCCCCTTGCATTCCAGAGCATCAGCATGCCTACTAAAATCCCAATCCTGTAAAGTTTTAGTAAAGAAACCTCTTTTATGGCATGGACTTTCCAGCAGGAATGAAACAGTTAATTAAGGTAACACTTAACTCTTAAAAAATTATCTTTTTTTCATTTTAGTTACCTTGAGAATACAGAGGTATTATTTGTTTGCTTCAGTTTTGTGTTTCTGATCTTAAAAAGAAAGGAGACTGAAGGCTCCACAGGGAGTAAAAGTCATCTTGAAAACAGAATATATCTTTTTTAAACAGACAGATGAGCTTTTGTAGGTTGAATCTCATGTCACTAATAGGAGAGTTTTAATAATTTATAATCTAAGTATATAAATAAAACGTCTGAGTTTTACAAAACTATACATATTGCAAGCAGATATCTGGCAAAAATTTTCTTGAAAACAGAAAGCAAAAATTTAGTAACTGTAATTTATAGCTATTGGAGACTTATCACGTGGTCTATGCTTTCTAAGTATACCAGTTTATATACCTTTGATCTAATTTCTGACTGTATATATTGATTATTGATTGCCATATGACAAGTTACCCCCAAACTCCTCATGTACATGCCTGACTGCTTCAATATCCTCATGATACAATGACTGGCTTCCCCAGAGCTAGTGATCCAGGAGAAAAGGGCAAGGCAGAAGTTAACAAGTCTTCCATGACATAGTCTTGGAAGTCACACTTGGCCATTTCTACAATATTCTCTTGGATACACACAGATCAAGCCTATTCTGTGTGGAGATGAGAATTCATGAAGAGCCATCTCAGAGTGGCCACCACACTATAATTCTTTGTTCATATATTCTGTATAGTAATTTTAAAGGGTAGTTTCATATATGTCTATATTTCCTTATTCACAATTGTAAAATCCATTAGGCCCTGGAAACAAATGTTTCCCTTATAGCTCTATTGCCAGATAAACTTTACCCAGCTTGGATTCATCTGCCAACAAAACCTGGTCTAAAGTGCTAAGAGGCTAGTCACAGCCTCTACTTATCTCATTTGGTGTGAACATTTCTACATTTGACAGCATAAATGCATTTGATTCAGGTGGTGTGATCCCAGACTCTCCCGTGGTGTTATGTAATATAAAATATCTGAGCCATATTATTTTTCTAAATTAAAAAAGTATGAAGTCCAAAAGATACTTGGCTCCAAAGGTTCAGGATGTTTAACTTAATAAAAAGGAATGATGAACTGTCCAGCTTCACTACTGAGTTTATGAGAACTCTTCTGATGCTAGAGGTCACATATAATTAGTTATAATTCTCCTGGAGAAATCAACACACAAATACAAAGAAAAGTGTCCAAGAAGAAACAAGTCATCTCCTAATTGGTAGCTGAAAAAACAATACCTCAAGAATGAGAACCAACACCCTTTCTCTCCAGTCTCTTCCCATCACCATTGTCTACAGTCCTTTCTTTCTTTCTGCAGTTTTCTTTCTCCTCTTTCACCTACACAATTTTGTTCCTCCATGTTCATCTGCCATTTTTTCATGACATTTCCAAAATAAAACAATTACTCCCCCCAAAGTGTTAACAAAACAAAACAAAAATGTATCTGTAGTGCCGATAACTACCATATGCACATATCTGACTGATTCATAGCAGAGACTGTGCCACGTTCATGGATCCACTTCTGCCTTCAGCCAGAGCAGACAATTCAGATTAAGTGATAGCTTCTCACTTAAACCACCCAAGTTGCTCTGTTTCTACACCTGAGGGCTTATCCAGTGATGGCACTTGGGCAGTCCAGTAGCACCAGGGACTTAACATCTTCAACCAAGGAGGAAACATTGGTCGATAAACATTCCAGCTTCCCCAACACCTCACAGAACCAATTCTTTTTTTCCCACTGACTCCAAGTCAGCTGCAGGTCCAGGCAACTCCTCAGGGGAGCTGCCCCCCATGATGTGACCTCCACCACACCTCCACATAACACGCACCTTCACAGTCACCAACTACACCTTCCTAAGTAGAGGTGAGTTCTGCACCAGCAAGCAGCACTTAAACGCTCCCACAAAGTGCCGGACGCCCCAACATTTTATTAGCCGAAGTGTGTCATGTGGCCACGCCTAACTTCAAGGTAACAGGAGATGAAATCCTGCCATGTTCCCCACAGGAGAAGCAAATGAGATGTTGGGGAACAGGGGTAATGCCATGTGTACGGTAAGCCTCCCTCTGCCAGTTGCTTTTTTCTCCACATGGCTCTGAGATTGCTCCATGTCTTAGTGCATGTAGGTTTAGTCCTTTCTCATTACTGTCCAGTATTGTATAACAATGACTCTATCATAATCTATTATTTTCTACCGATGGTTATTCCATTTAGGTTATTTCCAATTTTCTGTTCAAACAAACAAGCTTGCTATGAATATTTAATATGTGTAACACAAATTTCTCTAGATTGCTATTCTAATTTAAATGCCTATTTTATGAGGAAGCCATGCTGCATCATAGGGAGTGGTCAAGAAAAGACTGAACGACTCGGTGTACAGGCTTATCATGGAAAGCTCACAGATGTACAGAAATCTAAACCAACATCCCCATGCTGTCTATTCATGTTTGTGCTAAAGAAATAAAGTGATATTATTTTCAGACTGCTTTTCTTTCCTCACTGAACAGAACAAAAAGCCAAGGTTATTTACAATGCATCATTTAGCTAACAAGCACCCAAATCAGATAGTCAAGTAATTTTCTGCATCCTACTCAAACTCTATTGAAAATTATGAGAGCAATTGCATTTTAATATTACTAATAGAAGACACACCTTTGAAGCCTTCTGCAAATGCCAAGATGAGTGAAGTGTTTGACAAGACAAAGAAGATGAATCAACTACAATGCTTTCCACTTGAGAGTGAAACAACCCAGTGCTAATGCCATAAAACATTTCCCCAGAACAAAATGTGCTAGGGGAAAAATTGATGAGATGGAAGGAAGGGAAAAAAAAATTCCTCTTTCTAAAAGTCGAGGACAGGGACAAAATAATAATAAAAATTCAATTGAGTGAGACTAACTTTGTAACAACTATCAAACAGGAAGGTCAGCAACATAATTGCTTATGTATAGCTGGACCTAAAGTTAGAACTGGGAGATTTTTCATAGCAATTTCCATTCAAGGTGAGTGCAAAGCTTTATCTGAGTCATTTTTACTAAATGGCACCTCCTGCTTTGTTTTTCACTTTCTCCTTCTGTTTGTCTGAGCCATCATTCCTTACATCATTTTCAATATCACAGGTGAAGTTCCTTTGTTCAGTCACTAAGTCGTGTGCGACTCTTGTGATCCCATGGACTGTAGCCCGCCAGGCTCCTCTGTCCGTGGAATTTTCCAGGCAAGAATACTGGCGTGGGAAGTTCCTTTTATGCAGTGCTAAAAACTCATTCTTCAACATATATACAAAATGCCAGTTAATTCAAGTCACCTTAAAGAGTTCTAAAAGTGCCTCACTGAAGAAATGATTTCTTTTTCCCAATCACTGTTCATAAATGATTAGATTACCACTGAAAACCATGCAAGTGTTCACTATTTTTGTTAAGTGATCCTGGGGTGAAGTCAAAAGATGATTTGTCTAAATACAGACTTAACAGACACCTGGACACCGATACATATCACTGAAGAAAAGCCTGGCTCACAGTGTCATCTCATTACTTTCGAGCAGCAGTTTGTGATCGCCATTTAAGAAGAAAGAAAACCATAGGTAAATATTAATAAAAGAAAAAGTACAGAATTTTGGGATTATTGCTGACAGATTCCTCCCCAGCATTTGCAGGATTGGGACTTATCACATGTCTTTGTAACAACCTGGAAACCCAGGTTTGAATGGAGAATTCTAGGAGTCCTTGAGAGAGAACATGGCCCCATGGGAAGCCTAGGGCCTGCTCCCTTCTATTCTTTTTCCTCACCTCCCTCTAGTCCCCGTGGCAAATTTGTACACACATGTGTAGACACCCTAGTCTGCACCTCAGGTCTGCCCCAATCCCCCACAGTCACCCTTCAGCTACTCTCTGGGTCTGTGTGTTCGTGCTAGTTTCATCATCTCTTCTCAAGAGGATGGACTGCGGGAAGATGACCTTGAAGGCCCTCAATGCAAGTGTACACACGGGGCTCTTTAAACAAGCACACAACAGGGAGTGCAGGTCCTGATAGACATTCCCATGGGCCACGGACTCCTCTCCCCGTAGACAGGGTGCAGTGGGGGAGGACCAGAGTAGATCCTCTAGATTACAGGCCCAATTTAGGGGGTCCTCTTAGCAAGCCTGAAGCCAGTACTGACCAATGAAACTCATTTTTATTCTTTGAGGAAAATCGGCTATCAAGAAAGGACTACACATTCAAAATCATCTTTGCCAGAGCTTCATTCAGGGTGATAGTTCCAGCCTGCATGGGATAGAAAAGTTAGAACAGGTGAAAAAAGATTCATAAGAGGGGTGTTTGAAAAGACAGCGATGGATCGTGGGAAGTTTCACAGGGGATGATGGGATAAAAGAAAGCTCTTGAATCTAAAGAAAGAAACAGAATGAGGGTGGGAGGACTCTTCCTTCATATCGTGTACTTCTTTTTATAATATCTCCTCTCCTCATTAATTCATATCACTCATAACGAAGTCTTAAAAGACCTGCTGTGCGGTGACACTTAGACAATGACAAGAAGGGGACAAAGAGAATGTCAGTGTAAGAGTTCCTATCTTCAGCAATTTTGGAATCTGCTTGAGAAAAACCAGACACTTAAATGCAAAAGCAATAGAGCAGAGAGAGGTGGCTTGTGCTCAAGCACTAAAACACAGAGTGTATGAGCTCAGTAAAGGTAGGGAGCACCAGGGTGAAGTGGCTGGGGAAAGGCTGCTTCAATTCCAGGGCAGTCTTGTCAGAATTAATAAGATTTTACGGTTTCTGGAAAAGGAAAAAAAAATTCTTTGTTTCTCAAGAGCAATTTCTCAGTGTTCACTTTCTAGTTCTACTCCAAATCATTTCTATTAAAATCAAAATAAATCAGATAGGCAAAGATAGAACCAAATGTCAGAAACTCGACTGCCAACTGTGCTCCGTTTCCTCGCGTGGTAATTCAGACACATACCAAGAGATGTAATAACCACACACACCATCCATCTCCTCCAGAGGGTTGCATGCTTAAAATGAGGAATATTAATACTGACATGTACTTAACACATTATCTTTGAGTATTTCACAGTCAGGATAGAGGAGATACAAGGTAAGAATTGTTGCCATTAGATACAGTTTAAGTGTCACTTACTGCAGAACACGAAAGGTCATTTCTTCAGTTGTGTGACTCAGAAATGCATTTCTATTAGGTTCTGTATTAAACATTAAATAATCATGGAAGGAAGTTGGCACTCTAGGGTATAAAACTGAAAATTTTAGGGATCAGATTAGAGACTATGAGGGGAAAACACACCCCTCTGTTTCTCTTCTACTCTCAGTCTTCTAGTACAGCACTGCTTTATTTCTGAACACATGGGTTTTTTTCACACATCAAGCAAGTCTTCCACACCAGCTAGCTGTTCAACAGTTTAACTCAATTTTGACACTAACTACCTTAAGTGTTCATTTCTAGAAGACTACCACACACTCCCCCTTCCTTCCCCACCACTTCAGATGCCAATTTCAAGCCCAGATTGTTACCTGTACTTCCAAGCAACTAGCTGTAAATCAGAGATAGCCATGACTGAGAATTCAGTAAACTATGTACTAGCTTACTGGTTTACTACAAAGGATTTGAACAGCCAGATGAAGAGATACATAGGATGAGGTCTGGAAAAGTCTGGAGAACAGAAGATTCTCTTTGTCCCCATGGTGTTTGGAATGCACCACTCTCACAGCAAAGGGATGCATTCTTGTTCACCCACCTAGAAGCTCTCTGAACCCCATCCTTTTAGGATCTATCAAGGCTTCATTATGTAGGGATGACTGATTGGTCATTGGTCATTAATAATCAATTCAAATTTCAGACTCTCTCCCCTCCCAGGAAATCATATCAGGGGGTGAGGATGAAAGTTTTAACCCTCTAGTCAGTGGTTACACAAACACACACACACAAACACCAGCCTCCCCCACCCTTTCCCAAAGTTATCTCATTAACATAAATTCAGGTGTGGTTGAAAGGGGCTTGTTATAAGTAACAAGATACTCTTTTCTCCTTTATCATTCTGAAGCTATTTTAGGAATTGGAACTATTTGAGGACAAAAGAACAAGTGTTATAACAAAAGACTCTCCCATTGCTCTTTTGGCTTAGGAAATCACAAGCAATTTAAGAGACAGGAACAGAGATAAAGATCACATATATATTCCTCCTTATAAATCACAATATCACAGGGACCAGTGGATTCATCAAGAATAGAATCCAGGGACTCCTCTGGTGGTAATGTGGATAAGAATCCATCTGCCAATGCAGGGGACACAGGTTTGATCCCTGGTTCGGGAAGATTACACATGCTGCGGGGAAATGGAGCCCATGCATCACAACTGCTGAGTCCATGTGCTTCAACGACTGAAACCCAAGTGCCGAGAGCCTGTGCTCCTCAGCAAGAGAAGCCACCACAATGAGAAGCCCGAGCACCACAACTAGAGAGGAGCCCCTGCTCGCCGCAACTAGAGAAAGTCCCAAGTGCAGCAAAAAAGACCCAGTGTTGTAGCCACGCGTTCCGGGAAAGAAACTCACTCAGAAGGACAATGCAGGTAGTGGAGTGCAGTTTATTACGCCGGCAGGCCCAAAGCAGAGTCTCCTCTTAGCCAAGGACCCCGACCAGTTTTTGTGAAAACCTTATATACCCTAAGTGTACTTGCTCAAACCCACCTCCCCAAATTCCTTGAAACTAGTCTGGACAAGGTAAAAGAGAGATACGATCAAAGTTAACCCATGATTCATGTGTCACAAGACTAGATAAACAGTGGACATTTATCAATAGGACTGTGGTCATATCCCGATAAACATAATGGAATTTATGACTTTGTTCTGTTACGGAGATAATTAGCGTATTATTATTTTAATTAGCATATTCTTTTAGGCAACGGAGAGTCCAAGTGCAAGTCCTGAGGCTCTTTTATCCAGGGGTCTGGTTTCCCTTTGGTATGCCATTTCTATAGACACCGGGCACAAAGTTCAGAGTCCACTGGGAGGGTGACCATGCAGGTAGCCTAATGTTCGCAGCCTGGCCTAAGATGGAGTCCAGCTCTGTCTGTTTCCTCCTTCACCAGTACAAGCAAAAATAAAATAAATTAATTTTTTTTTTAAAAAAGAATAGAGTCCAGGGACTTCCCTGGTAGTCCAGTGGCTAAGACTCCGCACTCCTAATGTAGGGGGGCTGAGTTCCTTTCCTGCTCAGGGAACTAGATCCCACATGCCGCAACTAAAGATCCAGCAGGCCACAACTAAGACCTGGTACAGTTCAATAAATTAATTAAAAAATTTAAAAAAGAATAGAGTCCAGAGAGCAGGTGACACAAGTTTTGCCTTATCACAAAGTAGCACTTATGGCTAAGCAGCACCTACACCAGAGAAGTTGAAACAGCGTTCTTGGGAAAGACTCAGAGAAAGGATCATTAGCAGATGTACAGGTTCCCTGTTGCCCATCCATCCATGGGCAACCCGCAGAAATCTAACAAGGCTGGAGGTCATATTCTGAGCCTGATTACAGAAGCACCAGCCCCTGGCTAAATGTACACAAGCCAGAATTTAATAGCAATGTGACTTACCAAAATATTGCCCCCAACTGTATCCTGTCAGTTGCACATGAGGGATTGAAAGAAGCACCAGGATCTCTACTAGTTGGGTCAAGGTATTGGGATCTAAACCTCTGATTGCAGTTAAATGACAGCAAACAGCAACAGGATTCATTACATCAACCATCACAGCTGTGGAAGCAACTGTCACTCTTCTTACATGGGTAGGGATCAGGGATGGCAGGAACCTACACCAGCTTTGTGGCTGACCAGTATCATATCTATTTTCCATAGAAGTTTGCGGACTATCTCTTTTTCTGGGAGGCCAACTTACAGGGTATAAGTGTTAGATAAATGAACCCTTACCTTAAGGAAGGCTATTTAGATAAAAATCACTCTAGGTAACATGATTTTGAATTCATCTTAATAAAAACAGATGAACAATATACTGGAGTAGAGTCCAAATAGAAGGCAATTATAGTTCAGTTCAGTTGCTCAGTCATGTCCAACTCTTTGCAACCCCATGGATGCCAGGCAGCACGCCAGGCTTCCCTGTCCATCACCAACTCCCAGAGTTTGCTCAAACTCATCCTATCCATCGAGTCGATGATACCATCCAACCATCTCATCCTCTGTTGTCCCCTTCTCTTCCTGCCTTCAATCTTTCCCAGCATCAGGGTCTTTTCAAATGAGTCAGTTCTTCACATCAGATGGCCAAAGTATTGGAGCTTCAACTTCAGCATCAGTCTTTCCAATGAATATTCAGGACTGATTTCCTTTAGGAGTTGACTGGTTGGATCTCCTTGCGGTCCAAGGGACTCTCAAGAGTCTTCTCCAACATGACACTTCAAAAGGATCAATTCGTCAGCACTCAGCTTTCTTTATAGTCCAACTCTCACATCCATATGTGACTACTGGAAAAACCATAGCTTTGACTAGATGGACCTTTTGTTGGCAATTATAGTGGATTTAATCAATGATGCTAATTTTTTCAGCCTTCCCTGTAACCACACCCTTTGTCATGTGACTTGGCAGTTCTCCCTTTAATAAGTAGAGAATGTTTCCCTGCCACTCATTCCATGATTCAGCCATTTGATTGTTTTGATGTTAGGATGTTTGCAAATGTTACACAAGCAGACACTTGTTAAAGTGCCTGGGAAGTTAGCTTCGCTCTCAAACTTCTGCATTGCCAAGAGAAGGATTTTGATGAGGAAACATTTTCCCTTCTTCCCTTCTAGGTTCTTTGGTTGGTCTAATAAATTGAAATAAAACAGATTAACAAGAGAAAAACAAATTTAATTTTGTATGTATGGGAGCCCTGTAAAGCCACGAGACTCCCTGGCAGTCAGGCAACTGAGGCTTATGTATCAACCTGAGCTAAGGAGAAGTGGGTAGGGATGTAAGGGCTTCAGAGGCAAGAAAGTTCACAGGAAGATGAAAAGAGCAAGTGTTTGGTAAGCAAAAAAGTCTTTCTGATGTAAAATGTTACGTCTGGTAATAGTTCTCTCCCTGGTTCAAATCTACTATCTAAATTGCTTCAGGCAGTTAAGGTGGAAGTAAAAAGATCTACCTGAGTCTGCTGGGCACCAATTATCTTCAGTTTGAAATAATCCACATGCCAAAATGGTACATTCTGGCACAGCCTGCCCTGAACTCCCTCAAGGACATGGCCAGCTATTCTACTCATCCCAGGAAGAGGACTAGATCAGAGCCCCCAGGCAAGCTCAGTCTGAATTGGCCAGACACCAGCAGAACCACTCAGCTGACCCCAGCTTGGATCAGCCAACTTCTAATCTGAACCACAGAGTTGAAATAATAATGATTTCTATTTTAAGCACTAAATTCTAGGATGACAGCAATAACTGAGTGGTACAATGTTCAAAACTACCTTGAGGAATTGTTTTCACTTTCAGCACACTAAAAATGGTATAAGAGATGACACTGAAGGGCTAAGGGGAAATTCTTTAGCAATGGCATCAGTGCATATAAAGAAAGGTATCACAAAAGCAATTAAATCATCTGGAAAATGTCAGAAATACATAAGTATTGCTAATTAGGGGAAGTAAAAGAAGTAAAACAAAGCTCAAGAGCCTATCCATAGTCATATGTACCTTGATGCTAGTAATATGCCCAACAGAGCAGTCTTCATTTTGTCTTTACCAAATCTTTTTAAATTAACACAGTTCTTCACTTTATATTATAAAATAATATATCTTTATCTTCCATAAAGATGTGTAATCATGAAAATAGTATTAAGATGATTTATAAGCTAAAAGGAGTAGAAATAGATCAAATATGCTCATATTTCCGTATCTCCAAATTTCCATCAAATCATAACACAATTCCATCAAGTTGATGGCACTTAATATATATTAGTTGGTGAACATTTTCATAAGGTGGAAGAAACAAAATCTAATAAAAAGAATTCCACTCTGAGGCAAAATTGGTTTATTATTCAGGACACCATCAGTCTCAGAAATTAATTCAACAATTTTTAGGTCTAGTACATTCTGAGCTTCTTCCTTTGTTGATCAATGAAACTATTCTTTCTGGACAAAACCTTTATCTTACTACCTCTCTTTACACCATGGGATTAGAAGAGTCCAGGCAGATATCTAGAATCAGATCAAAATAGGTAAGATGTACCTGTGTTAGCTCTATCAGAAATGGGAATTACAAAAGAGAGAAACAGAGTTGATGGCTCTCACCAAGAAGCATATAGTTTAGTTGTATCTTTTAGTGAGATGAGTATTCAAGGAGTAGAATGGATGGGGTGGGGCAGGGATGAAGCTAGGGGGATACTGGGTCATGTAGCAGCTAAAAGAAGAAAAGGTAATTTCTAGAGTCATTAAGAAAAGCTCCATGGAGGAAACAGTACATACATAAGGCTTAAGATAGGCTAACTGGCCAGCCAGAGGAAGACATGATACAAAAACCCACAACAACAAAAACAAGAAACATAACAGAAATAAATGTTATTGAATGAAGACTAATGAAAACTCTTATACTATTAGAATACCTTTTAGACTATGAACAAATATTAATTTCAATCCAATCATGTATCTGAAAATAAATGCCCTCTGCATGATTTATAGTTTCTTATTTTAGAATCCCAAGGACTTCTTCCTATTATGAAACACTTATTGCCCCATCAATCAGAGTGAGGATTAACAATATTTTAAGGAATAAGTAACAATATTTAAGGAATAAGTAACAAGAGATACAGGACTACTGAAACCCAGCAGATGCCTGTGGGGCCCTTCTGTGTACAAATAGTTTCTGACCACTCCCTCCCCTTACTTGTTTGTAGGAAATGGGCTTCATTCAGCTTCCCAGACTTTCCCTGAGTTCCAAAAGGTCAGATTCAAATGTGGAGGATTCAGATTCAGGATGTGGAGACAAGGGAGGCACAGTCAAGAAGCAACAGTACAGCCTAAGGGTTCCTCCTCAAGCAATGAGTTCTTCTACAGTTAGTAAGGCCCTCACCCAGACATTTTGTTCTTGGGCTCCAAAATCACAGTGGACAGTGACTACAGCCATGAAATTAAAAGACGTTTGCCCTTGGAAGAAAAGCTATGACAAACCTAGACAGTGTCTTAAAAAGCAGAGATATCACTTTGCCAACAAAGGTCTGTATAGTCAAAGCTATGGTTTTCCAGTAGTCATGTATGGATGTGAGAGTTGGACTGCAAAGAAAGCTGAGCACCGAAGAATTGATACTTTTAAACTGTGGTGCTGGAAAAACTCTTGAAAATGCCTTGGACTGCAAGGAGATCCAACCAGTCAATCCTGAAGGAAATCAATCCTGAATATTCATTGGAAGGACTGATGCTGAAGCTGAAACTCCAATACTTTGGCCACCTGATGTGAAGAGCCAACTCATTAGAAAAGACACTGATGCTGGGAAAGATAGAAAGCAAGATGAGAAGGGGACGACAGAGGGAGAAGATGGTTGGATGGCATCACCGACTCAATGGACATGAGTCTGAGCAAGCTCTGGGAGATGATGAAGGACAAGAAAGCCTGGTGTGCTGCAGTCCATGGGGTCATAAAGTGTTGGACACGACTGAGCGATTAAACACCACCCAAGTAGAAAATGTTAACTCCCAGTAAAGCACAAGATTCCTAGAGCACCATCTTGTTACCTCACCACCAACCAATCAGAAGGAACTCACATCCTGTAGTCCAAATTTTGCCTATAAAAACTTCTCCCTGAAAACCATTGGGGAATTCAGGTCTTTTGAGTACAAGTCACCCATTCTCCTTGCTCGGCCTTCCAATAAACCTTTCTCAATTCAAATTCCTACACGTCCATTTGTTTGACTTCACTGTGTCTTCAACACTCTCCTAAAGTCACCTAACTTCTGTCTTCCCTTTTCCTATTCTCCTAGTACCTAGTTCTGCCATACCTCTGTTTCCAGAAAAGCAGGACTGCACACATTTGCTGCCTTTAAGAAGCAAAGCCATACAAATGAACTGAGAATACCAGCTGTTTAGGTTGGTGAAAAAGTAATTGTGGTTTCAGACTGTGAATTTTAAATCATTATAACTAGGCTCAAACACAATCTTTATTAATCAAAATAGGAACCATTACAATCAACATATTTTTGCCAAATGAAAAATAAGCTGGTTTATTCTTGTAGGGTAAAAGTCCATGCTTCGGGATTCAATGAGCTCTTGGAAAGAATTTTTCTGCCTCCTGCTAGTTGTGGAAGCATTTTTCCTGCAAAAAGTTATCAAGATGCTTCTAGAAGTAGTAGTCGGCTGCTGAGAGGACAGGTGAATATGGCAAATGAGGCAAGATTTTATAGTCCAATTTGTTCAAATTTTGAAGTATTGGTTGTGCAACATGCAGTTGGGCATTATTGTGGAGAAAAACTGGGCCCTTTCTGTTAACCAATAACAGCTAGGCACTGCAGTTTTCAGTGCATCTGATTGATTTACTGAGCATACTTCTCAGATGTAATGTTTTCACCAGGATTCAGAAAGTTGTGGTGGATGAGATTGCAGCAGAACACCAAACAGTGACCATGACCCTTTTCAGTGCAAGTTTGGCTTTGAGAAGTGCTTTGGAGCTTCTTCTTGGTCCAATCATTGAACTGGTCGGTTGTCATATATAATTTACTTTTTATCACATGTCACAATCTGATGGAGAAATGGTTCATTGTTGTTGTGTAGAATAAGAGAAGATGACACTTCAAAACGACAATTTTTTAAATTTTCAGTCAGCTCATGAGGCATCCACTTATCAAGCCTTTTCATCTTTCCAGTTTGCTTCAAATGCTGAATGACTGTAGAATGGTTGACAGTGAGTTGTTTGGCAACTTCTCGTGTAGTTTTAAGAGGATCAGCTTCCATGATGGTTCTCAGTTGTCATTGTCAACTTCGGATGACTGGCCACGATGCTCCTCATCTTCAAGGCTCTCATCTCCTTTGTAACTTCTTGAATCACCACTGCACTGTATGTCTGTTATCAGTTCCTGGGCCAAATGTGTTGCTGATGTTGCAAGTTGTCTCCACTGCTTTACAATCCATTCTGAATTCAAAAAAAAATATTGCTTGAATTTGCTTTTTGTCTAACATCATTTCCCTAGTCTAAAAAAGTATAAAATAAACAGCAAGCAGTAAGTCATAGGCAAAAAAAAAATAAAGTGAGAAATGTGCAGAGAAATGTGCATTAAAATCATGTATAACATAACCATGTTTATGTAAGAATGTATTCCAATATTAAATGGCAAGGTTCAACAATGTAAAAGCACAATTAATCCTGTACCTGATAGCAAGAATAGACCCTCATACCAATAATAGACTTCATTAGACACCAAATAACCCAAAATTCCTTTTCCACCTTTGGAAAAAAAAAGTAAAGCAAAAGCTAAACTTTTAGTTAAAAGTTGTGAGTCAATAGCTTTTCCTTTCTTACTTTCTTATCATATACAAAACATTTAAATCTTCACTATTAAGGATCCATCCCCTGAACATTTCTGCATTTTAAGCATATCATTATTAATTAGAGAAAGGCTATGGCCATGATGTAAATAAGCAGTAGGCTTTAAAGCACACTTCCCAACACCCGCTCATGGCTGCAAGGGCAGGCAAAGGCAGGTGGTATGGGCTGAACAGCATGGGGCAGGGGAATAGAACGACAGAAGAAAATCTGAGGTCCTGTTAACCAAAATGTCTCCTCTCTGTGTGACAGTCCCACACCTGACGGAGCAGAACTCCACTACACAAACTTCTGAAAACCAAAGCTTTCAAGCTAATGCTGCTTCAAGGTCCATCATTCTGCCAGAGGTGGCAACACCTTAATTTGTCACTGTCAAGCAGGCAAATTTCTTTAAGGTCTTTCTCACTGTTATTCCATTCTGCCATGTTTGGACACATGAGATTGCTAATACAACAACATGCTGGAGATCAACTTCTGGGACATCAGACAGAGCACATTACTCTGAACCGCCTGCCATGTTAACTGTCCTGGAAAGAATGATGTGACACAGGTCAGGATATTTGATAGGGCACAGGCCGTCCAAACATTTCTGTGGTCTTAGCCGTGATGCCTTCAGGAGAGAACGCTGATGAGCAGATATATATTTCTCTGACACTGAACATTGAGTTTGAAACACTAATTCATAACACGTGAACTGCTTCATCCTTCTTCCTATTAGAGGACACGAATCAATCTCTCAGTGCACAAGGAGAACTGAAGTGTGAGCCCACAGGACTTCTCTCCAGAAGCACCCAGATAGACTTCCCTCAAGGTTGGGGCAAAAGTCCCCTGTAGAAAATCCTACTAGAGGTTTCCAGGGTCCTTTCCCTGCATCTAATTCAAGGGACTCTGGATTGGTTAAGAGACAAGTGCAACCAAAATCATTAGGCTCCACCCTCTCCCCGCCTTGCATATGCGTCCCCCGTGCACTTCACCAGCTCCTGTTTTGATTTGAGAGTTTTTCACTGAAGAACAGAACCAAGACAAGATTTTTTATGTCATTTCCCAAAAGGCTCTGGGGAAAATACTACTTAACTCTGACATATGATATAGGAGTATACAGTTAAAGGTTGACAGAAGCCAATATTTACAATGTTATTTAGAAATGATAGGACACTTAGTTACAAAACCTTCAAAACCTTTATAATAACTCTCTTCCAAGGGTCCTTGCTGTGAGATCAGCTTATGGTCGGAAACTGCCTTACAACCAAGACATTCAGCACTTGGGAGATGGCAGACAAATAAGACATTCAAAACTTCCCCTGCAACCACCCAAAGAAGCCGTCTCTGTGCCAAGGGGTAGGAAAAACAACTGGCCCTTAAGGATCAGGGTCAGACAAGTGAATGTTGTCAGGTTGTCAGATTCCATAGGAACTCCACCACCAGTATGAGGACAGACATAAGTCAGATTGCATTTTTACAGGCCCCCATATTTAAGGGCTTCCCTGGTGGCCCAGACAATAAATAATCCACCTACAATGCAGGAGACCTGGGTTCGATCCCTGGGTTGGGAAGATCCCCTGGAGAAGGGAAAGGCTACCCACTCCAGTATTCTGGCCTGGAGAATGCCATGGACTGTATAGTCCATGGGATTGCAGAGAGTCAGACACGACAGAGTGACTTTCACTTTAGCTTTACAAGAAACTGCCAAAGTGAGTTGTAGCAATTTTAGTGTCTCACCAGCAATCTGTGAGAGTTCCTGTTGCTCCACATCCTTGCCAATTTTGGTGTTGGTTTTTTTTCTTAATATTTTAAAAAATATTTATTTATTTGGCTGTGTTGGGTCTTAGTTGCAGTACGTGAGCTTAGCTGCCTCATGGCGTATGGGAACTCAGTTCCCTTACCAGGGAATGAACCAGCATCCCCTGCACTGGAAAGCAGATTCTTCACCACTGGACCACCAGGGAACTCCCTGGTGTTGTTACTCTTTTTGATTTTAGTTGCTCTACTGGGTGTGTAGTCCAGGCATCAGTAGTTACTCAAGATTCCCAGGTGTTTCCAATGTGTGGCCAAGGGCATGTTTCCAATGTGTGAGAACCAGAGCATGTCTGCTGCTGCTGCTGAGTCACTTCAGTCGTGTCCGACCCTGCGTGACCCCACAGATGAGAGCCCACCAGGCTCCCCCATCCCTGGGATTCTCCAGGCAAGAACACTAGAGTGGGTTGCCATTTCCTTCTCCAGTGCATGAAAGTGAAAAGTGAAAGTGAAGTTGCTCAGTCGTGTCCGACTCAGCGACCCCATGGACTGCAGCCTACCAGGCTCCTCCATCCATGGGGTTTTCCAGGCAAGAGTACCTAGGTCTAAACAATTTCAAGTACAAATGTCCAAAGAGAAAGGGTTACTTTCTGAGCTAATAAGTTCTCCTTCACTAGAAGTAAGAAAACAGTGCATACACATCAGGAATGGTGTATAGGCAATACTTCTTAATGTCCACACAAATCCCCTGAGGCTCTTTTTCAAGTGCAGGTTCTAATTCAGTGGGTCGGGGATGGGGCCCAAGAATCTTCATTTCTAACAAGTTCCCACGTGATGTCAATGCTGCTGGTCTAGAAACCATACTTTGACAAGTAAAGGGATAGCGGCTGTTTCTATTATTAGGTAAGAGATTGGAATAAAACTGCAAGTCCCTTCCAAGCTATGATTCTAAATTCTAAAGACATTCACATCCTCCATCCTGATACTTTGCATGGGCTGCAGTCTCTGAACATTTCCATTTGGGTGCCCAGACACTCCATCAATGCCACATGTAGAAGTAAAATCATTACACTCCCAAATGGTTGCCTGTCCAAACTTCCCTGTTTATACTTAACATTAACACTAACCTTGAAACCCTGCTTCTCAGAGCTATCATTCTCCTTGTCATAGAGACACCTTTGAATACAATTTCTCCTTTCTCCTCCATAACCAGTCATTGCCAAGACTTTTCAAATCTCCTTGAATTCAGCCCACATTTACTGCACACCCACCTGTCTGTAAAAGGCACAGTAGTAGGTACTGTGGAATCCAAAGGAACAGTGTCCACCCTCTAGTGCAGGGAGGGGGAGGGTACATGCAAACAACCATGTAATACAAGAAAGAGACATGAAATACCTTTTCTATGAGGCTGGTCTAGTCTTCACTCCAACTGCTCCCGATGCAAGACACACTGTTGTGTCTACTACTGGGACAGCCCCTTGATATGAAGCAATGAGATCACATTTTTTACACCCTGATTGCCTGCCTACTTCTTCTGGGCTTTTCTCCCCAAAAGCCTGAAATATTTTCCCATCCTAATGTTAACCACTTCCAGTATAAATTCCTCCACCTCATTTTCGGGCTTCTTTATAAGCTATTACCAGCCTGCCAGTAACACAGAACTTTTTGCTGGAGAACTAATTAAATCTCAGCTATTCAGAGAGGTCCTCCCTGACCACTAATGGCCCCCAGTGATCTCTTCTTCTTCTGGAACCCTCAAGTGCCAAAAAGTAAATATAAAAAGTAATATCTTAGTCCATTCCAGCCACTACAACAAAGTTTTACAGACTGGTTAGGCTTATAAGCAACGGAAAATTATTTCTCAAAGTTTGAGACACTGGAAATCTGACATCAGGATGCCAGCTTTGTCAAGTGAGGGCTGTCTTCCTGCTCTCAGACTTCTGGTTGTGTCCCTACATGGTGGAAGTGGGCAAGGGAGCTCTCTGGAGCCTTGTTTATAAGGACATTTATCCCGTTCATGAGAGCAGAGCTTTCCAAAGGCCCCACATCCTAACACCATCACCTAGGGAGAAGATTTCAACACAAGCATTTTGGGGGACACATTCAGGCCATAGCTAGGAATTTAGTAGTTGTTTAAGGATCTCCTTGCTTTTCTTTTCTTTTTTCTTTTTAATTTTTTTCCTTCCTTGTTTTTCATAATTGTAACATACGTGTTCATTTCTTTCTTACGTAAATTAAAAGATACATGAAGATAGGGTTCTTGCCCTATTCATCCATCATATGGAACATTTTGTTAATATTTATTAGAAGAAGAGGGGAGATAGAGAAGAAAGGAAACAAATATTAATTAAAATTTTCCTATTTGTCAGACACCTTGGGGTTTGCTTCATAGAGAGCAACTCATTAGTACAGACACCCATTCCAGGAGGTATTGTTATACTCCTCTGAAACTAACTTAGGAGACTGACTCTGAAAGTATGCTCCCAGGATCAGGATCATTGACATCAACTGGGAGCATGTTGGAAATGCAGATTTGGGGGCCCCACCAAAGATCCATAAAATGAGAAACTCTGGGGTGGGGACTAACAATGTGTGTTTTAATAAGTCCTCCAAGGGGTTCTGATGCACCCTAAACTGAATCAGAGTTTGAATTCATCAGTCAAAGTCAGAGAAATGGCTAGTGACAGAGTTGGTCGGTCTCACCAAAAGCCATTCTCTTAATATTACATCATAGTGTTTCCTTGGCCAGTTAATAGGCCCTTCTGGATAACATCTGAAGTGATAAGCATGAATAGATTTTCCATTTGAAGACTCCAGAGTGAAATATTCATGAAAAAAAATGATTAAAAGAAAACTTAACTCTTCCCCCAAACGACTGTTGCTATAGAAATTATTACAAGACAAAGAAGTTCATACTGTTTCTGTTGACATAAATTTGAATTTCCAGAAGTACCCAATGACTAAGAAAATTGGAATTCAGTCTATTCTAAACCTTGTGTCTTGCAGACAGTATATACAAATTGGCATCAAAATGATATAATACCAGCATTTAAAAGTAACAAATACTAAATGAAGACTTTGTTTCCATTTTAGTCAAATATTTCACAGAGTAAATGGTAAAAACTGAGTGATTTTTTTAAAGGGTACAACAATCTCACTTGCCTTAATAATTAGATGAAAGAAAGCAATTTGTATCCACTAATCAAGTCCTACTGCCTTGCCACTCTCTTAGAGGAAAGACTCCATAGTCTCTAAGGTCTCCTCAGAAAGTTCACCAGAAAATCCAGAGCCTATGAATCATCTTTCCAACATGTGAAACCAGATAAGGGAGTCAGTGTCTTACAGTCATTTTCATACTTAAAAAAAATTATTGTTTATTTTACAGCAGTAAGATCAAGTTGATATTTTATTAGAATCTAAAAAAGACATTATGATAATACAAGAGTCCATCTTTTTTCTTTTCATGAGGACTGTTCTGTAAGTTTTTGTGTGTACACGTGAAATATGTACAATTGCATTCCATATAAGTTGCTGCTATTAAAAATCATTTTAAGATCACAGCAGTGTGTCAGTCATGCTACTTGGACCATTCACTAGGCAAGGCTTTAAATAAATAAATAAATAAAATTAAGAACTTCTCTTCATTAAAAGATACCATAAAGAAAGCAGAAAGGTAACCTACAAGTTTCATCAATCTATAAGGACTGATATCCAGAATATGTAGGAAAAGAAAACTTCCATGAATCACTAAAGCAAAACAAATGAAAAATGTGTAATTATCTTAAGGCATAGACACTGTAGAAAACAGGAAATGTAAATGACTAATAAATATAAGAAAAGATGCTCAGTTTCAATACTATTAGTAAATGTAAGTTAAAGCCACAATGAGAAGCTATTCAATACTCGTGCGTGTACATGCTAAATCGCTTCAATCGTGTCTAACTCTTTGTGACCCCATGGACTGTAGCCTGCCAGGCTCCACTGTCCATCAGATTCTCCAGTGTACATGCTAAATCGCTTCAGTCGTGTCTAACTCTTTGTGACCCCATGGACTGTAGCCTGCCAGGCTCCACTGTCCATCAGATTCTCCAGTGTACATGCTAAATCGCTTCAGTCGTGTCTAACTCTTTGCGACCCCATGGACTGTAGCCTGCCAGGCTCCACTGTCCATCAGATTCTCCAGTGTACATGCTAAATCGCTTCAGTCGTGTCTAACTCTTTGCGACCCCATGGACTGTAGCCTGCCAGGCTCCACTGTCCATCAGATTCTCCAGTGTACATGCTAAATCGCTTCAGTCGTGTCTAACTCTTTGCGACCCCATGGACTGTAGCCCGCCAGGCTCCACTGTCCATCGGATTCTCCAAGCAAGAATACTGGAGTGGGTTGCCATTTCCTTCTCCAGGGGATCTTCCCCACCCAAGGATCAAACCCACGACTCTTATGTCTCCTGCACTGGGATTGGCAGGTAGGTTCTTTACTACTAGCTCCACCTGGCTAGTACTCAGCTAGTACCTTTGCTGAGTACCCACTCAGTACTCAGCAAACCAGCAAATTAGATTTAGAAATCTAATTGCCAAGAGCTGGGAAGGAAATGGAGCAGTCAGAGTAGCTCTTGAAGAGCAGAGACCACATGGAGAAAGAAGTCTGGTCGACCCAGCACTGTTTGCCAGACTTATGAATGAAGCTATCTTGAACCATCACACTCTAGCTGAGGTGCCAGATGACTGTACCCACATGAATGGGCCCCAGACAGACAAGTAAAAGAAATGCCTAGTTGAACGTACCCTAAATTGTAGAATTTATGAGCAAATAAAATGGTAGTTGTTTTAAGTCACTATGTTTATGGTGGCTTGTTACACAAAAAACAGATAACTAATTCACTAATCATACCCTTTGAACGTCTACTCCTAGTTTTGTAACCTAGAGAAATTCATAAGAGAAACACAAATGTCCTCAGGATAGAAATACACAAAAATGTTCACAGAGGGCATTCTTAATAAAAGTCCCAAACTGGAAAAACTCAGATATTCATCAGCAGAAGAAGAGCTCAATCAGTTATGCTATATTCATAATTTAGAATACTCTACAGCTTTAGAATTAGTCTGTATCTGTACATGTATTTTATATACTTTCTTGTATTTATGAAATATTTCATAATTTTTTAAGAATGAAAATAGTCATCTTTATATTTGGTGAAATACGTGAGCAATTTAATTTCCAAGAGCAACCAATACAGCAGACACAGATGCTCAAATATCACCAATGCCTTGGAATGGCTCATAAATTAAATTTAGCAAAGATAGATGAGGCTGATTTATCAGGAAGGGAAAAGGTTCTGATTTAATAGAATTTGTCATCTAACTTGACATCAGGCCAGAGAAGGCATCTCCCAGGTTTTTGACCTCTCACACAATTCTTTACATCATTAATATACCTGGTGGCAGGGATGAGAGTCAGTTTTCCTTACAAAGCAAATGCTTAAAGGCAAAGCCAGAAGATTCAGTCTTGTCCCTTCTCTGCAGGTGAGAACAGAAGGTAAAAATGAGATGTCATGTTCCTTTGCCATTCCCAAGAATCTAAAAGGAGTTTGTCCTCTGAGAACTAAACTATGAAATCAACATATAATGGATTATAGTGTCTATCCTGAGTTATTATGGTGAATGGGATCATTGTTCCCAATTCTATACCCCTTCCTGTCTTTTCTTAGAGAGTTTACATTCATGCTTTTTTCAGTTCATCTCCTCTTTGAGAAGCGTATACTTCCCCACTCTATTGATGCTGGGCTTGGCCCTGTGACTTTAGTCACCACAGTGTGGGGGACCTCACAGTCCCAAGCTGAGGTGATAAAAATCATCACATGTTTTTGCTTGCCTTCTAGTGTTCCAGGCAGCCATGGCCCCTCCAGCCTTGGTCCCAGAAGACCTGAACCTAAATAGAAGCCTGGTGTCTATCCTGGCCCAGCCAACTTCATCCTAATCAGCCAAATCATGGCTGACCTATAGACCTAAGAACTTGAAAATAAATGCCTGATGCCATAACCACAGAGATCTTCCAGCTATTTGCTTCACAGTAAAAACTAATACAGTCATCTTAAAGAAATAATCTCTCCCAGGACAGTGCCTATCAAATGGGGGTGGTCAGCCACAGAAACAAAGAAAAGAGAAAGCCTGCAAGGCAAATGGACCTAGCCAATATGGACCTAGCCAATATCGACTCACTAATGTGGTGAACCACATGCAAGGACAGAACCTCTCTGATCTGTGTGTGCAGGCATGTATCTAACAAGCAGTTGTCACAAATATTAAACATTCATATTATGCAATCAACAATTTTTGTTTTGATTCCATGCTCACCAAATAAACCCTGTCATTTGGCTTCATGTGTAGCTTGCTTACAGGGACAGAATTTGCTAGTCATTGAAATAAGTAAACAACATTACATGTAAATAAGGATGTTTAGAGCCTTGAACAGAGCAGAACTCGGTAAGTTTTAGTTCCCTTATGTTCTTTCCAAAGCTCTAGAGCCCTCTCCCAAAGGCAGGCAGTATTTTCCATGCTCCACAGCAGGAACTAGTTCTTGCTTCAACTCAACATTTCAGGTTCTATCCTTCACCACAAGAGTCCTGTTTTGACAAAAGACAGGTCAAATGACTTTCTTGGAATCACATCTTTATTGTACGCTTTGCCTTTTAGAAAGAAGACGAAAGGAACGTGGACGTATTGTCTGTATCATATTCTAATGAGAGTCGCTGGAAATATAAATAGATCTGAAATCAAACCCACAGTTTCCCAAATGCCTGATGAGAGGCTCCTTCCTTATTTAATGAAATGATTTCATTAAGGCTGAGTCTCCAGTCTCAAAGCATGTTAACTTCAACAATCTGCATATGACCAAAACCTTTTTCTGTCATTCAAATTTAATTTTTGTCAAAATAAATGAGTTGCAAAAAGTCATGAAGATACAGTGCACATTTTCTAGTTCTAAAATATGCAACAGTGTGGGTCACAGTTTTGTAATCTTCTGGTGCTCAAGTGAAGATATATATACTGATTAATAAAGCCTCAGATTATAGTTTAAAGTCCTAGCTTGATTTTATAAATGATTTTCATTTGGCTAGTCCTCATTATAATTCAAATCTGGGAAAGGGCAAATACTTTCCTTTTATGTGTGTAGAACCTACAACCCAGGGCAGCTAAATGAATTCATCTATCAGAATTGCCATGATGTCATAGATAAAATCCAGAACTCAGACACTCTTTAACATGACTAAATAACCCCTGTGTGCTTCTGAAATTCAGCTGCTTGGGGATCAGACTGTGCAGGAACACTGGTGAGTAACAGTTATTAAAGTGAAAGTTGCTACTACATGTGCACTTTATATATCACTAAAGCTTACTGTAATCCAAAGTGGCACATCAATAAGCTCCTGGGAGTGCACAGCAGCAAACACATTGAACACATTAACCAGGAGGGAGCTCACATCAAGCAAAGAGAGACCATGAGACAGTGGCCAAAGCAGAAATGTTACGTGGAAAGGAGAGATGTGGCATTGCTCTGCTGAGGCATTATGATGAAACAGAGATTTAAGTTGCTCATGGGGACTAAGTCACTCTAGCCCCATGAAGCCCTGAGAAGCATACCGCAACTACAGAGCCCATAAGCCAAAACTACTGAGCCCACATGCTGCAACCACTGAAGCCTCCATGCCTAGAGCCTGTGCTCTGCAACGAGAGAAGCCACTGCAATGAGAAGCCCTGGCATTGCAATTAGAGCATAGCCCCCAGTCGCTGCAATGAGACAACAGCTCATGTGCAGCAATAAACACTTAGCACAGCCAAAAATTAAAAATAAAAGAAATCATCCAGTCTGTCTTCTCGCTCACCATTCAGAACCTGATCGGAGCATTTCAGATAAACTAAGAATAGTGGATGTTTTCTCCAAAGTGACATGCTTTTAAGGTTTGCTGTAAGACATGCCAAGAATACACAGAAGAACTATACAGAAAAGATCTTAGTGACCCAGAAAACCACGATGGTGCCATCACTCAACTAGAGCCAGACATCCTGGAATGCGAAGTCAAATGGGCCCTAGGAAGCATCACTACGAACGAAGCTAGTGGAGGCGATGGAACTCCAGCTAAGCTATTTCAAATCCTAAAAGATGATGCTGTGAAAGTGCTGCACTCAATATGTTAGCAAATCTGGAAAACTCAGCAGTGGCCACAGAACTGGAAAAGGTCAGCTATCATTCCAAACCCAAAGAAAGGGAATGCTGAAGAATGTTCAAACTACCACACTATTGCACTCATCTCACACGCTAGCAAAGTAATGCTGAAAATTCTCCAAGTTAGGCTTCAACAGTATGTGAGCCAAGAACTTCCAGATGTTCAAGCTGGATTTAGAAAAGGCAGAGGAACCAGAGATCAAATTGCCAACATCCGTTGGATCATAGAAAAAGCAAGAGAATTCCAGAGAAACATCTACTTCTGCTTCACTGACTAAGCTAAAGCCTTTGACTGTGTGGATCACAACAAACTGTGGAAATTCTTAAAGAGATGGGAATACCAGGCCGCCTTACCTACCTCCTGAGAAATCTGTAAGCAGATCAAGAAGCAACAGTTAGCACCAGACATGCAACAATGGACTGGCTCAAAATTGCAAAAGGAGTACATCAAGGCTGTACACTGTCACCCTGCTTATTTAACTTATATGCAGAGCACATCATGCGAAATGCCAGGTTGGATGAAGCACAAGCTGGAATCAAGATTGCCAGGAGAAATATCAATAACCTCAGATATACAGATGACACAACCCTTATGGAAGAAAGCAAAGAGGAAACAAAGAGCCTCTTGATGAAAGTGAAAGAACAGAGTGAAAAAGCTGTCTTACAACTCAACATTCAAAAAATTAATATCATGGCATCCAGTCCCATCACTTCATGGCAAATAGATGGGAAAACAATGGAAACAGTAAGAGACTTTATTTTGGGGGGCTCCAAAATCACTGCAGATGTGACTAAAAGACGCTTATTCCTTGGAAGAAAAGTTATGACCAACCTATATAGCATATTAAAAAACAGAGACATTACTTTGCCAGCAAAGGTCTGTCTTTTCAAAGCTTTGGTTTTCCTAGTAGTCATTTATGGATGTGAGAGTTGGACTATAAAGAAAGCTGAAGGTCAAAGAATTGATGCATTTGAACTGTGGTGTTGGAGAGGACTCTTGAGAGTCCCTTGGACAGCAAGGAGATCAAACCAGCCAATCCTAAAGGAAATTAGTCCTGAATATTCATTGAAAGGACTGATGCTGAAGTTGAAGTTCCAATAATTTGGCCACCTGATGTGAAGAACTGACTCATTGGAAAAGACCCTGATGCTGGGAAAGATTGAAGGCAGGAGGAGAAGGGGATGACAGAGGATGAGATGGTTGGATGGCATCACTGACTTGATGGGCATGAGTTTGAGCAAGCTCCAGGAGTTGGTGATGGACAGAAAAGCCTGGCATGCTGCAGTCCATGAGGTTGCAAAGAGTTGGACATGACTGAGCGACTGAACTAAACTGAGCTCGGCAAAGCAAACAAATAAAGTTGCTATATCTTTCAATATATAATCATCAAATGCTCAGGGAAAGTAAAGAGCACAATATAACTTTTATTCAGCACTCACTAAATACCATGGCAGGTAAGATCTCTGTTTCACAGATAAGAAAACAGAGGTTTTACACAATGAGGTACCATTACACGCCAGTCAGGATGGCTGCTATCCAAAAGTCTACAAGCAATAAATGCTGGAGAGGGTGTGGAGAAAAGGGAACCCTCTTACACTGTTGGTGGGAATGCAAACTAGTACAGCCACTATGGAAAACAGAGTGGAGATTTCATAAAAAACTGGAAAAAGAACTGCCATATGACCCAGCAATCCCACTTCTTGGCATACACACTGATCTGAAACCAGATCTGAAAGAGACACGTGCACCCCAATGTTCATCGCAGCACTGTTTATAATAGCCAGGACATGGAAGCAACCCAGATGCCCATCAGCAGACGAATGGATAAGGAAGCTGTGGTACATTTACACCATGGAATATTACTCAGCCATTAAAAAGAATTCATTTGAATCAGTTCTAATGAGACAGATGAAACTGGAGCCCATTATACAGAGTGAATTAAGCCAGAAAGATAAAGACCATTACAGTATACTAACACATATATATGGAATTTAGAAAGATGGTAACGATAACCCTATATGCAAAACAGAAAAAGAGACACACATGTATAGAACAGACTTTTGGACTCTGTGGGAGAAGGCGAGGGTGGGATGTTTAGAGAGAACAGCATCGAAACACGTATATTATCTAGGGTGAAACAGATCACCAGCCCAGGTTGGATGCATGAGACAAGTGCTCAGACCTGGTGCACTGGGAAGACCCAAAGGGATCGGGTGGAGAGGGAGGTGGGAGGGGGGATCGGGAGGGGGAATACATGTATATCCATGGCTGATTCATGTCAATGTATGACAAAAACCACTACAATATTGTAAAGTAATTAGCCTCCAACTAATAAAAAAAATAAAAATAAATAAAATAAAAAAAATTGAGATAAAAAAAAAAGAAAACAGAGGTTTTAAAGTTATATTTCTCAGGGACATATTAATCACTGGCCCAAGAAGTTTTGAATTCAAACTTGTTTGTTGTTGTTGTTTTCATTAGAATGTGCTCATTGTCAATAATTGTTTATTAATAGATGAAATTTCATTTTAGAATCTGCAAATTCACCTTTTTCTTAGATTGCTTGTTTTAAATCAATTTTAATAGTAACTAAATAGATTTGGGGAGTGGGAGAATCATTTTTTGGTGGTACTTAGTGCTACCAAGTGTCTAAGCTTGCTCTGCTCACCATATGACAGGCCAATAAATTTACAGATGAGGTGTTGAGTCAAGAAGTAATGACTATTTGGAAAGCTGGTGGACTGAGAAGATGGCAGACTAATATCTCAAAACAAACATCTTACGCAGGAGGGCAGGTGTCTGACAGTTTTTTCTAGGGCAGAATGGGAGAGGAGGTGAGGAAGTAAAGTAAAAAGGTCATTTATCTTGCAAAACAGGAGGGGATGTGCTAATTTCTTCTTTTCCGCAGCCATTCACAGGTGTGCAGGGTCAGACTGTCTCCCTGTGAGCTGAACAAAACCACTTTAGTTTAACATTCTGGCAGAGGGGCAAGGTTCCCTGAGGCAGGACATTATGTATGATTATAATAACAAAAGCAGTGAAAAGCAAAGGTTAAAATCAAAGAAACAGGTCCATCAAGGAATCAGAATTGGCTCTTCCCTGTTACATTAGCACATAAGCTAATTTCAATTACTCTTTCACTCCTTTCCAAATAAAAGCACCAGAATTTTTTTTTACATAATTTTAACACCTCAGGTGACTGCTTCCTGTTTGGAAAAGTTCACTGTTCTTCGAATGTCACCTCTGATCAAATGGAAAATTCTGGGCCACTCTCTAAGGGTCTTGGTAACAATCAATACATTTTTTCATCTATTGACTTTCTGAAATCTGTGGTATGCCTGATTGGCTTCAGTTGTAATTACAAAAGCCAGGCACTATTTGTCATTATTTTCCTATGCAGAATTTAGCTGGCTCTTTCTTTTCATCATCAGCATGTCATATAACACCCTCAAGGACAGAAAGCAACGTAGAAGTTTGAGAAACTTTCCTCTCTGTCTTCCAGGAAACCTTCAACCTTTTAGCAGTGATAGCACTGAGGTTCACAAAACTTCCTTAAAAGAAGCCAGTACAAAAAGGGTATTAGGGCTGCAATTTTTAAAGACAACATTATACCAAAGAATGCACTTCTTTAGAGTTACATGTAAATTACATCTGTCTACATCACCCACATGATGGCATATCAGCATATATCTGTTGGGGAAAGACAGTTGTCAACACCCAGCATAGTGCAGTCATCATCCTTACTAAAAGCAAACATGGGACTCATTCTCATTTTTCATATCCTAACTGCCAAGCATTTAGTCATATTTGTCCCAGTGCCTCTTGATAAACTGAAAAACAGCTAATCCAATTCTCTCCAGACTTACAGGTCACTAGCCATATCTTGAAAGAAGTGGTCTCTGAGTCAATATCACCATGGGCAATTATATTTATTATTATTTTTAAAACATTTACTTATTTGGCTGCACTGGGTCTTAGTTGTGACATGCAAGATCTTTGGTTACAGTATGTGAACCTTTTGTTGCAGCATGCAGGAACTGTCTTGATCAGGAATCAAATCCAGTCCCCCTGCATTGGGAGCATGGAGTCTTAGTCACTGGACCACCAGGGAGTCCACCATAAGCAATTTTAAAGAGAGAGGGCTGGGAATGAAAATATAGGCTAAAGGGTGATACAGGATGACACAGAGAAGAGAGAGTGCAGAAGGAAGTGATGGAGGAAAAAGTATAGAAAAGGAGAAACACAATGAAAGATATCAATGAATGATTTGATAGATGGCAGGTATATAGATAGGATGAAAGTTCCATTATTTTCCTACAATCATATCTTGAATGTATTTTGGCCCTTGGAAAGAATACCAGTTATGAAACTCTGAAGGAGACTATACATGCCTACAATCAGTTCTCCAACAAAACTCTTGCCACCTAATCAGAATAAACGAGAGCAAAATTAATGGGAATGTCCCTTCTTTTGTCCATTTGTATTGCTACCCTTATGCTCTCAAGTTGCATATTTAATGACTTAGTTTCTGTTTCAAAACCCCATGATGTTCTTTTCAACATGGTCTTACCCAGAAAAAGTTAGATATAAGAAGAAACAAAAGCCACAACATAATTTATCCAAATTTTCATTAAGGGTACTCTTACATATGTAAATACATTGACATGTAGAGGAAGGACAAACATGCAAACAACCCAATAAAACCGTAACATCCAGAAGAAGAATGTAACTTTAAAAATGAAAATAAATTGTCAGTATAATTTTCACATTTATAAGTGACACCATTCTTCTTATTTCTGAAATATCTGAAAGCTGTTCTATCCTTTTAAGAGTAAATACTGTGATTTTGTAGTCCACAAAGATTTAATATCATCATTCTCTTGGGCTTCCCTGATAGCTCAGTTGGTAAATAAACTGCCTGCAATGCAGGAGACACTGGTTCGATTCCCAGGTCAGGAAGATCTGCTGGAGAAGGGATAGGCTACCCACTCCAGTATTCTGGCCTGGAGAATTCCATGGACTGTATAGTCCATGGGGTCGCAAAGAGTCGGACGTGACTGAGCAACTTTCCCTTTCCTTTTGAGCACTTTATTAGGTTGGGAGTATTTTATATTCTATGATGAATTTTCCCAATATGCTAATTTCTTTTAAGACAAAACAGACCTGTTGCTCTTCCAGAGTTAGAAGAAGCTAGAAGACAGGTGTTTAACAGTAAGAAATAAAGCTGAATTTATTTTCTTGCCTTGCAAGGGAGAGCCAGGTCCTTTAGGCATGCATTCAGCAGGACTCTCTGAGAACTGAAAGAGTTAAACATTTAGGGAAAAGAGACTACAGGGGAGGAAAAATTATTTTTCTTCTGCTCTTCTAGGTTCTTGACTGAAATGTAACCTGTAATAAAAAATGGATTAGCAAGAGAAAAAGAAGCATAAGCTTAATAGCATGCATGAAGTGAAATGAAGTGAAGTGAAAGTCGCTAAGTTGTGTCAGACTCTTTGTGACCCCATGGACTATACAGTTCATGGAATTCTTTAGGCCAGAATACTGGGGTGGGTAACCTTTCCATTCTCCAGGGGATCTTCCCAACCCAGGAATCAAACCCAGATCTCCCGCATTGCAGATGGATTCTTTACCAGCTGAGCCACAAGGGAAGCCCAAGCATACTGCAGTGAGTAGCCTATCCCTTCAATGGATCTTCCTGACCCAGGAATTGAACCAGGGTCTCCTGCACTGCAGGTGGATTCTTTACCAATTGAGCTATCAGGGAAGCCCAATAGCACGCATACTTCCTGCATACATGGAGAGACCTAGGAAAACTGAGGAACTCTCTGAAATGGTCCAAGCCACCACCTTCAATACCATCTCCATCTAAAGACAAAAGGAGAAATTGGGGGTGGGGAGGCCAGTTATGGGAGGTGACCAGGCAAAGCACAGTAAACTAGGGTAGGGTTGTCATGCAGATTTAAGCCCATATCTTCTCCACTGATAAGGGTTTCTAGAAACTACTATCCTTCACTTCTTTGGACAGGAGGGAGATGCCCTTTCAAGTGGAGATTTCCTTTATAAACTTACATGTGTCTTATAAATGGTAGCTTCTACTTGGTTTTCAGAGTTTCTCCTGTCCACTGTCACTTGAAAATAACTGGCTCAAAATGCTTATGCCAAAAAGGCATATTTGGGGTGGCCAATTCTGCTCCCCTTCAGGAAACATACTCTGAAGAAGGCAATATTCTGGATTTAGTCCTCTAGTTGTCTTACAAGGTATGTGGTGATAGACAGCTTGAGTTGGTACTTTCAGATTTCATATCACTGAAGCAAGGACTTCTGGGATGGAGATGTCAAACTCAGTGGGACCTGGGCCATTCTATGCATTCTTGAAGTCTAGCAAGTATGTTCTTTAACACAGAATAACAATTAGATTTTTTTTAAATACATGTTTTTACTGATATTCTATTTGGATGTGGAGTTCTCCAAGCTTATTTTAATACTCCTCAGTTAAGTTCAGTCCTCAGTCACATCCAACTCTGTGATGCCATGGACTGCAGCATGCCAGGTTTTCCTGTCCATCACCAACTCCTGGAGCTTGCTTAAACTCATGTCCATTGAGTCGGTGATGCCATCCAACCATCACATCTTCTGTCGTCTCCTTCTTCTCCCGCCTTCAAACTTTCACAGCATCAGAGTCTTTTCAAATGAGTCAGTTCTTCACATCAGGTGACCAAAGTATTGGAGTTTCAGCTTTAGCATCAGTCCTTCCAATGAACACCCAGGACTGATTTCCTTTAGGATGGACTAATTGGATCTCCTTGCAGTCCAAGGGACTCTCAAAAGTCTTCTCCAACACCACAGTTCAGAAGCATCAGTTCTTCAGCACTCAGTTTTCTTTATGATCCCACTCTCTCATCTATACATGACTACTGGAAAAACAATAGCTTTGACTAGATGGATCTTTGCTGGCAAAGTAATGTCTCTGCTTTTTAATATGCTGTTTATGTTGGTCATAGCTTTTCTTCCAATGAGCAAGTATCTTTTAATTTCACACTGCAGTCACCATCTGCAGTGATTTTGGAGCCCAAGAAAATAAAGTCTCTGTTTCCATTGTTTTCCCATCTATTTGCCATGAAATATTGGGACCAGATGCCATGAACTTGGTTTTCTGAATGTTGAGTTTTAAGCCAACTTTTCCACTCTCCTCTATCACTTTCACCAAGAGGCTTTTTAGTTCTTCTTTGCTTTCTGCCATAAGGGTGGTGTCATCTGCATATCTGAGGTTATTGAAATTTCTCCCGGCAATCTAAATTCCAGCTTGTGCTTCATCCGGCCCAGCATTTTTCATGATGTACTCTGCATATAAGTTAAATAAGAAGGGTGACAATATACAGCCTTGACGTACTCCTTTTTGCGATTTGGTACCAGTCTGTTGTTCCATGTTCAGTTCTAACTGTTGCTTCTTAACATGCATACAGCTTTCTCAGGAGGTAGATAAGGTGGCCTGGTATTCCCATCTCCTTAAGAATTTTCCACAGTTTGTTGTGATCCACACAGTCAAAGACTTTGGCTTAGTCAATAAAGCAAAAGTAGATATTTTTCTGGAACTCTCTTGCTTTTATGATGATCCAACGAATGTTGGCAATTTGATCTCTGGTTCCTCTGCCTTTTCTAAAACCAGCTTGAACATCTGGAAGTTCATGATTCATATACTGTTGAAGCCTGGCTTGGAGAATTTTGAGCATTACTTTGCTAGCATGTGAGATCAGTGGAATTGTGTGGTAATTTGAGCATTCTTTGGGATTGCCTTTCTTTGGGACTGGAATGAAAACTGACCTTTTCCAGTTCTGTGGCCACTGCTGAGTGTTCCAAATTTGCAGACATAGTGAGTGCAGCACTTTCACAGCGTCATCTTTTAGGATTTGAGATAGCTCAACTGGAATTCCATCACCTCCACTAGCTTTGTTCATAGTGATGCTTCCTAAGGCCCACTTGACTTCATACTCCAGGATGTCTGGCTCTAGGTGAGTGATCAAACCATCATGGTTATCTGGGCCATGAAGATCTTTTTTGTACAGTTCTTCTGTGTATTCTTGCCACCTCTTCTTAATATCTTCGGCTTCTGTTAGGTCCACACCATTTCTGTCCTTTATTGTGCCCATCTTTCCATAAAGTATCCAAGGAGCGGCTGCTGTGCGGGCTCAGGAGGGGCGGCCGTGAGAAGATATCCATCGTCCAAGGTAAGAGAAACCCAAGTAAGATGGTAGGTGTTGCAAGAGGGCATCAGAGGGCAGAAACACTAAAACCATAATCACAGAAAACTAGCCAATCCAATCACAGGACCACAGTCATGTCTAACTCAGTGAAACTAAGCCATGCTGTGTGGGGCCACCCAAGATGGTTGAGTCATGGTGGAGAGGTCTGACAAAATGTGGTCCACTGGAGAAGGGAATGGCAAACCACTTCGGTATTCTTGCCTTGAGAACCCCATGAACAGTATGAGAAGGCAAAATGATAGGAAACTGAAAGAGGAATTCCCCAGGTCAGTAGGTGCCCAATATGCTACTGGAGATTAATGGAGAAATAACTCCAGAAAGAATGAAGGGATGGAGCCAAAGCAAAAACAATACCCAGTTGTGGATGGGACTGGTGATAGAAGCAAGGTCCAATGCTGTAAAGAGCAATATCGCATAGGAAGCTGGAGTGTTAGGTCCATGAATCAAGGCAAATTGGAAGTGGTCAAACAGGAGATGGCAAGAGTGAATGTCGACATTCTAGGAATCAGCGAACTAAAATGGACTGGAATGGGTGATTTTAACTCAGATGACCATTATATCTACTACTGTGGACAAGAATCCCTTCAAAGAAATGGAGTAGCCATCATAGTCAACAAGAGTCGGAAATGCAATCTCAAAAACGACAGAATGATCTCTGTTTGTTTCCAAGCAAACCATTCAATATCATGGTAATCCAAGCCTATGCCCCAACCAGTAATGCTGAAGAAGCTGAAGTTGAACAGTTCTATGAAGACCTACAAGACCTTCTAGAACTAACACCCAAAAAAGATGTCCTTTTCATTATAGGGGACTGGAATGCAAAAGTAGGAAGTCAAGAAACACCTGGAGTAACAGGGAAATTTGGCCTTGGAGTATGGAATGAAGCAGGGCAAAGGCTAATACAGTTCTGCCAAGAGAATGCACTGGTCACAGCAAACACTCTCTTTCATCAACAGAAGAGAAGACTCTACACATGGACATCATCAGATGGTCAACACCAAAATCAGACTGATTATATTCTTTGCAGCCAAAGATGGAGAAGCTCTATACAGTCAGCAAAAACAAGACCGGGAGCTGACTGTGGCTCAGATCATGAACTCCTTATTGTCAAATTCAGACTTAAATTGAAGAAAGTAGGGATGACCACTAGACCATTCAGGTATGACCCAAATCAAATCCCTTATGACTATACAATGGAAGTGAGAAATAGATTTAAGGGACTAGATCTGATAGACAGAGAGCCTGATGAACTATGGACAAAGGTTCGTGACATTGTACAGGAGAGAGGGATCAAGACCATCCCCATGGAAAAGAAATGCAAAAAGGCAATGTGGTTGTCTGAGGAGGCCTTACAAATAGCTGTGAAATGAAGAGAAGTGTTACAAATAGCTGTGAAATGAAGAGAAGTGAAAGGTAAAGGAGAAAAGGAAAGATATTCCCATTTGAATGCAGAGTTTCAAAGAATAGCCAGGAGAGATAAGAAAGCCTTCCTCAGCAATCAATGCAAAGAAATAGAGGAAAACAACAGAATGGGAAAGACTAGAGATCTCTTCAAAAAAATTAGGGATACCAAGGGAACATTTTATGCAAAAATGGGCTCAATAAAGGGCAGAAATGGTATGGACCTAACAGAAGCAGAAGATATTAAGAAGAGGTGGCAAGAATACACAGAAGAACTGTACAAAAAAGATCTTCACGACCCAGATAATCATGATGGTGTGATCACTCACCTAGAGCCAGACATCCTGGAGTATGAAGTCAAGTGGGCCTTAGGAAGCATCACTACAAACAAAGCTAGTGAACGTGATGGAATTCCAGTTGAGCTATTTCAAATCCTGAAAGATGACGCTGTGAAAGTGCTGCACTCAATATGCCAGCAAATTTGGAACACTCAGCAGTGGCCACAGAACTGGAAAAGGTCAGTTTTCATTCCAATCCCTAAGAAAGGCAATCCCAAAGAATGCTCAATCTACCACACAATTGCACTCATCTCACACGCTAGTAAAGTAGTGCTCAAAATTCTCCAAGCCAGGCTTCAGCAATATGTGAACCGAGAACTTCCAAATGTTCAAGCTGGTTTTAGAAAAGGCAGAGGAACCAGAGATCAAATTGCCAATATCCTCTGGGTCATTGAAAAAGCAAGAGAGTTCCAGAAAAACATCTATTTCTGCTTTATTGGCTACGCCAAAACCTTCGACTGTGTGGATCACAATAAACTGTGGAAAATTCTAAGAGATGGGAATACCAGACCACCTGACCTGCCTCTTAAGAAACCTGTAAGCAGGTCAGGAAACAACCATTAGAACTGGATGTGGAACAATAAACTGGTTCCAAATAGGAAAAGGAGTACATCAAGGCTGTATATTTTCACCCTGCTTTTTTAACTTGTATGCAGAGTACATCATGAGAAACGCTGGGCTGGAAGAAGCACAAGCTGGGATCAAGATTGCCGGGAGAGATATCAATAACCTCAGATATGCAGATGACACCACCCTTATGGCAGAAAGCGAAGAAGAACTAAAGAGCCTCTTGATGAAAGTGAAAGAGGAGAGTGAAAAGTTGGCTTAAAGCTTAACATTCAGAAAACTAAGATCATGGCATCTGGTCCCATCATCTCATGGGAAATAGATGGGGAGACAGTGGAAACAGTGTCAGACTTTATTTTGGGGGGGGCTCCAAAATCACTGCAGATGGTGACTGCAGCCATGAAATTAAAAGACACTTACTCCATGGAAGGAAAGTTATGACCAACACAGATAGCATATTAAAAAGCAGAGACATTACTTTGCCAACAAAGGTCCATCTAGTCAAGGCTATGGTTTTTCCCATGGTCATGTATGGATGTGAGAGTTGGACTGTGAAGAAAGCTGAGTGCCAAAGAATTGATGCTTTTGAACTGTGGTGTTGGAGAAGACTCTTGAGAGTCCCTTGGACTGCAAGGAGATCCAACCAGTCCATCCTAAAGGAGATCAGTCCTGGGTGTTCATTGGAAGGACTGATGCAGAAGCTGAAACTCCAATACTTTGGCCACTTCATGTGAAGAGTTGACTCTTGGAAAAGACCCTGATGCTGGGATGGATTGTGGGCAGGAGAAGAAGGGGACGACAGAGGATGAGATGGCTGGATGGCATCACCGACTCAATGGGCATGAGTTTGATTAAACTCCGGGAGTTTGTGATGGACAGGGAGGCCTGGTGTGCTGCGATTCATGGGGTTGCAGAGTCGGACACGACTGAGCAACTGAACTGAACTGAACTGAACTGATTCCCTTGGTATCTATAATTTTCTTGAAGAGATCTCTAGTCTTTCCCATTCTATTGTTTTCTTCTATTTCTTTGCACTAGTGCCAAGAAAAAAACTTTGGATACTTATTACATGAAATGTGTTAAGACATATTTCATTTAATTCATATGATAATCCAGTAAGGTGCTATTAGTTCAGCAAGATGCATATTATTCACCAAAGTGAATTTGTTAGGTTAGCACAAATGTCTACTTACGAAGGTAAATCTGCTAATATTAGCAATAGAAAACAATAACCTGGTGATTGGAGGCCCATTTACGTAGTGGTATTGGAGACTGAATGACATTTCCATTCTGTCTCACTCACTTTAATAGAACTCTATTTTAGTGGGACAGGCCCGAGTTGCATTTTCTGTAATCATTTGCTGACACTGAGCATAGGGAAGGTTTTTGCTCTAGAAAGGATTGTTTTTACTCTAAGTCTGAATTTCTACCTTGTATTATAGTTATTTATGACCTAAAATCTATCTCTTCTGTTAGGACAGTGAATTCCTTGAAGCCAGAGTCTCTTATTTTCAATTATCCTCTCACAGTATCTTTCAGCAGAGTTCTTCAACAGACATTTGTGAAATGACTAAATAAAGCATCTCCTGGTCATCCAGTGCTTACGACTCAGTGCCTTCACTGCCAGAAGCCTGAGTTTAATCTCTGGTCGGGGAACTAAGATCCCACAACCTTCACGGCACAGTCAAAAATACACTTGCAAACTATTTAACCACTCAGATAGACATTACAATCTTATTGTGAGATTAACACTGAACTTGTTTGCGTATATACGTAGGGCAAGCTCAGTTCTGCCCTTAAATGTCCTTATATCCTGGTAGAGAGACATACATACCAATAAGCAAGAAGAAAATAAGAAGCTTGCTATGATGGAGATCTTCATGTGCAACAGGAGCCTTAGTTTGAAAGAAAGTGAGGGAAAGCTAGGCAGACTGAATGGGAAAATGAGAAGAGCTGATACAGGGTCTATGCAGTCAAGGCAGAAAAGCTCAGACAATGGCAGCAGGAATAACCTGGAAGGACCAGTTAATTCGGTGAGTAACAGAATGGGATGAATAGTAAGGTACAGAATTTTATAATTAAAAGAATGCTCATCTCTGAGTCGAAAGACCTAATTAGAGCTCCATTCTGTCACTAAATTACTGGATTATCTGAGGCAAATTATTTATACCCTCTAAAACTGTGAAGTATGACTAGTAAACATGCCTAACAGTGAGTATTCATTGTCCAAGTTAGGATTTAGTGTCCTGTATTTAAAAAAGAAGAAGAAAGAAAGAAAACATGACAACAGGCCTAAAAGACTCACTTGTGCTAAAGAAATTATGTCCCCCTAAAACTGAGTTCCCCTATTGGGTTTATGATTAACCTCTCTACCCAAAACTTTATCCCCTTTCTTATTCTCTCTGACCTCAATCCTATGCTAATTGAACTCTCATCAATCAGACTCAGATGGCTTGTTCCTGCAGGGTAAAATGAGCTTAGAGACACACAAACCATGGACCACCATAAACCACGCACATCTGACTCCTGAAACCACAATTATCACAGAATCACGAGTAATCTCAGCTTCTATTTTCTTCCCCCTTAAAAACTCCAAACTCAAAAACCAAGTTGGAGTGGATCTGAGGCAGTCTCTCACTCCCTCACTTGATGCTTTGTAATAAACCCTTACTTCACAGTAAATGTCCCCTGTCAAAGCCCTTGTGCTCGGTTACACTAAGCCCCACATTATCCAACCAAAACTTAATTACGGCTTCAGCTCTCTCAGAAATGGAATCTTTAACCAGTCAGTCAGGAATCAGCACTACTTAGGTCATCAGCTTGATAGACTCCTGCCATCCCCAACAGGGAAGTAACTTTGCAATAACTCACCTGTCTTTTTTACCTGGTATGACTTTCTCATTCCTGTCCTCTTCTGCCTAAAAAAAGTCTTTCACTTTTACAGTTCCTCAGAGCTCCTTTCTAGCTGCCAAATTGGATGCTGCCTGATCCTTACCCATTTTTGCTCACATAAACTCTTAAAAATTTTTAATATAGCTCGATTTATCTGTTAACACCTGATACTGTACTCGCTGCTCATAACAGTATATATTCAGTTATATATATACATATATGTGGGTGTGTGTGTGTATATATATATATATATATATATACACACATATATGTAACTGAGTCACTTGGCTGCACACCTGAATCTTTGTAAATCAATTACACTTCAATTTTTAAAAATGCAATATCATATTATTCTAGGGGAAAATATATTGTATATGGGAAGTAGTTATTATTGTTACTGTTATGTTATCCTGATAATAATATTACACCCTTATAATGCTATACTATTCTTGATTGGCAACATCTAGTTGCTCTAAGCATTTATAATTCTTCATGTTTTGAATTTATTCCTCAGATATTATGACCCTTTTATTTCTCGACTCTAAATCTTCTAAGCCACAGCTAAGCTAGTTATTCTCTATGCATAAAGAATTATGAATTTTCTTTTATAGGAACACAGTTACCTACTACTGCCAATAAACATATTATTCAAGCATTTTGATATATAATGTGAAACTATTTTGTCTTGAATTACTTGGATACTTACCTTAAATGTTTACCTTTTTTCTTTTGGTGGTTTAGTCACTCAGTCATGTTGGACTCTTGTGACCCCATGTACTGTAGCCTGCCAGTCTCCTCTGCCCATGGGATTCTCCAGGCAAGAATAGTGGAGTGGGTTGCCATTTCCTTCTCCAGGGGATCTTCCTGACCCGAGGATTGAACCTGGGTCTCCTGCACTTCAGGCAGATTCTTTACCAACTGAACTACAAGGGAAGTCCCGTACACTCAGACGTGGATTAACTGGATAAATGACTTGACGCTATTAGTTAATATGAATTTACTACATAAGTTTTAGATCTCCAATAATGTATCAGATATTTTGGGCCAAATAATAATAATCTTAACAATAGTAACTAACATTTAGGGATAATAAGCTATGCTTAAGGTTTTAACATACATAATTTTTTTTGAGATATGACTGACATATAACATACTGCTTTTAGATGTGCAACTTAATGATTTAATATTTTCATATACTGAAAAATGATCTTCCCAGTAAGTCTAGTAAACATTTATTACCATATACAGTCACAAAATATTTTTCAAGATTTACTCTTAACAACTTTCAAATGTGCAATGCAGTATTATTAACCATAGTCACCATGCTGTACATTACATCCTAATGACTTATTTATTTTATAACCAGCAGTTTGTATATTTTGACTGCCTCAGTTACACAGATGATACCACACTAATGGCAGAAAGTAAAGATGAATTAAAATGCCTCTTGATGAGGGTGAAAGAGGAGAGTGAAAAAGCTGAATTAAAACTCAACATTCAAAAGACTAACATCATGGCATCCAGTCCCATCACTTAATGGCAAATAGATGGGGAAAATGTGGAAGCAGTGACAGATTTTCTTTCTTGGGCTCCAAAGTCACTGCAGACAGTGACTGCAGCCATGAAATTAAAAGACACTTGCTCCTTGGGAGAAAAGCTATGCCCAACCTAGACAACATATTAAAAAGCAGAGACATTACTTTGTCAACAAAGGTTTGTCTGGTCAAAGCTTTGGTTTTTCTAGTAGTCATGTATGGATGTGAGAGTTGGACTATAAAGAAAACTGGGCACCGAAGAATTGATGCTTTTGAACTATGGTGTTGGAGAAGACTCTTGAGAGTTCCCTGGACTGCAAGGAGATCCAACCAGTCCATCCTAAAGGAGATCAGTCCTGAATGGTCATTGGAAGGACTGATACTTGAAGCTGAAACCAATACTTTGACCACCTGATGCAAAGAACTGACTCATTGGAAAAGACCCTGATTCTGGGAATGATTGAAGGCAGAAGGAGAAGGGGATGACAGAGGATGAGATGGTTGGATGGCATCACTGACTTGATGGACATAAGTTTAAGTAAGCTCTGGGAGTTAGTGATGGACAGGGAAGCCTGGCGTGCTACAGTCCATGGGGTCTCAAAGAATTGGACACAACTGAGCGACTGAACTGAACTGAATTGAATTCATTTATTGCTGATGATAGCATAAATAGCTTTTGAAGAGCAGTAAAGCAACACATAAAGATGCTCAGATCTTTAAAAAGAGTAATTCTACTCCGGGGAATATTAAATGGAAGGAAAAAAGTATGTAGACAAAGATGCTAATGTTTTATCTATAGCAGCCATAAATATGGTACCACCAAACACTGCACTATTATGCAATCATTAACATAAATTAACATAAATATAATGTAGAAACATGAAAGATTTTTATGACAATATCAAAGAAAATAGAACAATGTCAAAACTATATAAAGATGAATTCACATATGAAAGTTAAGCTGCAAAAATTTTAGAGACACAGAAGTAGAGAACAAATAAATGAATACCAAGAAAGAAATGGAGTGGAGGGGAGGAACTGGGAGATTGGGATCGACACATATACACTATTGATAGTATGTATAAAATAGATAACTAGTAAGAACCTACGTGCAGTACAGGGAGCTCTACTTAAATTCACTCTGGTAACTGGAATGGGAAGGAAGTTCAAAAGGGGGGGCATGTATGTGTATGTGGATATATGTATAGTTATGGCTGACATGAAAGCGAAAGTCGCTCAGTCACGTCCGACTCTTTGCGACCCCATGGATTGTACAGTCCATGGACTTCTCCAGCTTTTATATATGGCTGATATATCTTGCTGCATAATAGAAACTAACAACACTGTAAAGCAACTATACTCCAATAAAAATTAATTAAAAATTAAAACAGATGTTTTATGGTGGGTGGTGCGCTTTCTTTTTATTTTCTACACAGGATATTAAGACATTATCTCTGAGTTTCAAACCTGTTCTGCTCTGCTGGGACAGAAGCTATGGAAATCCTACTTCGGCTAAGTCCGTTGCTGCCTGTTAGGCTCTACCACTAGGGGGTGCTGCGTGCTCAGTCGCTCAGTCGTGTCCAACTCTGATCCCATGGACTGTAGTCCTCCAGACTCCTGTCCGGATTTCCTGACAATCCTGGAATGGGTTGTTATTTCCTTCTCCAGGGGATCTTCCTGACCCAGGGATTGAATGCGAGTTTCCCCTGCACTGCAGGCAGATGCTTTACCACTGAGCCACCAGTGAAGCCCAAGGGGTGCTAGAGGAAGCTGGTAAGACTGAAACATGTAGGACGTCGCTGTTTCGTGTTCTTTCGAGCTCATCTTAGCAATGATTCTTAATCCCAGCAGCAGCTTTTAGTTCTAGTCTTTTTCTCACCCACCCAGAACCGGCCCCATCCCATCTTCTCACAGATGTCACTATCAGATGGTCCATAGCTCATCTTCATGGGTCTGAACTGAGTTCCTGAGAGGACTCCTTTAAGGTCTATGGGTTAATAATCCCAACCTCTTTCCTTTGTTTCCACAGTCCCAAGAGTATTGACAGTTGATAAACGTCCATGTCCTCATTTTGCCTTTTTTGGTTCTCTAGTACCTGTTTAACAATTCTTTTTATTAAACTGTGTCAGTTAAAACAATTGGTGGAACAGACTTGTGGACTCTGGGAGAAGGCGACGGTGGGATGTTTCAGGAGAACAGCATTGAAACATGTATATTATCTAGGGTGAAACGGATAACCAGCCCAGGTTGGGTGCATGAGACAAGTGCTCGGGCCTAGTGCACTGGGAAGACCCAGAGGGATCGGGTGGAGAGGGAGGTGGGAGGGGGGACTGGGATGGGGAGTACATGTAAATCCATGGCTGATTCATTTCAATGTATAACAAAAACTACTGTAATGATGTAAAGTAATTAGCCTCCAACTAATAAAAATTAAAAAAAAAAAAAAACAATTGGTGGTCTTTCCACTGAAACTTGATGGATAAACCTTTTTTTTTTTTTACTATTGTATTCTACTGCCTTTCAAATAAAAAACAAAAAGAAAATACAACTCTCACTAGATGTAGTCTAATGCATGAAAAATAATTCAAAGAAAAAATATTTAGCTAAAATGCTTTTATGTACTGGAGAAAAATTAAAACTCTGATTCTCAGCCTTGCCTTATGCCTAATAAGTAAGATCAGATTAATAAATAATAAATAAATTTTGATCTTCCATAGGTTGACTTTAGTATTCACATTCACTCTTAAATTAGTGCATAAACCTGATCTGGAACTCAGCTCTAACCCACAACAAAATTAATAGTTAAAAAACCATGTGATAAATGCAGTGATAGAAATAGGCCCAGGTTGCCATGGGAACAAAAGGCATCTTTTGTTTGTTCAGACCACTTTCTCTGCTTCAACAATAGTAGGAAGATTTTAGCCAGAAGGAGAAGGGGCAAAAAAAAGCATTCTAGGAGAGGGAACCCACTGGTAAAGGGCACAAAGGTGTGCAAAAGCATAGCATAGTTGAAGATCTGAGAATAGCTTATGGCAGTAGCAAGGTTGGCATGTAGCAAAGACATGGGCCTGGGTCAGCTAGTGAAAGAATCTGGACTCACTGATGGAGTTTTAAACAATATCTTGATACTTTAAGGACATTTCCTGCCTGGCATAGATTTTGGCAATCAGCACACTGAGAGGATTCTGTGGCCTGCTGTCAGCATAAGTGGGATATACCTCTGGTTAGTGCTTAAACTGCCTTTCATCTACCCATTCCTTGATTAATCTTCCCTTGCTCTATATTGATTGCTGCTTGATATCTAAATCCTTGTTTACTCTGGCCTTTATACTTTGACATCTTTATTGATTATATTTTCTTTGCCTGTAAAGCATCCTACTTCTTTCCTCTCACATCTTGCCTCCTATTTCACTGTGCTAGTCTTGTTCTAGGCATGACCGTTCCCATTTCATCTATTTAATCTGGTCCTGTTAGACTCTCTTGGGGGCTTCCCAGGTGGCTCAGATGGTAAAGAATCTGCCTGCAATGCATTCAGGTTCAATCCCTGGGGTGGGAAGATCCCCTGGAGAAAGGAATGGCTATCCACTCCAGTATTCTTGCCTGGAGAATTCAAAGGACAGAAGAGCCTGGCCAGCTACAGTCCATGGAGTCACAGAGTTGGACACAACTGAACAACTAACACTTTCACACTTTTCACATACTCTCTTGATGGTCGACCCCAACAAGCAGCCCTGATGAGTGAAATTCAGCATCCAAGACTCTCCCTGACACCTGACCTTGATTCCAGGAAACTTGTGGCAGAGGGTTATGTGTGAATGTGATACAGGATTTGAGATTAAACAGAACTGGCTCTGGCCCAAGGCTCACTAGTGTGATAAAGGCAATGCTCACCAAAAAGTCTAGTCGCAACCTCTTATTTCCAGCCTCCCTTCTAGTTAGACTGGGGTGACTAGTTCTGATCAATGAGAAACGGTTAAGAACAGTGTGTCCTGTCCATTACTTCTACCTTTGCTTTCATGGAAACCTGTTCCAGGTGGTGGAGATACAAGGTTGCAGAGCATCCATCATCTTGGTTCTCTGAGTAAGTGAATGAAGTGCGCCCCAGCTAACCCACGTGGGATATGTACCATGAGGGAGAACAAACAAACACAATAAGTACAATAAACCTTTGTTGTGTTAAGTCATTTGGATTTCAGGGTCAACTGTTACCACATAATCCTAGCTTAATAAATGGATTAATCTTGTGGCTTTGGAAAAGATACATATTTTTTTTTTTTTACTGCACCACATGACTTGCAAGATCTTAGTTTCCAGACCAGGGATCCAACTCATGTCCCCTGCAGTGGAAGTGCTGAGTCTCAAACACTGGACCACCAGTGAATTCCTGAAAATACATTGCTTCTTTAGTCTTCTTTTTAAAAAAAAAAAAATCAGAGAAATGGGAATAATACCTTGTTATGGGCTGAATGGATCCACCTCAAATTGGTATGTTGAAACCTAATCCCATTTGTGAGGGCATTTGTAAGTGGGGCCTTTGGAAGGTGATTAGTGTGCTCATAAAAGAGATCCCAAAGAAATCCCTCACCTCTTCCGCTACGTGAGGACACAGTGAAAAAAAACCGCTATCTATGAACCAGGAAGTGGGTTCACTAGAGTCCAAATCTGCTAGCACTTTTATCTTGGACATTCAACATCCAGAACTGTGAGAAATAATTTCTGTCGTACATAAGCCACCTAGTGTAGGGCATTCCATTACAGCAGCCCAAATGGACTAAGTTTCATTGGACTGGATAAAGATTAATGAGATAAGAGATAACCAACTGTTCCATTCCATATGTTTCTGTAGCATGGCTTAGTTCATATGCAGTTGGTAAACTGGGGTATAATATAGAATACAGAAGCCAGGTTGGCCCATGTACCATTCTTCCCAGGACAGTAATAGTCTGTCTACTGAATAACCAGACCTCAACACCCATTACACTACACAAGAGAAAAATGCAGAGCTAAGTCTTGGTCAAATCCTTCAACTGTCCTTTCACTTGCCTAGACCTGCATCTTCTTAGCTTATGACAATTTTATTCTTCATTCTTCCAAAATCCTTTCCTACCTCTTTGCATTTGATATCCAAAGATTCTGCTTGCTTAGGTTTCTGTTTGTCCTTGATACACATCTGGCCTTCCAGGTTCCAGCATAGGATTTATTTTAGGGTACTCCCCTGGTAGCCACAGTCTTGTGACCTGTAACTGGAGCCAGGTATCTTGATGATATTCATAACATAATATTAGATAGGAAATACAGGAGGGACAAGGTAAGGTAGAGCACAGGTGGTGTGAAGAGTTATTGGATGCAATTTTTAGTAAAGATGGTTATGTAAGTAAGAAGCTCAAGGGAAAAATGACTAGAGGTGTGAATTGGATTGGGGAGACACTGCTTTATGGGAAGTAGTTGAACCCATGGGTGAAAAAGAAGCTATTCTATGAGATAATAAATGCACAAGAGACTAAGACGTAGGGAACATCAATATTTAAGAGGCAGTGTAGAAAGTGTTAGGTTATTTGAACATGATGGAACCCAGAAAATATAACATTTAGGAAATCTGAGTTCTAAGTACTCTACCCATGTTAAAGCAAAGCAGACAACCCACTCTCTTTCTTAGATTTTAATAGTCTATAAATTTAGGCCAGCGTAAATCAGCCTATAAATAAAAAATAATGTATTATTATATATTATATAAAACAAAAAAAAATTCCAGAAGGTTCTTTATGAAAACTGATTCACAGCCAACTGAAGAAGGATTCAAAATTAGAGGCTAATAGAATGTGTACTTCCCTGGTCCTACCATCAACTGGCATCCCACTGAGGAACAGACCCACAAACCCCAAAAGATAAGCCCTCAGGCCTTCCAAGGACCTTGGGATTCTTTGACAACAAATGCCTCCAGGCCTGCATTGCCTTCAGACATCTTAAGGACAAAGCAGGTGCAAAACTTTGGTACCACTGTCTTTCATACTTGAATATTCTGGGACAAGGGGAATTTGCTAGAGTACTTGAAATTCAAATGTCCCAATATTCAAAAGTGAGTATCATGGCTATTGGGAGGGACAGGATAGCTAGTTTGATGTTAATCCATGAAAAAGTACTAGAAGTGATTAGGAAAGATGAATTATAAATACTTAGGTCATGAAGTATCAACATGACCTCATTAACAAAGCAGAACAAGCAAATCTCATTGCTTTTGACAGGAAACCAAAGTAATAACTCAGGAGATTGACATGGACATTATCTATGTAGCATTCAGAAAAACACCCCACATCAGGGTAATATCAACTGTCCTGGTTTGCTCAGGACAGAGGGTGTCTCAGACACAGGATTTTCTGTTTTTAAAACCAAGAAAGTCTCAGGCAAACCAAGGCAAGCTGGTTAGGCTACTATGATGCTCTTGTGGATAAAATACTCAACTATGACCTAGAGGAATTTCTTGTTAGGGCAATTTACAGCTACTTAAATAATTAAAGCCTATAAGTGTTGATTATTTGATCTAATTCAGTGGAGAAGGCTGTCTCTAGTGGTATGCCATAGAGCTCTTTCCTCTTTATGCTGCTGAACAGTGTCATCTATGATATGAAGTAAGAGCAGGAATTCTTATCAAAGTAATAGATGATGCAAACATGGGGGATTCTGCAAATATCCATTTATTTAAGAAATGTTTACTGAGCATCTATTATGCTCTAAGAACTTTCTTAAGTCCTAGATGCAGCAGAGAACAAGGCAGACAAGGATCCTACCCTTGTAGACAAACACAAATCTAGCAGGTGAGTGACATCAGCATCATGGTGATTTGATATGTTCCCTTTCTCTCCTCTTCAGTCTATAACTAGTAAAACATCTATACCTCAACAAAGGGGACTCTGTCCAACAGGCCAGGACACCAGAGAATGCCACACATCTGTACATCTAAAGATAGGCGAACAGGAGCACATAGAGCAGGCAGAACTGGGGGGACAGTGGAGGAAGTGCCTGTGATCGTGGACCCGCAGCCACGGCAGCTAAGCTCGTAGCCCCAGAGAACACAGTAGCACCAGAGGAGGTAGCACAGATGACAGCAGTCTCCTGGCCACAGAAGCACTCACTGCCACAGGGAAGCAGACAGTGACAAGGCCTCTGACCCTCTCTGTCCATCTGCGAGGGCCCCTGAGACTCTGCCTCCGCCCCACACTCAGCAGCGGTGCCTGAAAACCCCACAATCCTGGTTGTGGCAGAGACCCCAGCTCTCTCCCTACCCTCCTCCTGCCCTCACTGCGGAACAGCCTACAACTAAGACCCCAGACATGGCAGAGGGGCCAGTGTCCAGGTGGCAACACCGGCAATGCTAGCAGCAGCAAGGCACCAAAGACCCCAGAGGCACAAGCAGTGGCAAGAGGGAGTGGCGGACAGAAAGTGTTGGCTCTCAAATAGAACCAGAGACAGCTCAGGAAAGAGAAGTGAAAACTGGTGCTATGGGGGACTTGCCTGGCAGTCCAGTGGTTAAGACTCCGTACTTCTACTGTAGGGGGCATAGGTTCGATCCCTGGTCAGGGAACTAAGATCCCATATGCTGTGCAGCGTCACTGGGGGTGGGAGGGGTTAAGGAACTTGTGCTACTTGTACTTGAAAAGAAAAGAAAGGCTTCTAATTAACCAGTTGCATCATTATAGTCAAGTTTTTTTTTAAATATAATAAAAGCTTTACCTAAAGAAGCATGGTGTTCACTATTTCAAATGTGCCAGCAGAAAAACAGGTCATCAAGCACCATGAACATATGTAGTAGCAGAGTGTCACAAAAATAAAAAGACAATTCTCAGAAACCAAATTTAAAGTCAGGGAATAGTGCATTCTAATGAATAGAGAATTAAAAATAGCTGTCATAAAGGAGCTACAAGAAAACTCAGAAAGGTTCAGGAAGAATACTTTACCAAAGAGACTGAAACTCTAAAGAAGAACCAAACAAAAATTCTGGAGCCGAAGAACTCAATAAATGAGATGAAAATGCATTAAAAACACTAGAGCAGACCATATGGAAGACAGAAACCTAGAAATGATACAGAGAGAAGAGGAGAGAGAATTAAGGTCTAAATAGAGGAGGAGGAAGTGGCAAAGGTGAGTGAGGAGGTGAGGGAGGAGAAGAAATTCGATGAGAACTATCTGACTCTATTAGGAAGGGTAGCATTAAGATAATGGGATCTTAGAAAGAGAAGAGAGGGAGAAGGGAGCATAAAGTTTATTTAAGCGAATAATAGCTGAGAACTTCCCCAAACTAGAGAAAGAACTGGATAGGCAAGTTCATGAGGCTGAAAGGACACCTATCTACATCAATGCCAAAAGACATGCTCCAAGACATATTATACAAAAACTGTCAAAAATCGACAAGAAAAAAAATTTTAGATATCCAGGGGAACAAAAGATGCTAACCTACAAAGAAACCTTCATTAGATAATCAGTAGATTTCACAGCAGAAACTCTATAAACCAGAGAGAGTAGAATCATATTCTCAAAATATTGAAAGACTAAAAAAACATCAGCCAAGAATATTCTATGCAGCAGAGTTATCATTCAGATAGGAAGGAGAAATACGGGTTTTCCCAGACAAGCAAAAGCTAAGAGAGTTTATGAACACAAGATCCATCTCACAAGAAATGTGGAAAGGAGCTCTTCTAGCTGAAACAAAAAGGTAAAAGTATGAAAAACTTTGAGTTAGGTGATAAATAGAGTCAGAAAATTCCAAGAGTATATCAAAATAGATTATTCAAGAATTACACCATAAATGTTAAAGCAGAAAAAAAGTAAAAGTAACTACAGCTACTTCAATTTGGCAACAAACAAACAACATAAAAAGGGAAAATTTGAGACCAATTTCCTTTTGGTGTTGGGAAAACTGGACAGCTACATGCAAAAGAATGAAGACTACTTTCTCACAACATACACAAAAATCAACTGAAAATGGATTAAAGGCTTGAATGTAAGACCTAAAACCATAAAAGTTCTAGAAGAAAAACATAGGTAGTATGCTCTTTGACATTGGTCTCAGCAATATCTTTGGGGATATGTCTCCTCAGGCAAGGGAAACAAAAGCAAAACTAAACAAGTGGGACTACATCAAAGTAAAAAGCTTCTGCACAGCAAAGGAAATTGTCATAAATATGAAAAGACAACCTACCAAATGGGAGGAGATATTTGTAAATTATATATCCAATAGGAAGTTAATATCCAAAATATATGAAGAATATAACTCAACCACAAAACAGCAAAACCAATTAAAAAATGGGTAGAGGATCTAAAGAGTTTTCTAGGTATTTTTCCAAAGGAGACACACAGATGGCCAAGAGGCACATGAAAAGATGGTCAACATGACTAATAGGGAAATGCAAATCAAAACCACAATGAGATAGCATCTCATATCTGTCAGAGTGGTCATTATCAAAAAGGCAAGAAATAACTGTTGGTGAGGATGTGGAAAAAAAGGGAATTCTCATATACTCCTGGTAGGAATGTAAGTCAATACAGCCATGATGAGAGAGAACATGGAGGTTTCTTAAAAAATTAAAAATAGAACTGCCATATGATCCAGCAATTCCACTTCTGAGTATTGATTCAAAGAACATGAAAACACTAACTTGAAAAAATATATGCACCCCTATGTTCATCCCAGCATTATCTACAAGAGGTGAGATATGGAAACAATCTAAGTGCTCACTGATGGATGAATGGATCAAGAAACTGTGGCATTTATTTATTTAATGGAATACTATTCAGCCATAAAAAAAACATGAAAATTTTGCCATTTGTGATACATGGATAGGACCTAAGGGTATTCTAAGTGAAACAAGTCAGACAGGAAAAGATTAATACCCTATGATTCCACTCATGTGGAATACAAAAAACAAACAGAATACCCCCAAATAAAAGAACAAATCAAACCAAACAAAAACAAACACAGAGATACAGAGTGGTTACCAGAGGGAAAGGGGGTCAACTGCATACTGATGGATGGAAACTAAACTTTTGGTGGTGAGGCACACTATAGTGTATACAGAAGTTGAAATATATTATTGTGCACATGGAACTGATATAAAATCACTGCAGATGGTGACTGCAGCCATGAAATTAAAACATGCTTACTCCTTGGAAGGAAAGTGATGACCAACCTAGACAGCATATTAAAAAGCAGAGACATTACTTTGTCAACAAAGATCCATCTAGTCAAGGCTATGGTTTTTCCAGTAGTCATGTATGGATGTGAAAGTTGGACTATAAAGAAAGCTGAGTGCCAAAGAATTGATGCTTTTGAATTGTGGTATTGGAGAAGACTCTTGAGAGTCCCTTGGACTGCAAGGAGATCCAACCAGTCCATCTTAAAGGAGATCCGTCCTGGGTGTTCATTGGAAGGACTGATGCTGAAGCTGAAACTCCAATATTTTGGCCACCTGATGCAAAGAGCTGATTCATTGGAAAAGACCCTGATGCTGGGAAAGATTGAAGGCGGGAGAAGGGGACAACAGAGGATGAGGTGGCTGGATGGTATCACTGACTCGATGGACATGGGTTTGGGTGAACTCCGGGAGTTGGTGATGGACAAGGAGGCCTGGTGTGCTGCAGTTCATGGGGTCACAAAGAGTCGGACATGACTTAGCAACTGAACTGACTAAAAAAAAATATTTTATATATACACATGGTCATGAAGTGAAAAGATCTAGGGAAAAAAATAATCTGCTTGAGAGACTAGAGACTAATTGGAGGGAAAGTTAGTGATCAAGGAAGTGTTCTTCATGGAGATGACATCTGAATAGAGCTATGAATGCAGTGCAAAAATCATAGAAAGAACAGAAAAATAATAGTACAAAGACTCTGAAATAGGAATGAGGCTTACTCCAGATTTTAACATATTCTGTCTCAAAATAAACAGTATTTTAAAAGTGTTATTTACTAGTTTTAAACTTCCTTTCTACATCAAATAGGATATAACCAAGATCCTATGCTATCCCAGGATTAAAAATAACTGTATAATTTTAATAACAGTGCAAGAGTCTCCTGAGGAAAGAAGATAATTGTGAGCCCTGGTTGTGAATGTAGGTTGTGAGTGTAGAACAGTCTGTGTCATCTCCCTGACCTGGTGAGGGGAGGTGACAGCACAGGTTGTTGTTCAGCCTGGAACCAGAGTTGAGTAGGGAGATGACCCATTGTGGAACTAAGGGCAATCACATTTAAGCCCTGGGGCAGGGGGGAACGCAGGCTAATGAGAAAGGGTGTTTATATTGCTAAACAGAGAAGGTTGGAAAACAGTGAACACCTGAAACATCAAGATCCTGAAAGAGGTCAAAAGCAACAGAAAACTGGGATTTAGAGAAGAGGTGAGAAAGAAAAGATCCCCTTGAGCAACACGTTGCAGAGTTCTTTGGCTTTTAATACTGCCAAGTATGGGGTGGGAAAAGGGCCCTTAAAGGCTCTGAACTGTTTTCAACAACCAAAGAATCCAACCAACCAACCAATTTACAAAGCCCTACATCCCGAAAGGTACTCTTTTAGAAAGTTGCTTGGATGACAAGCCTCCTAGTAACCACGCAGAGGAGGATTTATCCCCTTCTTAATCCCCATCACCCAATCCTTGTCCTATAGGCTTTCCAAACAAAGGAGTTTCAAATCTGATTGGTCAGATTCCAGTGCATTAATTAGCCAACTATTAGCCTATGTTTGCATTAGTGATCTATGATAGGGCCTACATGAGGGCTCCTTGTTAAAATGGCTCATTATGTTGATGTCACAAACAAAGAACAAAATCACAGTGACCCTTGGGACTGACCAAATTGCGCAAATGACATTCTCTTTTCCCGCTAGTGCCTACCTTCTCTAGGCTATGAGACTACCAGATTCCAGAACTCCGGCTAAGTGACTGCGGGACTCAGCTACACGCTAAAAATTAACCGTCCCTTCAGAGAATTTTTCATTGGCAGAGAAAGACCTTGTCAGAAAGGGAGGACACTGGTTCTCCTTAAGGGCCAGTGACCCTCTCGTTTTCCCTCTAACAAATTTCCTCTTCTTGCCCCACTGTCTGGCTCACACTTTTTTCTCCGTGCTTACCATACAATCTACTGCAGCAAAACAGGCCAGCTCAAAAACTGCCACTCAGGAGTCTGACTCAGATGGATGGGATGGTCCATTATGGCTTCACTCACCTGCCTGGCAGGCGCTGCTGCCTGTCAGCTAGGTCTCGCTCTCCTCGACGTGGTCTGTCATCCACAAGGAGTTTCACCTGACCCCTTCACATGACCATTTTTGGGCTCCAAGAAGGGAGAAGAAACTACAAAGCCTCCAGAGGTCTTGGGTCCAGAGAGCACACACTGCATTTCTGCCACATTGTCTTGGTTAAAGCAAGTCAGGCTGGCCCAGAGGCAAGAGCTGGGGAAATAAACTCCACTTCTGGATGCAATGAGTGGCAAAGTCATGCTAAACAGGGTGGGACCCCTATGAACAACTTTGCAAACAATCAACTGCAGAGGGAGAGGTCACTTATCTCAATGTGGTCTTTCTTTCTACTTCCTCCACCCTAGGGGCCAAGTAAGATGATCTGATCCCAGGTTCCTTCCTCTCTCCCATACCCCTCTGGCACTCTCCTGCAGGAAACCCCTCTTACAGCCCCACTGTTGGGAGAATTGAGGGTTTCTCCTCCTCCTACAGGAGCACCAGTATAATCAAAAGAGCCCACCCATTTAGAAAGTCTGGACTCCTGAGATTTAAGGGGTAAATGATTGGTGCATGCTCCTCCACTACTTAAAGAAGCCAGTTTTGGGGGTGGAAAACATGTATCCAATGGGAAAAAAAAGATGATTTGCATAGTCTTTTTTGTTCTCTGGAGCATAGCCACCTTAGGAACCTCACAGAGGAAGGAATTGTCCAATTATGAATGAAGGCAGAATTCTAGTTTTGCCAATCTCCTTGGCTGTAATGCCATCTAATGGAAACCAGGTCTCATCCTTACTCTTCATAAATAAAAATGAGGCCTCCTTTGTGAAGACCACCCTAAGCATTTCCCCTCCCACTAAAGCCTACACCCTACCTGCTCCCTGCCTGCTCCCTTGGACCTTGTGCACATCTTACACTCCAATGTACTTGTTTCTGTTACATGACCAACTCCCCCAATAGACTGCAAGGCCCCCCAGAGGGAGCTACACTGTGATTAGCACAGGTAGGAGCTCTATAATCTCTGTGAAGTACTAACAGAATTGAATTGAATTGATTGTAGTTGTGGATAAAATTTCCAGATTTTCAGGGCTTCACTGGTGGCTCAGTGGTAAAGAATCCTCCGGCCAATACAGGAAACATGGGTTCGATCCCTGGTCTGGGGAGATCCCACCTGCTGTAGAACAAGCCTGTATGTCACAACTATTGAGCCTGTGCTCTTAGAGCCTGGAAGCCGCAACAAGAGAACGCACCACAATGAGGAGCACACACACTAGAGAAAAGCCTACTCAGCAATAAAGACACAGCACAGCCAAAAATAAATAAAATTATTTTTAAAAAATTCTAAATCTTCAAAACTACAAACAGATATGCTAGTGCAGCTTAGAGCATCTCCACAGGTGAAGGGAATTTGGGCAATATCTCTGGTGCTGCATAAACTACCCAAGAGAAGAAGACTTTCTGGGATGTTCCACAGAGACTACAATTCTCCCTCACCTTTCATTTTACTAGAACGAGTTTCTCAGGGAGTGAGAGAATATGAATGAATGAATGGGAGTGTTTGTGTATAAGAAAATGGATAAACTTTGTGATTAATAAACTCTTAAGGGATTTCCCTGGCAGTCTAGTGGTTAGGACTCTATGCTTCCATTGCAGGGGACCTGGGTTCAATCCCTGGTAGGGAACTAAGATCCCGCATGCTGTGTGGCATGGCCAAATAAATAAATAAAGCCTTAAAATAAGCCAGATGTCAATGTCCATTAGTGATTTGTCTTAGAAATGTTCCTTTCTGATATCTGGGTTATAAGAGATGTGTTATTTAACTGTGCAAAGGGTATTCCCTGAATAATTCAGATTTTAAAGGTTCATATACTTAAAATTGAAATAGAAGAATGCAGCTATTGAGAATTGCCAGGAACAGAATGGATTCATGAATATCAGTGCCAAAAACTCAAGTCTGCAATGACTAAGGCATGAGAAAAAGGGCAAGAAAAAGACAAGCTATGTCCTTAGCATAGAATTCAAACGAGTAAGGAAAATCTCTCAATTCTTACATTAGTTGCAGCTTTTCCATCATAAAAACTATCATCAAATTGGAAAGAGTCTAACAAACTTCATTTAAAGGGAACTGAAGGCCAGATAAGAAGTAAGAACAACTGTAAATGGATGTGTGTCTTCAGGCCATAAATAACTGAATGCAGTACAGGGGAGATGGCAAAGGATGAGAATGTGGAAAAACATTTATTAGGCATGTCCTTCATTCTAGGTTCTCGTCACTCTAAATGTGGTCCATGGACCAATAGCATCAATACCACCTGGAAACTTTTTAGAAACAGAATTTTTGGCCCCATCTCAGACCTGCTGTATCAGAATCTGCATTTCAACATGACTCTCAGGTGATTTTGCATGTACATTAGATTTTAAAATACTGGTTGAGAAACCATGTTGGGAGATTTATATATACCATCTCATTTAAAACTTTATAAAAACCCTATGAGGCAGATTTTAATTCCTTTTATTATAGATGAGGAAATTCAAGCTCAAATAAAATAAGTAATTTGCTTGAGTGTCAAAGTCAGTAAATAATGAGACTAGGATTCAAACCCTTGTGGAGTGTGGCATTTCCAAAGTTCATGTTACAACCAGGATTTTGTACCATAATGCTTTCCAATATTAAGGTGTAGATATAGACACGTAACACTCTCACCTTCAGTTACAGTTACTCCTGGAAAACATGAAGAAAAGTCCAAATGTGCCCATAGATGCACTTAGGATTTTCAAGAAGAAAAATGAAGATCAGTTCCTAAAATCCTACAGAATGAAAAAAGTGCAATATCCATTAAGAAAGGGCTGAGAAGAATTATAAAACATTTCTAAGTTCATTCAAAGCTTACTGATCATGTGCCCACGAGGCACAAATCTAGGTACTTGGGCTACATTAGTGAACAAAATAGGTGAAGATTCCTGTCCTCACTGAGCTCACACTCTATCGGGTTGTCGTCGGAGGGGGAAGGGCAATAGACAATGAATCAGCAAATTCAACAGTAAAGAGTTAAAGGGAGAAGTCTGTGACAGGTGGGGGCAAAGGGAACTGAAGCACTGGAGACAAGGCCGTGGGCAGTCTGCAATAGGAGATAGCATAAAAAAGGGTGGGCATCGAAAGGTGAGGTCAAGGGAAAGTGAGAGTGGAAACCTAGGAGACCCCTGGGAAAGAACATACTTTCAGGCAGACAGACACTTCGAATAAGGACCCTTGGGGGATGGTGTGTTCCAGAGACTACAAGGCAGCCAGTGTGGAAGGAGCAGGGGCCTGGCGAGGGGGACTCAGGAAGAGAAAAGGTCAGACAGGTAACAAGGGACAGATCACATAGGGCTTAGGGGCCATGGTGAGGACTTTGTATTGCATTCTGTGTAAAATGCAGAGCCACTGACAGGTTTTCAGCAGAGGAAATGACATGATCTGACTTCATTTTTTAAAAGTTAATAGAATAACTGGAAATTAGTGCCTTTTGACCCCATTATATATGTCAACTACACCTCAATAAAAAATTTTACATTAGAATTAGCTGTAATATAAAACAAATTAATTTTAAAAATTAAGTTAACTGTAGCAGCCAGCTTGAAACTATTCTGTATGGAACATTAACAGAAGCAAGAGGATATAAGTCATAGATAGAAGAGTCACATCTTATTGGGCTTCCCTGATTGCTCAGCTGGTAAAGAATCCACCTGCAATGTGGGAGACTTGGGTTCAATTCTTGGGTTGGGAAGATCCCCTGGCACAGGTTTGAGAGGTAAAAGTTTCAGATCTTTTCACTTGTTTCATCACAACAGACTTCCCTGGTGGCTCAGATGGTAAAAGTGTCTGTCTGCAATGCGGGAGTCCCGGGTTCAATCCCTGAGTCAGGAAGACTCCTCCTCCTGGAGGAGGAAATGGCAACCCACTCCAGCGTTCTTGCCTGGAAAATCCCATGGATGGAGAAGCCTGGTAGGCTACAGTCCATGGGGTCACAAAGAGTCGGACACGACTGAGCGACTTCACTTTAGCTTTAGCTCTAGCATCACAACAGAACAGATGCACTGAATGACTTGTGTTTAGGAATCACACTGTACGAATAATTTAAAGAACCATTTTTTGAGAGATTCAACTGTTTCATTACAACTTCAAAGGACCCATTGTTGATGTTGTTGTTGAGTCACTAAGTCACATCCCACTCTCTGTGACCCCATGGACTGCAGACTGCCAGGCTCCTCTGTCCATGGGATTCTCCAGGCAAAAATAACTGGAGTGGGTTGCCATGCCCTCCTCCAGGGGATCTTCCTGACCCAGAGATTGAACCCACATCTCCTGGATTGGCAGGTGGACTCTTTACTGCTGAGCCACCAGGGAAGCCTGGAAAAGGACCCATAGAAGAAGCTATAGGATGAGAGAACTCAGTTTAATATATGGTAGGACTTCGTGCAGTAAAAGTTTCCTGCCACTAAGAATCTTGTACAAGATTGGGCTTAACTGTCACAGAGGCTGCTTTATTTTTTTTGGCCATGCCGGGTGGCATGCAAGGATTTTACTTCCCTGACCAGGGGTTGAACCCCCACCCCCTGTATTGCAAGGTGAATTCTTAACCATGGACCTCCAGGGGAAGTCCCAGAGGCTGCTTTATAAAGGGAATTCAGACACGAGTTATACAAGATATCCTTTTAGTTTCCTTCCAACCTTCCAAGTGCGCCATCCTAATCCACAGCTAACTGAGTTCATTTCCAGAGTTCTAACGAGGGCAGGGACACAGGAAATTTCTCACAGAACACTGTGCAGTAGTTTCAGCTGATTATTTGAAAGCCATCTCCTGCTTAGAAAATGTACCTTCACTTCTAGTCCCATGGTAACAAGCTTCTCCCAGGACAACCATTCAAGATAAAGAGGGAGACAGTGACCCAAGATCAAAGACAGAAAGCTCACAGTCCCTGACGCCCCTTTGTGTGAGAAGTCATCATCTCTGTGCCTCTCCCCTTTGTACTTTTCTTCTCACTCCATCTTGGTTTTCCTGACAAGTATTATAATATCTTCATGGCTCAGAGGGAAAAAATCAGGCTTATGGATATATTAGATGGGCTCACAGTTGAATTAATGGGTAGTTGATTAATGGGTCCTGGCCACATAAAGTCCCCAGTGACAAGCCTATGGTTCCTAGATCTGATCAGATCTTTCACAATTGTAGAAGTACATACATAGGACATTCCAACCTTTGCTTGCTGCGAGCGACAAAACTGTTCTTCCTTGGCATATAAGTGTAAATAGGAGCCCTAACTAACAGATTCAAACCGGCCTCTGAACAAGTGAAACATATTCTCTGCTTTCCTCTGTAGCATGATAGTCATTCATCCGAGAGAGGGGCATTGGGAACCAGTGTGACAGCTGTTTCTCAGTTTCAGAATCCATGATTCTCGGGGGATATCCATTTCTCCCTGAGATCTGTCACCATCCCATTCAGGTAGTAGTTCTTAGCACTCTACATCCATAAACCAAATGATATAATTAACCCTATATATTAAGTGTGGGCTTCCCTGCTGGCTCAGCAGTAAAGAATCTGCCTGCCATGCAGGAGACATGGGTTCAATCCCTGGGTCAGGAAGATCCCCTGGAGGAGGAAATGGCAACCCACTCCAGTATTCTTGCCTGGAGAACCCATGGACAGAGGAGCCTGGTGGGCTATAGTCCATAGGGTTGCAAAGAGTTGAACATGATTGAGTGACAGTAATAAATACACAAGAGTGAATAAAAGCCAGAACAGTATTAACCTAGCAATAATTATCAACACTAAAATCCAAATATTCCAACAGTTAAGTGGGAAAAATAACTACAGGCCTTCATATCTCCAAAGCTCATTCACTGGTCCTCATCCCTTCAACCAACATCACAGGTGGGAGTGAGGGGGTGTGTTTTAAAAGAAGGGGATTCAACTCAACCAAGAGGCCTGAGAATGTGGTAGCATGTTTGTGCCTTTCTGTAAAGATGCTACCCCACTGCAGTCTGAGATTCTGTTTCAGCTTCCCATTACACTGGCAGCTTTTCTCTCCTGCTTTTTAACTTTTGCCAAATCAAGTACAGAACCATCCAGCTAAGCTCCTTCCACATTCCTAAGCACAGAAAACTGTGAGATAACAAATGTGGTGCTTTTTTTTTTTTTTTTTTTTTGGTTTGTTTGTTTGAAGCTGCTAAATTTGTGGGTAATTTGTTATATAACAAAATGTAACTATCAGATTAGGGTTTCAGATGGCCCAATTTGGTCAGGGTTGAAGGAATCACTTCAGATAATAAAAAGCATTAGGGGGACTCCCCTGGTGGTCCAGTGGCTAAAACTTTAGGCTCCCAATGCAAGGGGTTTGGGTTCAATCCCTGATCAGGGAACTAGATTCCACAGTGAAAGTGAAAGTCACTCAGTCATGAGCAGCTCCCTCACTGCAATCTATTTAAAGTCCGCCCTCCCTGGAACCAAGGGTTTGTTGCACCGCTGCCAAGGCCGGGGAGCCCCGCCGGTGGGCTGGGCCATCCATTCCACCCTTCTTCCCTCTTCGGACTCTGTCTCTCCTTGGGCGGCAGTGTACTCGGGCCCAGTCTTGCTGGTCACGCCGCTGACCCCGACCCGGTCGAGTAACTTTGAGACCCCATGGACTATACAAGCCATGGAAAACTCTAGGCCAGAATACTGGAGTGGGTAGCCTTTCCCTTCTCCAGGGGATCTTCCCAACTCAGGTCTCCCACATTGCAGGCAGATTCTTTACCAGCTGAGCCACAAGGGAAGCCCAAGAAAACTGGAATGGGTAGCCTCTCCCTTCTCCAGGGGATTTTCCTGACTCAGGAATCAAACTGGGATCTCCTGCATTGCAGGTGGATTCTTTACCAATTGAGCTACCAGGAAAGCCCAAAGTGAAAGTCAAAGTCGCTCAGTCCTGTCCGATTCTTTGCGACCCTGTGGACTGTAGCCCCCCAAGCTCCTCTGTCCATGGACTTCTCCAGGCCAGAGTACTGCAGTGGATTGCCATTCACTTCGCCAGGGGATCTTCCCAACCCAGGGATTGAACCCAGGTCTCCTGCATTGCAGGCCTATTCTTTACCAGCTGAGCCACAAGTGAAGCTCCACATGCTGAAACTAAAACTCGGCCCAGCCAAATAAAACAAACAATTAGAAAAACAGTAGGTTAACAATAAAGGCTAAAGCCTTAATTTAGGGTATCGAATGCCAGGCTAAGGGAGTTTAGACTTTATCCGAAGAGGTGGTGAGGATCCTATGAGTATTTTTGAATAAGGGAGTTATCAAAAGAGTGTGTTAAAAAGATTAGTTTAGCAGACCTGCATGGGATAGATTAGAAAAAGAAAACACGAAGGTAGGAAAGATGGATTATTTACATAAATATTCCATCTGGTCCCATGTGCCACCTAATCACATCAAAGTCATCCTGCCCTATATATGTTTTTCATAGACAGTTAACTTGTGATGTTTGGCAGGATTCATGGCCAATTCAGTTTTGGATCCTCTGAACCATTTAGCACTGCCTGGCATATAGTAAGTATTTGCTAATATGGGAATCATGGAGAAAGCCTTCCTATATTCGCTCCTCTTCCCTGCAGACAGAATAATGCCATTCCCTTCATGTCTTGTTCATATAGCTAATAGACCACTTTTAAAATCTCAGTATTCCATTACTGATTAGACTTTATTCCTCTGTCTCTCCCCTACAGTGTAAACCCTTTCAAGGCAGTCAGGACCAGCTATATAATTTGCCAGGCCAAAGTGAAATGAAAATGCAGTTTCAAAAGTATTAGAAATTTCAACACAGTGATGGGGGGTGAGGAGATACTTCTGAGCTGAGAACCCTGTGTGCACAGGTTACAACCCAAGAAACTGGCCTTGATGGCGATAATTCTGCCTTATGCATTGTTTTAACCATGACTACCATCATAAGAATGTTTGCTAAATCTTGATTCAACACATCAAGCAAACAGTCGAGGTCAGGCAGGTTAGATGGAAAAGAGAGGTTTACTTAGGAGAAGTTTAACATGAGCAGAGTCCATGTGTGGTGGATTGTTTGAGGCAAACCAGGAGGGCCACTGGCTGCCACTCCTCCCACTCCCTGCCTGGGCTGCTACCCCAGGTGTCTACACTGCAGGGCTTGCTCATACATATCCTCCTATGGAAAAACCATGGCTCTGAATATCCACTGGAAGGACTGATGCTGAAGCTCAAGCTCCAATACTTCGGCCACCTGATGAGAAGAACTGACTCATTGGAAAAGACCCTGATGCTAGGAAATAAACATTGGGGGCAGGAGGAGAAGGGGGCAACAGAGGATGAGATGGCTGGATGGCATCACTGACTCAATGGGTATGAGTTTGAGCAAACTCTGGGAGATGGTGAAGGAGAGGAAAGCCTGGCATGCTGCAGTCCATGGGGTCGCAAAGAGTCAGACATGACTTAGCAACTGAACAACAACCACCCTCCTATGGCCCCAAAGTCTGGTTTGTCCTATGTTAACTCCCACTCTTGGGGTCTCTGGCTTCGGTTTGGTTATTTCTTAGCTTTCCCTTATGTAATGACAGTGGCAGTGATTTAATACATAAGAAGCAAGCAGCAGAAGGGATTTTCTAGGCAGAAACAACATATTGACTAATAACATAAGACAGTAAGGGTTGGTACTCATAAAATCAAGAAAACAAGGCTGAGTGATTTAAAACATGCTGCAGACAAATCCTAGTTAAATTTTGGAAAAATAAGAAGGGCAGAAAAGTGCATATTGATCACTCTCTCTGAGGAATGACACAGACCTCAGAGATGCTATAACCATGAAGAACTGTCTTATCTATGAAACAGACAAGACAATTTATTGCATCCCTTCTTACCACAGGTGAGTATCCTACCCACAAAACACAAATATTTATCTTTGTATGTGAACAATGCCTTTCTGAGATACTGAGGAAAAGAAGCTACTCAAAAGAGATTAGTCCTTCTCCCATCCTCCCCCTCATTTGAGGCAAGTCGCCATCAGGGCACCCGAGATGCTGGCAGAGCTTAGCTATTGTAATGGTGACCCCCAGTGGCAGCTGTTTGCAAGTGAAAGACTGGCACCGTTTCTCTGCCAAGGATGTCAATTTTATTAAAACGCTTCCTTTAAGAAGGATATTGGCAATTTTGTGGAACTGTAATAAAAACTAATTGTGTGTTAGTGCCAAAAAAATCAATATCCTCTCCTCTGCTTTATTGTCACTAGTTAAACCCAGGAGTTTTCCTTTCAAAACAGCCTCTTTGTAAAGTAAGAAGTACAGTTTCTGCTCAGCAATGGCGAGCTGGCAATTTTCTCCAAGAAAGAGGTGAAAAGGAGGCCTAAATCAGACCTGAGTTCACTCTGAAGGGGATCAGAAGGAATCTCCTCCAGTGTGCCATACTGGCTTATGGATTATTTCGAGCTGAAGACAATCAAGGCCCAGGGACTTTCCTGGTGGTCCAACGGCTAAGAGTCTGCGCTCTCAATGCAGGGGGCCTGACTTTAATCCCTGGTCAGAGAACTAGATCCCACAGGCCACAACTTACAAGCCCACATGCCACAACAAAGAAAGAAGATCCCATGTGCCACAAGTAAGACCTGGCACAGACAGATAAATAAATAAGACAATCAAGGCCCAAAAGACTCAGCATTGCCTTTTACCTGTAGCAGAGGGCCTGGCTCAGAGAGAGAGCTATTAGCAAGAGAGAATCTGAATGACCTATCTGTATGGCAGGACAAACATCTAATTACCAATACCCACTCTTCTTATCATCCTGTGATTTACCCTCTTCCTCTTTGAAACCCCAGGTCCCAATCCCATTCCTTAAGTAAGGGTGGCATATAAGCCTCAAATGCCTGACTTACTTTTGGTCTCCTATCTTTGGGGAGCCCAAAGATGTACATAAATACATTTTTTCCCCATTAATCAGTCTTTTGTCAGTTTAATTGCTAGCCAGCCAAAGAACCTTGAAGGGTAGAAGAAAAAATTTTCCTCCCTTCCCTATGACCTATACTTCTGCAGTGGCCAGTGGGTGCTGAGAGTCAATCTTAGTGAGAATTTAACAAGCAAATGTTTATGTAAGTCTAACTGAAATTTGAAAAGATTAGTCACCGAGGGCTCTATTAGATGAAATTCACATTAGAGTACCCTTAAAAACTTTAATATGATGTATAACTATTGAAATTGGCTAAATAGATGTGCTTGGTAGACAAACTGCAGTTATCAATCTTTGCTGCATATCAGAATCATCAGGAAAGCCTTTGAGAGTCTTGAAGTCCAGGCTATAAAGCAGACTAATTACATCATAATTACTAGGGCAAGGGCACAGGCATCAGTATCTTTCTTTAAAGCTCCCTGATACCAAGCTACTCCCACACGCAGCGAAGGTTGACTGGCTGCCAGTGGGATTGCTGGGTTTTCAGCCAAATTCCTTGGACAGAGAAACCTGGCGGTCTGCAGTCCATGGAGTCACAGAGTCAAACACTACTGAATGACTGATCATGCATGCGTTACCTAACAGGTAGTTTACTGATCTTGAAAATACTGGGGACTTCCCTAGTTGCCCAATGGCTAAGACTCCGAGCTCCCAATGCAGGGGGCCTGGGTTCAATTTTTGGTCAGGGAACTAGAACCCACATGCTGCAATTAAGAGTTTTTAGCTGCAATGAGGACTGAAGATCCCCTATGCTGCACATTAAGATGCCAGCACAGCCAAACAAACAAATAAATAAAAATAAATATTTTTTAAAAGAAAATAGAAGAGTTTTTTTTACTAAGAGTCTACTACACTATCACTTGGTGAGTCTCTAAGAATTCCAATGTCCAGGCTGCACCCCTGACTGATTTGATTAGAATTTCTAGGGACTGAACTCTACCAGAACATCAGTGTTTCTTAAAGTTTCCCAGGCACAGTCAAGCACAGACAAATGCAGTCAGGGTTGAGAAATACTGCATACTCAAATACTGAGAAAGAGCAATAAAAAACCCTAACTTGGCAGCATTAAATCATTTTAAAGTATTCTTGTTGTTTAGTTGCTCAGTGGTGTCTGACTCTTTGGGACCCCATGGATTGCAGCACATCAGGTTTCCCTGTCCTTCACTATCTCCTGGAGTTTGTTCAAACTCATGGCTATTGAGTCAATGATGCCATCCAACCATCTCATACTGGAGAAGGGAATGGCAAACCACTTCAGCATTCCTGCCTTGAGAACCCCATTAACAGTATTTTTAAATATAGTAAGTAAGTAAAGTCACTTAGTCATGTCCGATTCTTTGCGACCCCATGGACTGTAGCCTACCAGGTTCCAGGCAAGAGTACTGGAGTGGGTTGCTATTTCCTTCTCCAGGGGATCTTCCCGACCCAGGGATTGAACCCGGGTCTCCAGCATTGGAGACAGACACTTCACCAGGGAAGCCCATTTTAAAGTATAGCTGGAGAGGGTGTGGAGAAAAGGGAACCCTCTTACACTGTTGGTGGGAATGCAAATTAGTACAGCCACTATGGAAAACAGTGTGGAGATTTCTTAAAAAGCTGGAAATAGAACTGCCATATGACCCAGCAATCCCACTTCTGGGCATACACACCAAGGAAACCAGATCTCAAAGAGACACGTGCACCCCAATGTTCATCGCAGCACTGTTTATAATAGCCAGGACATGGAAGCAACCCAGATATCCATCAGCAGACGAATGGATGAGGAAGCTGTGGTACATATACACCATGGAATATTACTCAGCCATTAAAAAGAATTCATTTGAATCAGTTCTAATGAGATGGATGAAACTGGAGCCCATTATACAGAGCGAAGTAAGCCAGAAAGATAAAGACCATTACAGTATACTAACATATATATATATGGAATTTAGAAAGATGGTAACGATAACCCTATATTCAAAACAGAAAAAGAGACTCAGATGTATAGAACAGACTTGTGGACTCTGGGAGAAGGCGAGGGTGGGATGTTTCAAGAGAACAGCATTGAAATATGTATATTATCTAGGGTGAAACAGATCACCAGCCCAGGTTGGGTGCATGAGACAAGTGCTCGGGCCTGGTGCACTGGGAAGACCCAGAGGGATGGGGTGGAGAGGGAGGTGGGAGGGGGGACCGGGATGGGGAATACATGTAAATCCATGGCTAATTCATTTCAATGTATGACAAAAACCACTGCAATGATGTAAAGTAATTAGCCTCCAACTAATAAAAATAAATGGAAAAAAAAATTAAAAAAAATAAAATAATATACCACACACACAAAAAAATAAAGTATAGCATTTGTCTATTGCTGACTGTTCTTTGAGGCTACAAAGAGATACTCCCTAAGGACTTAGAAATACAGAAAGACTGTCTTCCGAAAATAAACACAGAAAGGTGATAGGAGAGTTTTAAGTTAGTTAACCCTGGGGGCAGGGGCAGGGCGGGAGACAGATTCAAAAGGTGAAATAAGCAGTCTTCTCCAATGCTCTAGCCCAGTGCTTCCAACTCTGGCTACACATTAGAATCACCTAGGGAGTTTTTGAGATGTGCCAATGCCTGAGTCCCAATCCCAGGGCTTTTGATTTAATTGATTAAATTGATATATTTAAAAGCTCCCCAGGTGATTCTAATGTGCAGCCAGCATTGAGAACCACTGCCCCAGGCAAACCAGGAATATGTCAACGTGCCAAAACTGCAATGCAGACTACAGCACCAGTGCTGAGAGCCGGAAGAGGACGTGGCTATTTACAGAAAATCACAATGAAGCATAAACAAAGATGATGGATAAACATGAGATACCAACAATAGGTACACAGTCCTGTCAGAGCAAGTGTTTGCCAAGGGGACTTCAAGTATACTGATTCCTATAGTAAATAATAAAGAAGATTTGTTTCTCTATTTTAGTTGAGGGACTTTCCACGATATCATCTTTGGCAAAGAAAACTTGGGATTATGAACTGAAATGATCACAGTTGTGGACGCAGACACTGGGTATTTCTAGGGCTCGGACATAACTTTCTCATAGGCTCTTAATTAACTGGCATCCTGCAGTGCCTGTTTCCATTTTTTTGTGCATTTACCCAAAAAATATTCCTGACCAAGGTCATGGCTAAACCCAGTCAACCTTCCCTCCTAAACACTTGGCCACTTCCACGTACAAATTTCATTTATAACTGCAGGATTTTAAATAATGGTTCATGTATTATTCATTATTTTTGAAAAAATATAAATACTAAATATTCTTATTAAATAAGTCCTTAATTTTACTCCAACAAACACAAATAATTGTTATCAGAAATTAAGTTGCAGGCAACTGATAATCTCTGCCCTTAATTATTTTCTACTGTCTTTTTCATGCTTTTATGAATTTTTACAAAGTCAAAACTTCTTATTTTGTGGAGGGAGTTTCTTTCCTTTCTTCTGGTACTCTGATTTTCAGTTTTCAAAATTAAAATTTCCCACCCGCAGATCTGATAATGGAAGTCAAGCACAGCTTTCCTCTCAGGCATAAACTGGTTGTTTTGAGGGCTCTCATCAAAGCACTCAATCTTACACTCAATGTTGTCCAACTGCTAGTTGAAACAATGGATATAAATGCAGAATATTTCTTCATATTTTAGAAAAGAATACCTATAATCTTGATCACTATCCTTATAATGTTTCAAAGCAACCACTTCTTTTTAAAATTTAGGTATAGGATCTTTTTCTCTTGTTGAACAGAAATTTCTTTCTAACAGTCATTGAAAGCAGTGTCCCTGTTTCTACTGTCTTGTCTTCATTAGCAGAAAACACAGAACCCTAATGTTTCAATGATTTGAGGAGTTAATTGTATATAAGGGAGTGAAGCAATCAGATATCAGTAATGTCATTATGAAGTTTGGCTCTGAAAGGAAGGAAAGATTATAGTGACAAAAAGGGAACGAATGGTCAAGAAAGGGTTTGGGGATTTTATTGAGTTTCTAAGATAGGGCACAGGAGAGCAGACAAATATTAGAAAATGTACTTCGTAAGAGGTCAGGAGTCACTGGCATCCAGAGGATGGGTGAAAGCGTAGTTTCAGCTACAAGAAGGTATACCCTCCATTTAGACAGGTCAGAAGTTTTCATCCAACTCAGTGTGAAGCAGAAGCTGAAGAATTTTCCCTTATGAGATGCACAGCAGTAGGCAGAATTATATACAAAGCGAGTGAAGAGATGGTGGAGTAGTAAGTTTGAGCAGAGTGCTGATGTACACAGATGCTGAAATGCCAAATGGGAAAGAGTCAGGGTGGACAGCCAGCTAAGGATAGAAATTGTGAATCTGTAGCAGCACCAAGCTTAAGGGAATGAAAGCATCTCTAGGGGTGCCCAGAGGCCCAGATTTAAAGTTCCAATGGCATACAGGGACTTCCCAAGTGGTCCAGTGGTTAGGACTCTGTGCTTCCATTGTGGGGGGCATGGGTTCAATCTCTAGTCTGGGAAATAAGATCTTACATGCCTCACAGTTCAGTTCAGTCGCTCAGTCATGTCCAACTCTTTGCGACCCCATGGACTGCAGCACGCCAGGCCTCCCTGTCCATCACTAACTCCCGGACTTTACCCAAACTCATGTCCATTGAGTCAGTGATGCCATCCAACCATCTCATCCTCTGTCGTCTCCTTCTCCTCCCACCTTCAATCTTTCCCATGCCTCACAGCGCAGCCAAAAAAAAAAAGGAAAAAAAGTTTCGGTGACCATAGAGAAGGTTTTTGGGCTTTTGCTTGATTAGCGTGCTTGTTTTATCTAGGTGAATACAATGGGACAATGGTACAAGAAGATCAAGAATATTGGTGAGAGAGTGGAGGAAGTGATGGTCTATGAATCAGGAGCTCTATCACAAGAGGAATGGGAATAAACTAGAAGGGTTTGTGAATCTCAATGAGATCAAAGAAAAGGGGAGGTGGGAACATGAAAGCAGAGAACTGGAAGAACTATACAGGGTAGGATGGTAAGTTGAGGTATGCAAATTTATAAGATTTCAGAGGAGAAACAGTTCTAAGTAGGGACAGGTTATCTTCATGAGAGTAGGTAGCTGAATGGGATGGAAGTGAAGTACAGGAGATCAAGATAGGAAGAGATCTATTTATTGTGTAGTTCATCCTTATTCACACAATGAAGGCAGGGTAGAAAATAATGCTGTGAGCCAGGTATGAAATAGTCAGTGGAAGACAGCATGGGCAACAGGTCCAGGAGAGCAACAAGAAAAGCATCAAGTGAGACAGCAAGATAACACAAGCTCCAGAGGAAAAGGCACAAAAGAATGCAAAAGCCCAGCAACAAAGACCAGAATCTCCACTTAGGAAGCCAATCTCAACACCCAAGCCTTAGTGAGTAGGTAGTTGGCAAAGATAAATCCACTAGGGACAGGCAATAGCTCTGGAGGGCAAAATGGATTTGCCAAGAAAGTGCTACCAGTTGTCTAGGATGGGGGGTGAAGAGATCCCAGTACTTGTTCCCACTGCATCTTGATATCGGAGTTATAAGGAAAACCATCCAGTCCAGTACTTGATAAAACAACATCTTACTCACGTAGAGCAGAGACACCAAGGTCAGCTTCAGTAGTGGGTGCCAGTCTCCCATGGCCAGCAGATTCTTCTTGGCTTACAAGTGCCCTTCTTGTGCTGAAGAATGAAGATGCAGGAGCGGGGGTGGCTGGGGGGCCACGTGATACACAAGGCTAAACCCAACAAACAGGCACACTCCGAGTCTGAAACAGAAAGATATGCCCATACAAGGTGATAAGACCATCGAAAACTATGAGGATGCCTTATCTCCTGGTAAGGAGGTGTTCCAGCCCCAAGGTCCATTATTATGCAGCTGAGTGGAGGCCAAAAGACTGCATGTGGGAAAACTGTACGTACTTGTTATTTTCCCAGCAAGAAGAAACATTTTGTGAGGAGATAAGAGGATGCGATGAAATGGTGTTTGGAGGGCTTGGAAGGCCAAGTGGAAAGGTTTAGACTGAATAGGAGGGATGCGAGCCAAGGGAGAAGACAGCAGTGTGAAAATCACAACAGAGGAAAGGATGGAGCAGAGGAACAGAGGGTATTTTGGGGAGCGCTGTCAAGTTCCCTCCCACAGGAACTTCATGTTCTCTTCTGATGAAAAAGTGGTTTCTATACCTATGGGGAAGAGTCAGCTGCAGCCATGATCATGTTTCTGAGGCAGCTGACTTGGTCAAACTTTTAATTTTTATTCCTATTATTGACCCTTACTTTTAATATGCCTTTAATGGTAAGCCTTTTCAGATTCTTTTTGGAAGTATGGTAGAAATTTTTCTCTAAAAAAACAATAGACATTGGAGCAAAATAAAACTTTAAGTAGCTTAAGACTGGGCTTATTTTATAACATTACTGAATATTAATAATAAAAAGAACAATAACAGCTGGCATTCCCCGAGTCATGCATTGGACTAATGGCTTTACGACTATTGTCTTATGTACTTCTGACAATAGTAGGAGATCATATTTTTATTCCTAGTTTTCAGAAAAGGAAACTAAGACATAAAGAAGTTCTCTAACTTACGGTAAGCAGTGCCCAGGGCAAGATCTACTTATAGGCAATGGGAGAACTTTACAAGGACAAAAAAGAACAGAATAGTAAAATAAGTTCAAAGTGGAATGAGTAATTTCAAGAACAGAGGGGGCTGATGAATAATGATGATGAATAATGAGGATATGGGTAAGTGGCTAAGAATTGGGACCTAGCCTCAGAACACTTTGAAAAGTAATATCATGACAACAATTAAACTAACCATGAAAAGTTAGGTTTATGTGCCTCCTTCCACAGAGCTCAAAGTCCTTGAAGAAAAATCTTTTCTGGAAAGCCCACACTATAGAGCTATGCACCCTGCAGAAGTCTGTTTTGAGACTGGTGGTGTCTCCTTACTTAACAGTTAGAAATGCAAAGTGTAGAGAATTGATATTACTGCATCTGTTTAGAGGCTGCAAAAATGAGGTCATCTTATCCAACTGGATGTGCTTCCCTGATAGCTTAGTTGGTAAAGAATCCGCCTGCAATGGAGGAAACTCTTGTTCGATTCCTGGGTCAGGAAGATCCACTGGAGAAGGGATAGGCTACTACTCATTCCAGTATTCTTGGGCTTCCCTTGTAGCTCAGCTGGTAAAGAATCCGCCTGCAATGCGGGAGACCTGGGTTCAATCCCTGGGTTGGGAAGATCCCCTGGAGAAGGGAAAGGCTACCCACTCCAGTATTCTGGCCTAGAGAATTCCATGGACTGTACAGTCCATGGGGTCGCAGAGTCGGACATGACTGAGCAACTTTCACTAAGCAGACTAAGCAGAATATCCAACTGGATATCTTGGTAAAAGAGCTGTCTCAATGGACAAAGATGGCCAACCAATGGTGGCCATATTGCTGATGTAGAGGGTCTTCCCCTAATATCCTCCACAGCCATGTTTCTTTGTTTTCCCTACTTATCCCTCGGCTATTTCAAGGAAAAATTAAAATGGAGAGGAATTTTTTAAATAAAATAAGTCATATAAAATACAAACAGTAGTTGCAGCAATGTGGTCTTCTCCCTACAGTTAATGGGTATGTTCTCTATAGGCTCTGAGTTGGCAGCTTCTAAAGAAACATTAAAAGAATAGCCTTCAAAGACAGAAATATCTGGGGCTTGAATCTCAGTTGTTCAACCTTCTAGATCTTTAATCTTAGGGGAATTTTCCCTCAACTGTCTTGAGTCTTGATTTCTTCATCTATGAAATGTGAGGCAAAAAATAACTTCCAAAGTTCTTAAAAGATCCAGAGGGCCAGGAACAGAGGAGGCATCCATGCATGTGAGAGTCTCAGGTAAGATTATTTCTTCCATCTCCTAACTGGCTTTAGAATAACAATTATTGTTCACAGTTGATTCAAACTTATTTTTGTTTTTGTTTTAGATTTGATTTTGCTTGTGGCTTTGCTCACCTCCCTGTCTCAAATTTCTATTATATATTATAAATATGCATTTATCTGATTACCCTAGAAACTTTGCAAATGTAGTTTCTCTCATTCATTCAGAGCACTTTGACAGACATGTATCATCATTCCTTATACATGTGCGTGCCTAATTTGCTTCTGTCATATCAGACTCTTTGCAACCCTAAGGACTGTAGCCCACCAGGTTCCTCTGTCCATGGGATTCTCCAGGCAAGAATACTGGAGTGGGTTGCCATACCTTCCTCCAGAGGATCTTCCCGACCCAGGGATCAAACCTGCATCTCTTATGTCTCCTGAACTGGCATGTAGGTTCTGTACCACTACCACCACCACAGAAGCTCCCCTTGTACATAGTGGTATTAAATAATCATTGAAAGCTTGACAGTATTTATTTACTTTTACCCATCATTCTTTTTCTACTGGCAAATAATTAACAAGATTTCTTCCAAGGAGTAGCCTACATTTTAAAGGTCAAAAAGGCAAGACTTGTCAGCTAAGGAGCAAGGATGATATATTCTAAAATTAAACTGGTGCAATGTCTAGGCTCAGGCTGGACACTGTGGATTCTGGATCCAGAAATCTTAAGATGTTCAGTTTCAGTAAATACTGTTACTCATTCTAAGGGTCTCTATCACTCATTTTTTATGTGCCATCCAGACAGCTGAAACATGCCTGGAATATTCACTAGTATTTAGAACACTGGGCAGGGTTCTCCCTAACAATCTGAGATTCATTCATTGACACATGACAGACAATATGTTCCTGGTTTCCTAGGAGAGGCCATGTACCTCCTGAAGAGCAAAAATTCCACCAATTCTGCATCCCCCAAATTGAAAAACATTAAAGATGCTCATTTATGAAGAAATCCCTTTTAAAGTTAAATGTCTTACTTGTGTTTATTGTTGGTTTAATAAACATCAAGAACCATGACAATGTAGGATGCATTAATACATCACACCAGATCTATTCTTCCATTCCACTGACCTCTACTCCTCCATGTATAGGGGTCAGGAGGGAGGTCAGAGGTCAGAACTTCTAAGCTTCTAGAAATTTCCCCCATGCCTCTTCCTTCTTCCTAACCTCCCCATCATTCTCTATTTTCAAGATCATTAACTGTAATCCTGTTACACCCTCTACTTTGGTTTGTGTCCATTATTGACCCAGATTTCTTGGTTTATCCTCTATCCTCTAAAAATAGTTGCAAGCTTTTTTTTTGCCACAGGATCCTATAAACTCTTAAAAACAACTGAGGACCTCCAAAGAGCTATGGTTTATGTGGGTTTTATTTACTAATATTTGTTGTATTCAAAATTAAAGGGAAATTTTTAAATATTAATTCACTTACTAAGCCCATTACATGTTAACAAAAATGACATATTTTTATGAAGAAAAAACTTAGTGAAAAGAGTGTCATAATTTACACTTTTGTAAATCTCTTTAATGCCTGGTTTAATAGAAGACAGTTGGATTCTTATATATGCTCCTGTATTCAATCTTTTTTTTTAACTTTTTATTTTATATTAGGGTATAGCCAATTATGGGCTTTCTTGGTGGCTTGGATGGTAAAGAATCTGCTTGTAATGCTGGAGACCTGGGTTCAAATCCCTGGATTGGGAAGATCCCCTGGAGAAGAGAATGGCAATCCACTCCAGTATTCTTGTCTGGAGAATTCCATGGACAGAGGAGCCTGGCAGGCTACAGCCCACAGGGTCACAAAGAGTTGGAGATGACTGAGCAACTAACATAGCCTATTAATAATACTGCATTCAATCTTTTATGATATCTATATTAGTTGAAGTATACAAAGAAAATACAGCCTCACCCAGATATGTGGTTAGAAAAGGGAGGATTATTTTGAGAATCTTTTCATATAACTGTGGACATTATTCTTTAACACTATACCAAAACTATACCAAAACTCAACAGATGGTAGGTAGTTGTAATATGAAACATAAAACTATACATCTAAACTTATTTTTACTCTGTTATATTAAAATCCATTAGTCTATCTTGCACTTTGAATGGATATTTTACCCATGTATGATTCTATAATATGTATCATTCATTTGAAAAACCCTGCATCACTGAGTTATACAGATTTTTCAAATGCTGACACATTTTATGATACAATATTTAAAAATTACTCATCTAAAGAGTCTTTTAAGTGTTGGGAAACTATCACCTTAGTGGATAGAAGTTTTCTAAACATCAAAATCATACTTGAAAGTTCAAAGTTTTTCATTGGTGACAAATCTTTCAGTAATTTTCCTTGAAGTAACATGTTAAGTTCACTCATTTATGAGAAATGGCCAAATACCCAAGTCTGGATAACCATCATTTTTTCTGTCCATCTTTCTTTCAAGTAAGAACAGTCTTCAGGGTAAAAAAAGTTGTTAGTTCAGGTGGCAGCTCAACCAATAATAGCACCCGCCCTTTTTTCAAGACAACCACTGGACCTCAGTATGCAGAAAAAGTGTTTTATGTATTCTTCCCATTTAATGACAATACACTGAATAGACAAGCAATCAAAGGTTGAGACTGAATACACTGCTGTTCTGGAACTTACAATCGATCATCAGCAAAATCTACTGAATATTGTCTGTACAATAAAAGTGGTGTAAGGGCTGTACAAAGGCAGCTAGAATTGTTACAATATATTGACACAATCTTATAAGCTCTCAATAAAACTCCCTGTAAACTTCAAAAATAAGCTTTGAGGGTCTTCCTAGGGGTCCAGTGGTTAAGAATCCACCTGTTTCTAATGAGGTGGATGAACCTAGAACCTGTTACACAGAGTGAAGAAAGTCAGAAAGAGAAAAATAATATCGTATACTAATGCATATATATGGAATCTGGAAAGATGGTATTGATGAATCTATTTGCAGGGCAGCAATGGAGATGCAGACAGAGAACAGACTTGTAGACACAGGGAGGGGAGGAGAGGGTGGGACAGATGGAGAGTAGCAGGGAAACATATACACTACCACATGTAAAATAGATATCCAGTGGGAATTTGTTGTATGACTCAGGGAACTCAAACCAGGGCTCTGTGACAACCTGGGGGTGGGGGTGGGAGGTGGAAGGGAGGTTTAAGAGAGAGCGGACATATGTACACCTATGGCTGATTCATGTTGATGTATGGCAGAAACCAGCACAATATTGTAAAGCAATTATCCTTCAATTAAAAAATCAGCAAAAAAAAAAAAAAAAAAGAATCCACCTGCCAATGCAGGGGACACGGGTTCGATCCTTGGTCCAAGAAGTACCTACGGGCTGTGAGGCAATCAAGCCCACGAGCCACAGCTGCTGAAGCACACCCACTCTGGATCCTGTGCTCCACAACAAGAGAAGCCAGGCAAGGCAAGCCTGTGCACCACAACTAGAGAAAAGCCCTCATACAGCAAGGAAGACCCAGCGTAGCCAAAAAACAATAAAAAAATGTCTTTATCCTTGTACCAAATAGGAGGTCTTTGGCTGCAGGTAAAAATAAACCTTATTCAAAATGATTCAGATAATCAGGAAAAGCTGTCCTCTCCCAAACTGAGAAATCTCAAGGGAGGGCATTATTAGGGTTGGTTAATTCAGGGTCTATGGTCCTAAGATAGGTGTCACATTTCCAAAGGATTCATGACTATGCAACGGGTTCAGTGTACAATACAATGCTGCCTTTTCCTGTGTGGCAGTCACTCAGTTGTGTCTGACTCTTTGCAACCCCATGGACTGTAGCCTGCCAGGCTCCTTTGTCCATAGAATTCTCCAGGCAAGAATACTGGAGTGGGTTGCCATTCCCTTCTCCAGGGAACTTTTCCCATGAGTCTCTTTATAAGAAGGAAGAAACCTTTCCCAGAGCCCATCTAGCAGACCTCATCTCACATTTCATACCGCCTTGCACCACATGTGCACACCTATGCCAAAGAGCAGACACAAGAAATGGGATCTCCATAAACAGCTAAGATTAATCCAAAACTTTTTAAAAAAGAATGTCAATGTGTATATAACTCAGTCACTTTGTTGTCTAGCAGAGATTGGCACAACATTGTAAATCAACTATACTTCAATAAAAATATGCAAAGTGAATAATCAAAAGCTTAAATAAGAATGATTTTCTTCTGAATGTCTATGATGACTTGAACCAGCTCACAAATTGGGAGGAGGAGTAATGAGCAATGAACACAGAGGGGCCTCAGTGAAGTTTTCTGTTTGATTAAGATTGATTCTTCCTGAAAAACAAAAGTGATCGATCTTGAAGATCAATGTTGAATGTTCCAACACAGTGTATTAAATAAAGAATTTATCTAAATAAAACTGCTGATAAAAAAGACAAAAAAGCAAAAAGATTAATCCAAATTTACCCTTGAGCTTCAGACAAGGCAAACTTCCCTAAGGGATGAATACCTGAATAAAATCAGGTTTCATTCAAGAAAGGAGAAAACAGGAAGGGGACTGGGGGGTATCCGGCCCACAGTCTCTCTGCCTTTACATGTTAAAGGCTGCTGCCCATACCTTATGACTCCTGGCTTGAGGGCTTTTTACTGGACCTGGAGATATAAACCACACACAGGGCAGGTCAGAAGAGTCAGAGAATTCACAGTCCAGGAGCAGCCCTCAACCAGTGATCCACGGGAGCTGGTGGATAAATATTTGGCTTCCTGGGCACCCATCTGAGATGAGTTTGAGATGCACTATGCATTCCCCACAATTAACCAGTGGAATCATTTCTACTGGCTTCCCTGGTGGCTCAGTGGTAAAGAATCCACCTGCAATGCAGGAGACCTGGGTTCAATCCCTGGGTTGGGAAAATCCCCTGGAGAAGGAAATGGCAACCCACTCCAGTATTCTTGCCTGGGAAATCCCATGGACAGAGGAGCCTGGTGGGTTACAGTCCATGAAGTCGCAAGAGTCAGACACAACTTAGTGACTAAACCACCACCAACCAGTGGAATAAGCCACAGTGGTAAACACTTAAAATATTGCACTTTTTATTGGACGCCCTCCTGCGCCTCCCTCGTTTCTTCTCTTCCCTCAGCAGTGTTTCATGTCATCGTCTTCCTAATAGACTAATAGCAATAGCATTCTTGTCTCAGGGTCTGCTGCTGCGGGAACCCAAACCAGGAAAACAGTCCCTCCCTCAAAAAAATCCTCTATAATCAGAAACTCAGAAGCCGTTTTTCAATTCTTTGTTCTCAGAGGGTCTTTATTAGCATCCTTCTCCTATAAGAGTTCCTGCTTTCTGTCAAATGCTCAAAAATCAATAAAGAAATACTTACTCTTGTGAAGCGTGCAACCAAAATATCTGTATTAAGTACATAAAATTGATCATGTTGCCTACTATACCCAAGGCACCTTCTCAGGAACCACCTACCCCCAGTCTCTGCTCAAAGGGCAGCCATCTGTAGCCACATTTTGACCCACGAATAGCCAATCCTTTGGCTGACAGTGCCCATGTGGTATGAAAAGATAAAAGAAGATAATCCAATTTCCTCTTTTGAAACTTTAGATTAGGAAATAGGAAATACCAGTACCAAGAGAATGAGGAATTTCATAGTGTGAGGATGAGTTGGAATTATGAACAGTTTGTCAGAGCCGTAAGGCGAGAAATAGAAATTACTGTCTGATGAACCAGAAACTATGAGGACATCCAAACTGATGGGTAAAGAAACAATACATGAAGGAGAGGAAAATAGCAAGCAGACAGCAGCAGTTCCAAAAGAAGTAGGCAGACTAGAAATACTCGAGTTGTGTTAATAGGGAGCTGTGGGATGGAGGAGACACATGAAGCAGTTTCAAGAGTTGTTTCTGCACCTCTCTCTCCTCGCAATGACAATCTCCATGAGGCAGGGCACTGTTACAGCTCCTGAACTGAACATTCAGGAGATTCTGTCTCCTTATGGGCCATGTCTGTCCTGATACCAGTTCCCCGTACAGGAAGAAGCTTGAGTAAGCATCTACCAACCAATATTATAATCAAAATGCTTTTTTAAAAAAAGCTTAATCACAGAAAAAGTAGGATTGCTTTCAACATACAGTGAGATGTTTAAAACGTGGTCCATGACGTACAGCAATGTGAATATACTTAACCACTGAAATGTACATTTACAAATTGTTATGAAGGTAAGTTTATGTGATGTGCTTTTTACCACAGTACTTATATATCTCTATGAGATAATATAAAGAAAAAATGGGACTTGGTACACAGCTCTAAAAGAGTTTAAAATAAAGCATCTTGTCATGTGAAACACCCACATAATAATGGTATTTTCCAGAAAAACAGAATGTTACCCCTGAGTTAAGAGACAAAGAAAAATAACCTATTTACCTCTTCTTAACCCCACAACAAAACTGAGGATATAAAAAGATTAAAAGTAGTGAGAGGAATTTGGGGGGAAAAATTGATTTGCTGTAATGGCTTTTCCCAAACCTAGAGAAAGAAATACATTGAGACCAGCTGAAAAGTTTCACCTGTTTCTCACAGAGGTGCAGCAACAACTGGATAAGAGTCAGACTCCCCGCTAAGCACTGTTCGGGGCCAGCATCTGGCTAGTGCGCTGCTTTAAAACAGGAGTGAAAGAAAGGTTGCTTCACTGGGGGTCACATACCTTCCTGGAATAATTTGGGAGAAACATGTCTATACATGAGCGACTTAGTGTAGCTTCATCTCCCGTCTTACCCAAGAGGGTCCACTAAAGGAACAAATAGAAACTGAAAGTGCCAGCAGCTGACTAGGTGCTAAGAAAGGAGTTAGCCAGTCAGCCAAGGGTGATCAGAGATGCATTTGCCCTCTCAAAGGAACTGAAAGTGAGAGAGAGCCCCTTCAATGAGATGAACAGAGGCAAAGGTCCCCAGGGTACCTGATGAACCCAAGAAGGTGCCCCTCAAAGACTCAGCTTTAAATGCCTGCCAGATTTAGAGAGCATGGAGGCTAGATCACCAAACAGAGCAGGCAAGCAAAAAATATTCCTGTCCTTATTACCCTCTGCCTCTTCAAGCTGTCAACTTAGAGAGGTCTGGAATTTCTTGGGGGGAAGTGGGATTAACACACAAGAGAAAAAGAAAGAACAAATCAACCAGAATCCCCACCCACCCACCCACTGGCAACCAGCCTGCAGCAAGCAAAGTAGAAGAAAAGAGAAGCTGTACCTTCAAATGGAATGTAGTATTTTGACAGGAAAAATTAAGTAGTGACAAAAGGTTGTTTTATTACCTAAAAGTGGACATCAAAATCATTGGACTTCCCTTAAGTTTTCTCAAAGGCTAATGAAAGAAGCAGTCCCAGAGAATAAATTTAAAGAGACACTGGGAGACAAAAATAAAGTTGCTTTATAATTACACCCCATGAACCCTTCTTATTCAATGGAAAGGTTACAGATACTTAATTTTAGGAAACAGGCTGGATAAAAGTAAAAAGGGCTCAATCTGATCACATAAACTTTACATTTTAAAAATAACCAAGGAAAATACCACAGACTTATTTGGCTAGGGACAATATATTTTTTATTACAAGCAAAGGTACAAGAAGAATGAAAGAACATATGAGAATATATCTTGACTTGGTATCTAGATAGTTCAAGTAACTGAATAGCATTAGAACATCACATGTTATTCCTCACAGAAAATTTTGTAAATTTCTATTTTCCAAATTGCAGACCCATTATTTTGCAATATATACCATCACATTTCAAGGCCTAAGCCTATTCTCTTCTCAATACTATTTAAGTTTGGGTATCTCTTTCTAACATGTATAATGAAGCAGATATAGATTTTAAGCATAATAATAAAAATATTAAGAAGAAGTATCATTTATTGAGCATTCACTCCACATAGGCTTGGTGCTGTATGATTGCAATATATTATCTTATCTGAGCTTCAAAATGCTATTGTAGGTAGGTAGTTGCTACTGTTACTGCCATTCTTACAGATAAAGACACTGAGGCAGAGAAAAGTGAAGCACTTTGTCCAGGACCATGGAATAAATAACTGCCAGAGCCAAACCCAGGATCTTCACTGCTAGAGTGTTTCTCACTTTGCTGAGAAAGCATTCAGAACGATGAGAGGTACTTTACAGTATTGACCTGTCACCAGGCTTTGATTGTTCTTTTTAACACCTATGCCACTCGGACAGGCACAGGGGGTGTGTTTTCTCCTGACCAATAAAATCCCAGTTTCCCAGGGGCCAGCTAGTGAACTCGCTGGAAGTACTTAATCCTCTCGGCTCCCAGCTATGTCCCTTTAATAAGTCCTAAAATTATTAAAACAAATCCTCTTTACAATTCCCATCAGCAACAAAATTATTAACTGAAAATGATTTCTGTATGTTCTTGACTTCCCTTGAGATAGAACTTATCAATCTATTAAGATTACTTCTGGCCATCAAGTAGAAAAACATGCTTTCTACAATTCCTTCATTATTATTATTATTATGTTTTGCCTGTACCTCACAGCTTGTGGGATCTAAGTTCCCTGACCAGGGATCAAACCCACACTCTCAGCAATGAAATTGCAGAGTCTTAACCACTGGACCCACCAGGGAATATCCTGTAATTCCTTTTTATTAGCACTGGACCAGTTTACCAAGCACCATGACCTGCAAACAACTACACAGTTCTCCCCAGTGACAGCATGCTGGCACCACTCAGTCTGCTTAAAAAAATAAAAAAAAAAAAGAAAAAGCATCTTCCTCATTACAACCTTGAGGCTTTCCACATTGGTAGATTCTAATATTTTAAAAGTGAACCCTCATACCTGTAGAAAGTGTGTGAGGCTTGTGCTACATCTATAAATAAATAAGATATTCTTCTTCACAGCAAGGAAATAACACACCCAAACCATGTAATCATTCCTATACACATATTATCTTCAGAATAACATTGTTGCTTCCACTGAGATTTTTGTCAGAAAATCCAATTGGCTGATGTGATCGGCTGCATCCTAATGCACTAGGGTCACAGGGAGAAGCTTTCACTTCTCCCCTCCTTCCAGGCTCCAGGGTGCCCCTCCCGGAGCTCAGAGCCTGCCCCTCTGGCTGTGCTTCTCAGTCTTGTGCTTTTTTCCCTTATCATCATCCTTCCCTGCTTCTCTTCCTTTTCGTGTCCTCATTAACTTCACTGTCCTCATCAGATGACTCAGAGTGATCGCAGAGGGATGATTGGGAAATGAATTGCATTAGCAATCAGTTTACTGGAGGCTGGCTCTGCCTCCTCGTATGTGTGAATTAGGGAATTATAGAGTCAAGGGAATGGAGGTGGGGAGGGAGGGGTGGGGAAGGAGAGAGAAGGGGGGGTGGGAACATGACATCTCAGATGTTTGCAGCAGGCACTTAGAAGAGATGTTATATAATAAAATGTGTTATGTCATTCTCACTGTGATAATAGAGTTTTAGAAAATCAAAAAATATATTTTTGAATATATATTATTTATATTATATATGTATATGTGTATATATATGTGTGTGTGTATATATAAATGATGCTTTAGATGAAAGCCTGGAAGAGTTTTAGGAAGAGAAATCTGGAATTTCTCCTTGATTCTTCTACTCATAATTTTTTCCCCAAGTAATTCTGTCTCAGTTGGTACACAGTGGAGAGTGGGGAAAAAAAACACATATCTGGCCTTTATTTAATGTGGGTGTAGATTAGAAATTCAGGCTGGCTGTCCAATAGGATTGGACTACCTACCAAATGTGTTGGAGTATCTAAAACACTTTTTTAAATCTCTCAGGCACTTCTGGCTTGCCAACCGTATGTTGAACCACAAATATTTACATCAATGTGATTCAGGGAAAATAAAATGGCTTGAAACAGATATTCTTTCTCTACAGATAAAGTGGCCTAAAGAGTCTTGCACCACGTTGGTGAAAGGTGTGTGTTTCACAGACTGAACTGTGTCCTCCCAAAATTCATATGCTGAAGTCTTAATCCCCCAAACAGGACCTCAGTAACTGGATTTGAAGACAGAGTCTTTGAAGAGGTGATTATGGTAAGACTGTATGGTTAATATGACCAGTGTCCTTATAAGAAATTACAACACAGACAACCATAGAGGAACAGACCAAGTAAAGGCCCAATGAGAAATCAGTCATCTACAGACCAAGTAGAGAGGCCTCAGTAGAAATGAACCCCACCAACACCTTTATCTCCAACTTCTAGCCTCCAGAACTGTGGGATGACACAATTTTGTTGTTTAAACCACCCAGTCTGTGATACTTAGAGATGATGGTAGCCTGAATCGACTTGCATAGCATGCTACACATATCCCAACCCTCATCCAAGTTCCTCAGCTCAAAGGTCAGAGACTGGGCTTGTTTAACCATGGATATGGTAAGGATTTGAAGAAACTCTGGGCTTCCCTGGCGGTCCAGTGGTTAGTACTCCGAGCTTTCACTGCTGAGGGTGCGGTTTCAATCCCTGGTCTGGAAGCCACAAGCCACGTGGCACAGCCAAAAGAAAAATGAAGAAACTCTGAAACTGTAACAGGTCAGTGAGAACAAAGGGTAAATCGATGCAAAAATATCACATTTTACTATTCTTTACCAACTCTGATTATGGGTGGTGAGTTACAGGTTGGGATCAACAATATTATGAATATTAGAGACCAAGAAAAACAAAAAGTATAGGCTTTCTGTAATTTTGATCTGTTTTTCTAGAACACAGAACATGAATTCTGGGGTTCCTTTGGGATTTGGGGAACAAGAAGGATAGATAAAACATGGAGAAGTCCGTAGGCAAATAAACTGCCTGGTCTTACATCATGGCCTTCTTGTTCCATACTGAATAAATGCCTTCATAAAGAGCAAGTGTAGTAGGATTCCCTGGTTGTACAGTGGTTAGGACCCCAGGCTTTCACTGTCATGGGCCAGGGTTTAATCCTTGGTGGGGAACTAAGATCTTGCAAGCCGGTGGCCAAAAATAAATTTTAAAAACCATAAGGGTATTTTTAAAAAAGAGCAAATATGGTGCCTGATAAGTCACTGAAAACTGAGAGGAAGTGAGGAACAAAACTCTCATCAAAACATCTAGATTTCAGTCAAAGAAAGCATAATGCATTATTTTCCAAATCATAAGAGGATGTTTCAATATTAATAGTTAGAACTCTCCCATTTGGATACAGGTATCTTACTATATTTAAGAATCAGCTTTCTCCATTATAGCCACCTTTGTTTTTTTATTACTCTCTATAAGTAATTTTACAATTACTTATACTAATTCACATTTTATGGAATTAGCTATCCTTTCAACTTGACGATGTGTTTCATTTACAGAAGTCAAAGGCCCGGCGTGTGTGTGTGTGTGTGTGTGTGTGTGTGTGTGTGTGAGTGATTGAGCCTGTTGAACTGAAAAAGACACCCACAGGAGTTTAGACACTGTGCAAAATAAAAATGATCTATTTGGAGGAATGTGTAACTATCTCAATGAAATTTTAGAGATTTTCACTAGGGAACAAAGACAAAATAGCTATCCTAAACACTTAGTGGTTTCTTGATGTTTTTTCTTTTCACTTTTCTTCTTCTCCAAGCTGCTTATCTATTTTTAGCTCTTGGCCTCCATTGATCTTTACAGATTCTTAACCTTCTGTAACTCCACTTCATTTCTCTAGAGGCAGATTTGTCTACAGGCCTCATTTCTATGATTCTGTTGTTATTAGCCTAATAAGTATTCTCCCTCATGCTCACTGCAAAGTGGTTTTCTAACACCACAAACAAATAAATGAATCAATAAAAAAAAATGGGACTTCATTTGCAGCACACAAGATTTGTACTTAAAAATAAGCAGCAGTTTTCATTTTCTATGCTGGTAAGAAATTTGCAAATCCATCAGGTCAAAATAACCAACACATGGAAAATGCCTGTTACTTACCATCAATTTTATTTTTAAGTGACATTCGAATAGCTGGAAGAATTGTCAATCTGTACATTTTCCTTTGATTATATAGGAGACAGCCTGCCATTATACCAGAAATAGTTAATATTACAGCAGTAGGCAGCCCAGAAACATACAACTCCTTCTGCTTTCCAATTTGTATTTATTTGAAAAAGGTCTAGGCAGTGTAGTTTATGCCAAATTTTTTAAGAAGGTATTGTATGCTTAAAGCCAACTTTTATTAGAATCTTAGATTAAGATCTCAACAATCATAAGATTTCTTTATTGCTAGGAAATGTTTCTTATGTGACTTCTACAAATACATTTAGGCTTTTATTGGTATCTAATATATATATATATATGTGCTCACAACTGTTGTAGGACATGCAGGAAATACAAAGAACCCCTATGCATTTTTAACCTGGACCCAGCAGAATGGCTCTTGCAAAGAAGTGGAGCAAGAAGGGCCATCTTGCAATGAATGAGGCAGTGACCAGAGAATACACCATCAACACACACAAGTGCATCCAGGGAGTGGCCTTCAAGAAGTGTGCCCCTGGGGTACTCAAACGGATCCAGAAATCTGCCATGAGGAAGATGGAAACTCCAGATGTGTACGTTGACACCAGTCTTAGTAAAGCTGTCTGGCCCAAAGGAATAAGCAATGTCTCACACCATGTCCATGTCCTCTTGTTCAGAAAATGTAATAAGCATGAAGAGTCACATCAGCTCTATACATTGGTTAGCCATGTACCTCTCACTACTTTAAAAAATCTACAGTTAATGTGGATGAGAACTAACCAATGACTGTCAAAGTTATGAAATCTCAAACACACACACACACGATATGGTTCTCATATTAAGTTATGTACAATTTAACTGAACAGAAGATTAAGAAACAAACAACCCAAGACTAAATGCAACTACATCTGAAGGATGAGTTCTAAAGAGAGAAACTCAAGTGAGAATGGAAATAGATAATGAAAAGCTCGGAAAGGAGGTTAATGGAACCTAATCTTTGGATCCAATGACTGATGACTTTCTTTCAGAGGACATTATAATTCACATTTTCTAAAATCATCAATTGTCATTCTCAGCCATGCTTCCATTATTTATATGTCACTGGAAATAACTGAAATAAAACTAATGTATTGAGCACATACTATGTGCCAGGTGATATAAAGTCTTTTACATGGATTTTCTCATTTATTTCTCAGAATAACTCTGCAAGTTATGTTATATTGCCATCTTTTTTCATAATTTTTTTAAATTGGTACTTACACAGGATTAAGTCCCCACGATCCAGGGTAGGGGAAGGTAAAGTAAAGAGTGTACCTGGAATATTTTGTGGGGCAAGAAAGTAAGGAAGCACACAAAACCTGAAAAGAAAACGGGAACCAGATTAAATGGGCTCCTCCTGGCAAAACCGTGGACAATTTTGGCATCAAAATAGTGTCAGAAATGGTTGATAAAACAACTGAACTTTTCTATTTGCTTTGAAAAGTCATTTTTTTTTTAAACTTTTCATTTTGTGTTGGGGTACAGCCAATTAACAATGTTGTGATAGTTTTAGGTGGACAGCGAAGGGACTCAGCCATGTATATACATGTATCCATTCTTTCCCAAATGCCCCTCTCATCCAGGCTGCCATGTAACATTCAGCAGAGTTCCCTGTGCTATACATTTGGTCCTTGATAACACAACTGAACTTTTTTTTCCCATTTATTTTTTTATTAGTTGGAGGCTAATTACTTTACAATATTGTAGTGGTTTTTGCCATACATTGACATGAATCAGCCATGGATTTACATGTATTCCCCATCCCGATCCCCCCTCCCGCAACTGAACTTTTAAATAAAGAATCCATGAATCCATATTGAGAAAAGTAACAGCCCGGCAGATGAAGTGGGCAGATAGGTAGGTAGATAGCTACATAGATGGATACAGCCATACATATACACACAGAGGTCCTTCTCTATAGCAGAATGCCAAATAATAAATATAAAAATAATGACAGGTAGGTGGCGCTAGTGGTAAAGAACTCATCTGCCAATGCAGGAGACCATAAGAGATTGCAGGTTCTATTCCTGGGTCAGGAAGATCCTCTGGAAAAGGGCATGGTAACTCCAGTATTCTTGCCTAGAGAATCCCATGGACAAAGGAGCCTGGCTGGCTATGGTCCATAGAGTCACAAAGAGTCAGACAAGACTGAAATGACTTAGCAAGCACTCACGACATTTACAAAAATAATAAATTCAGATGAGAATTATTAATGGATGGAAAAAAATCATTGGATAAAAGTTTTTCGGGAAAAGGCTATTTTACATGGTATTTCTCCACTGATAGCTTGTTAATTACAAAGGAAAATGAGTACCTTTACGTTGGAGAAATCTGCTGGTAATAGCTTAGCCAAGTGATCTAAGCTAACATCACTAAAGATGAAGCAAACAGACATTAAATGCCTCCAGATGCATGCAAACTAAGCAGGATACATCACTTAGGTGGTATTTTTGACAATCATGAATGACCTGAATCAAATCATTAGAAAACTTTAATCCAAATTGGGTGACAGTCTATAAATAGCCCAGATGTTTCAAAAATAACAATGGCATGAAAACCTCCAAAATTTACCTTTTTTTTTAAATTTTTTTTATTAGTTTGAGGCTAATTACTTTACAGTATTGTAGTGGTTTTTGTCATACATTGACATGAATCAGCCATGGATATACATGTATTCCCCATCTCCATCCCCTGAAGTAAGCCAGAAAGATAAAGACCATTACAGTATACTAACACATACATATGGAATTTAGAAAGATGGTAACGATAACCCTATATGCAAAACAGAAAAAGAGACACAGGTGTATAGAACAGACTTTTGGACTCTGTGGGAGAAGCCGAGGGTGGGATGTTTCAAGACAACAGCATCGAAACATGTATATTATCTAGGGTGAAACAGATCACCAGCCCAGGTTGGATGCATGAGACAAATGCTCGGACCTGGTGCACTGGGAAGACCCAGAGGGATCGGGTGGAGAAAATCTCCAAAATTTAACAAAAAATTTGTTTAGATAAAGCTGAGGTCAAGAGATTCAATTCTAGGTCAAAAGACTAATGAGACATGAAAATTAAAGCCCCATAACATACAATATAATATCCTAGACTGGATTCTACACCAGAAGAAGAAAACTATTATAAAGGTTATTTGTAGAAGAAATTGATTATATTGAAATTGAATTTTTTATACTAGATAATCATATCAATATCAAATGTTCTGAATTTGATAGCTGATTATATTTACATAGGGAATTTTTCTTATTCTTAGAAGGTACATAATCAAGTAGGGATGAAAAACTGACTCTTAAATGGTTAATAATAAGAGATTAGAGTATGAGATAAAGCAAATACGGCAAAATATTAATTGTTGATCAATCTAGCTGAGGGATGTAAGAGTGCTCATTGTACTTCTCTTTCACCTTTTCTCTAGGTTTAGGAATTTTCAAAACAGACGGCTAACAAACACATGAAAAGATGTTCAGCATCACTCATTATCAGAGAAATGCAAATCAAAACCACAATGAGGTACCATCTCACGCTGGTCAGAATGGCTGCTATCCAAAAATCTACAAACAATAAATGCTGGAGAGGGTGTGGAGAAAAGGGAACCCTCTTACACTGTTGGTGGGAATGCAAACTAATACAGTCACTATGGAGAACAGTGTGGAGATTCCTTAAAAGCTTGGAACTAGAACTGCCATATGACCCAGCAATCCCACTGCTGGGCATACACACCGAGGAAACCAGAATTGAAAGAGACACATGCACCCCAATGTTCATCGCAGCACTGTTTATAACAGCCAGGACATGGAAGCAACCTAGATGCCCATCAGCAGATGAATGGATAAGAAAGCTGTGGTACATATACACAATGGAATATTATTCAACCATTAAAAAGAATACATTTGAATCAGTTATAATGAGGTGGATGAAACTGGAGCCTATTACACAGAGTGAAGTAGGTCAGAAAGAAAAACACCAATACAGTATACTAACGCATGTATATGGAATTTAGAAAGATGGTAATGATAACCCTATAGGCGAGACAGCAAAAGAGACACAGATGTATAGAACAGTTTATTGAACTCTGTGGGAGAAGGCGAGGGTGAGATGATCTGAGAGAATGCAATGAAACATGAATATTATCATATGTGAAACAAATCGTCAGTCCAGGTTCGATACATGAGACAGGGTGCTCAGGGCTGGTGCACTGGGATGACCCTGAGGGGTGGGATGAGGAAGGAGGTGGGAGGGGGTTCAGGATGGGGAACACATGTACACCCCATGGCTGATTCATGTCAGTGTATGGTAAAAACAACTACAATATTGTAATTAGCCTCCAATTAAAATAAATTAATTAAAAAACCTAAAAAAAAAAGAAACAAAAAAAAAAGTGGGGAGAAATAGGAGTTTAAGCAATTTGCCAAAGAGAGGCAGTGGGTGACGAGTGGTGCTAGGATGAAACCAGACAACGGGCAAAGCCAGCCAGGGCTTTTGACCACACCTCATCATCACAGCAGCCAGAGCTATCATTTCAACACACCCTTCTGCTCCCAACCTTCCTGCGGCTCCCCATCTCACATAGGGTCAAATCCAACACCGTTATTTACAATGGTTTATATGGCCCTGTTCTGTTTCTATTCAGCGTGGTCTGCAGACCTGAAAGAAGTTCAAAATGCAGACTCACACTCCAGACTCACTGAATCTGAATCCATGCTTCAACATCGCCCCAGAGGATTCCTAAGCCTATCAAAGGACACAATTGCCTTCATGACTTGGCCTCATGACTTGACCTGACTAACTGTGACTTCATCGTCTACCAGACACTCACGAGTTTTCTCTCTCTACCTCACTGCCTTTGCACTTGCTATGTCTCCTGGCCAGATACAAACTTTCAATGTGTATCTACCTGGCTCAGGTGTCCTAATTCCTTTAGGATTCTTCTCAATTATCAATGAGCTTCTCCCAATATAAAATCTCAATATTTCCCTAAAAATCTGCATTCCCCTAAAATTCCTGTTCTATCTGCTGTGCTTCTTCTCCAAAGCTCTTATCAATTTTCTGGCATACTGTGCCTTTGCCTGTTAATCTGTTGATTGTTCTTGTTCTGCTCTACCCTGTAAGTTCCAGGAAAGCTGGAGATTTTGTCTGCTTTATTCTTTCCTTTATGCCTAGTTCCTAGAATAGTACCAGCTTCATATTAGTTACATAACAAATATTCATTAAATGAATCTATGAGAAAATTATCTCTAATTCTCACACCAGTATTGTAATTGTCTACAATGAAGAGAAAAAGAGATTTGAACAAGTCAAAGAAAAAAAAAAAGACAAGTCAAAGAACTTGCCCAAGGCCACTCAGCTAGTAAGAAGTGTAACCACAGTTAGTTACATTTGGTATCTGTGTCCAAATTCTATACTGGCTGCCACTGTTGTACCACTGACAATACCCAATACCCTGAAGAAGAGCTCGCCCTACAGAGTGACTGCACTGGAGGAGGAAGATGGATCTTTACCATTGACATGGCTCCTCACAGATAGAAAGGAAGGATTGTCACTTATGAATTCATTCTTTCTTACTCTTATTTTATTCCACAAGGAGGACTATACTGCCTCATCAGAACCTCTCAGTACCCATGCATCACAGGCTAGCACAGTCTGATTCGCTTGTTGGCCAGCTAAGGTTCTCCCCTTGATCAAGGAACAGGAAGTTGAATGCCAGTGACTACCTCACACTGGCACTGTGAAGTCATTTATTGTTCCTAAATGTGTCTCAGTGGCTGTGACCTGAGCACTAGCTTTCTTTGGTCAGGACTGTGCTGTCTGAGACAGCAGCTACTTCTGTATACAAGTTCCCTTCATGTCCTTACTGTTCTATCACCCAGAAATGTATTTCATTTGATTTTAAACTCAATGACCCGAACTGTGGAAATGCATCTTGGTTAATGACTTCATTTAAAGCATCTGAGAGAAATGTGTGCATACAAATCAAGGCATTCATCCTCTCATGAGAGCCTGGTGGATCTCAAAATTCATTGAACTTCAGAGGCCCTGAAGGAACTTTAAAAAATGTATACTGGTATCTGGACCTCAGCACAGAAATTTTTATCTAAATAATTGCAGGTGCATCTGTGTCTTTTTTTCTGTTTTGCATATAGGGTTGCCATTACCATCTTTCTAAATTCCATATATATGTGTTAGTATGCTGTAATGTTCTTTATCTTTCTGGCTTACTTCACTCTGTATAATAGGATGCATGAGACAAGTGCTCGGGCCTGGTGCACTGGGAAGACTCAGAGGGATTGGGTAGAGAGGGAGGTGGGAGGGGGGATCGGGATGGGGAATACATGTTAAATCCATGGCTGATTCATGTCAATGTATGACAAAACCCACTACAATACTGTAAAGTAATTAGCCTCCAACTAATAAAAATAAACGAAAAAAAAAAGTCCAACCAAAAAAAAAATAATTGCAGGTGAGTCCCAAGCACCTGTATTTTGTAAAGACCCCAAGTAATTATAATGATTTGCTAGGTTTAAGAACCATTCTAAGACCTCAAGAAAATACACATGTGTATGGGTGTGTGTATGTGCCCGTGCATGCACACACACACACACACACACACACACAGTAGCATCTCAGTCTGTAGCAGCTTGGCCCCAATAGAGAGGAATACCGAGCAGATAATAAAATGAAGAACAAGCTACTGAACTGACCCTCAACAAACAGAGCAAACAGTGTGGACCTGACTCAATGACCAGTGAAAGTCAATGAGGTGCCAAGAGTCCATTTACACTATTGATTTAACGGCTCACTGAGCTATATTTCTTTATTTGCTTTTAGTCCTTTTATAGGATCAGGAAGGTCCCATAGAGAGGGGTCAAGCAACCTTGGATAAACCAACAACTTTGACTCACCTTCAAGGAACACTTCTTAAGAGACGCTGTAACACGTAGCTGTGTACATGGGGCCCAGTGACCCCAAGTCATCTCCTTCACTGTAGAAGAAATTGGGTTGATATCAACAATGGGCATTATTACATTACATTGCTCTTACTTCTCAATACTGAAGGAAGTTATATTTGTTTCTTCTGTTTGCAATAGTGAAGCATCATGAAAATGAAAAATTAATACCTTGGGGACTAGCGTTTTCTTCACAGAGATGCTATCTGGTGGGATAGGAAGCACTGTTCTCAGTAACATAGCAAGAGATCATTCCTGTAAGGAAAGTCTCACACTACATCTTAATGATTTAGGTATGTATTTTGATTGTGGCAAAAACAAAATCAAGTTATGAGAAGTCTATTCAATATCACAGTATGAAGAAGAAGGAGGAAGAAAGACCATAACAAGTATTTGATGTGTGACTGCTCCCCATCACTCCTGCTCATTACCACAAACCCCACTAGCCTCTGGTTGCTTAGTTCTTCCTTCCAATTCCAAGTTCATTTCCTTCCAGAAGCCACTCAGCACTGTGGTTTGTCAGCCATCTTGCCTTCCTCATGATCACTCATGATTCATTTGGACTTGGTGTGACACTGTGCCATTAGTTATCTTTTTATGGGCTTATACCTCTTCTCAGTATTTCAAATCATCTTGAAGATAAAAGTTCTATCTTATGTGAATATATTTTTCTCACAGAGACTATACACAATACACACAGCACCTAGTAGATGTTCAGTATACAGAAGTTGCTTGATTTGTTGCTAAGTTTCTTATCTAATTTGTGAAAATTAAATTTTCCCCCTAGTCATTTGAAATGTGTTTAACATTTCAAAAGTCCTAATCAGATTAGAATTTTTATTAGTGAACTTTCAATACACAAGCACACTGAGACCATTTAATATCATGAGTTTAGCCCAATATAACTTTTTAAATGTCAAATTAAATACCATTTTAGGCTTTTCTCTAATGGCATTTGACCATTCCTTGCTTACCTTGAACATAAACTGTGCTCCCACCTCAGGGCTTTTGCACATGCTTTTCAGTTCAGCTAGAACATTATGTCCTCTCAACTATTCACACCTGCCTCTTACTTGCCATTCAAGCTAAGCTTAAATATTCCCTTCAGAAAGGGCCTCTAAGACCACTCAATTTAAAACAGCCCAGGGACTTCCGTGGTAGTCTAGGGCCCAAGACTCTGCACTCCCAATGCAGGGGGCCCAGGTCTGATCCCTGGTTAGGGTACTAGATTTCACATGCCGCAACTAAGAGTCTGCCTGCCCTAACTAAAGATCCTGCACGGAAGACTGAAGGTCCAGCATGCTGCAACTAAGATCTGGAATAGTTAAAATAAATAAATAATAATAAATAATAAAAGAGCTCAAACACATGCTCTCTAACACACTACCTTACTGTTTTCTTCATTACACTTAAATATCAGTATGCTTCTTCTTTCATTACAATGAAAGAATCTCATGCATCTATTTGTTTATTACCTAGTTTCTGACATTCAGGCACATGCTCTCTGAGGGTAGGAAACTTCTCAGTAATGCTTACCCTCTATTCCCAGTGCTCATAAGGTGGTACATAGTAAATGCTTGATAAATACTTACTGCAAATACAGATTCTGAATAGACTGAAAGTTGAAGGGTAAGCACTCTTTTACTCAGAAACAGGGTAAACATTTGAGGCTTAAAATCAATTCTCATTTACATGTCTATTTCCTATGGGACTCCTAAGTTCTTAGAAGATAGAGATCTAAAACCAGTTACAAGGAGCTGATGGAGGACAGAACTTGCTTGAGAAAAGAAATGGCAACACAGGTTGTTAAGAAAAACTGGGGCCCTCCTCTCTCTTCTCATTCATGTATCAGTTGACTGCAGGTAATATCAAAATAATCATTATTTGTCAAAATGAAATCAATAAATATTTAAATCAGCCTACCTTGTCAATTATCATTTCTCTCATTTCTCCTTCTACTATCTTTGGATAATTTGCTCATGTTTGACAACTCCCTGCCAAGAAATATCAAGTTCATATATTAAAATGATCCAGAGTATAAATAACATTTATGTGTCTATGAGCAAGTGAATAACATTTACAGTGCATCACTCAACTTTAAATTTAATACCATCTCTAGCTTTAGTAACCTGGGGGTTTTTTTAAAATAAGCTTTAGTATCCTAAGGTCAAAGGATATACATATCTTAGGACCATGAAACCTCTTTTCTTCCTTCCTTATCTCTAGCAGAGCTTTTTTTTAACTTAACCACAGGATGAAATCATCAGGTTTTCTTTATATTCTCTCAAAGCAGTTGACACTTCAAGTGACTTTGATGTTCAACAGCATTTGCTCAAATATCTTTCTGACACTGATCCACAGTGTTGTAGTACCTTTCAATCCCAAAGCTTTTTACCAACAGAAAATTGTTTTCTTTACTATTATATATGTCAACAGACTTTAATTCAAATCAATTCCATTTGAACCTTCACTAAAAACATTTTCTTGGCTTTGCTACCTTAGATATGCCCTGATACATACTTTGTCACAACTAGGTGAAGAGCTAGAGTGCTGGAAGGACTCTTCGCAGGGGAGAGGCAGGGTTAGTAGCACTAACTGAAATTTAAAAGACAGGGAATATGAAAATAAAACTACAACATTTTTCTAGAGACAAGCAAAATTTCTAAAACATAGGATGCCTTTCCAAAGGAGTAATTGAAATGCAAAAAGCTGTAAAACTGGTTTTAGATGAAATAGTGAATCATCCTAGTCAGATCTTGCCACGTGCCAGCCACTTATCAAGCCTGCTACGTCCTCAAAAGTCCTATTCCTCGCATTCTTGAATGATGATGTTTCTAATGATAGTTCTATATTTGGTTAGCTGTAACCAAAAATTTTGATGAATAATCAGAGTACTATTCAGTAGGATCTGCATGGAAAAATCCGTGAAGATTCTCTCTGGTGAGTGACTAGGGCAATGATGTGCAATATCTGGTGTTTATGGCCCTGCCATTTCGGTTTTCCAAATTGTTCCTAACACAGTGTGTTAGGAACCTGAGAGATGCCAAGAAGTGGACTCAATGGTATGATGCTTGCACTCCTCATCACTGTGATCACTGCTTGTCACCTTTCCAGATGCACTCTCCAACATTTTTCATTTTTCTCTGTGCCCTGGAAAGGTGATACACATGAATCACATCAATGGCTTCACTCGTCTCCGGCCTTCTGGATGGGTTTGGTCATTAAGAAGTATCAGCAAGCAGTGAAATGGCAAGAGGTGAGGTAAGTGTTTGTTTCCTGACGGTTTTCTGTGCACAGCACGGCTCTTGTCATGTGGTCCTCTCCACATTGGTCTCTCTGCCTCTGGGTTGTGGTGACCACTCTCCTCATTCACCATCTGGGGCCTAGAGGAGAGGATGCAGTTTCTAACATTAAGGATACCGCATCACAGGTTCCTTCTATCTTCACACAGCTGTAAATTGTCCTTCATTAAACTCTTATAAAATGACCCTCCTTAAGCTTCCATGGAATTTCTTATGAGCCCTTCAAAGTTCACATGTTTGTCTTTGATGGGCTTTCCCATGTGGTAGGAAAGAAAAAGATAATACACTAAGATAGTGATAGAATCAAATTACTCAAGAAAATGACAAAATCAAGTTTGAAACTATGACATCTCCATGAAATGTTACTGGGATTAAGAGAAATGGCAAACTAAAGATGGACCCGAGGACATTTTCACCTAATGATGGAACTTCAAATGGAGTGGCGAGACAGGAGAATAATTTGAACAATGGAGAAAGAGAGTAGATCTTAAATATTTTCACCACACGAAAAAATTGCTAATTATGTAAAGCAGTGGATGTGTTAACTAACTTTACTGTGGTAATGATTTCATTCAATATATACATATATCAAATCACATTGTAATCTATAACTTACACAATATTATATATCAGCATATCTCAATAAAGTTTGGGAGGTGGGTTTCCCTAGTGGTCCAGGGGTTAAGACTCTGTGCTTCTAACTGAAGGGGGCGCAGGTTTGACCCCTGGTTGGGGAAGTTCCGTATGCCTCACAGTGTGGCCAAAAAAATAAATAAATAAAAAATAAAGCTGGAGTGGGTAAGAAAAGAAGGGGTAAAGAGTGTCTGCTGGGAGAGTGACTTTGGCAAAAGGACAAAAAGTATTACACACACACATATTTTTTACTTCTATAACACAATGTGAGAGGACAATTAACTGAATGGGTAACTGGTTCATATGATCTCAAAAATCTCCAGTGGAGAGGTAAATTTATGATCTATTAAAATACTGGCATAAACCATCCACTCTGGATCAGGCAACATATGGGTGAATTCCACCCACAGGAATCAAGGTGCCCAGTGATGATGAACAGAGCAGGGACAGCACCTGACACGGACACTCTGGCAGGGGCTTCAGTTGTGAGCTACTGGATTACCCACAGAACAGACTGAGATACAAAATAATCCTTCCTGCGGCTTACACTGTTTTTTTTTTTTTTTAAAGATAGCCTCTGATCAAAGGTTTTTCTGAACTGTCATCACATCAGACATCTCTGCAATATGAATGGACAGTTAACATCTTTTACATAATCTAGAAGCCCAGATACACCACACTTTAGGCTGGCAAGTAGCAGCATGAGCTGAAGACCCATGTGCTACTTGCCCATGGTGATCATCTTAACAAGAGCAGCACTTGGTGCTGAGACTCTCTGAGCCAACACGCCCTCAGCTTTTAGTCAATTCTAGTGCACTGTCCAGAAGCCCTGAGTTTCTGGTTTCCGATGGTGGCTAAAATTGCCATGAGGACTAACACAGGTAAGGTCCATGGCAGCACTAGATAAGCTGAATAAAAGGTCATTCAAGTGAGAAATGTTGCTTAGGAGGATGGAGATGGTGGGAAAGGCAAGGTAAAAATATCTCCTGCAGGGGCTCCTCTGGTGGTCCAGTGGTGAAGACACTGCACTTCCACTACAGGGGGCAGGGGTTTGATCCTTGGTCAGGGAACTAACATCCCACATGCCACACAGTATGGCCAAAAAATAGAATCAAATAAAAACAACTCCCTCAAATTCTTAGCAACATAAATGCATAATTTTGGTGTTCCTCCCATAAATGATTTAGCAGGGTACTAAAGGATTTAAATGTCTCAAATCTATGGGCTCCCCAATTTGCTTTAGCACCAATATTATTATATTAAGAACTATATTAAAACATAACATTGCCTTTTGTACACTGTTTCACAGTTCCTTTCACATCAACTAAGAGAATGTTTCCCATACTTTGTAAAAACTCTTCTATCATTTACTTCAGAGAAGCTTTTGAAGACAACTCAGCCATATTAAAATGTGAATCAAGTTTCTCTTGCTTGCCAAAGCAATGTCTGTTAGAAGATGCCAGTGAATCACATCAGGAAAATTTCCCCGATCTACTATAGAAACTCACAAGAGTGACCTTGATTGTGATCTTCTTTCCCCTGAAGTAACTCCAGTGCCTGCATCTGTGCATTGGAATGTTTATAATTATAAAAAATTTGTAATCTGTGGGAAAAAAATGACCCCCAAAATGAATGTGCCTCTGCCATCACACCAGTTCTCAGGAATGGGAGAAACGAATGAGTCGGAGAGACAGAAGAGATGCAAAAGAGAAGCATAAGGACAGGATTTTAAAGGCTTTTATAGCACAGGGAACTTGACTCAGTGCTCTGTGGTGACCTAAAAGGGAAGGAAATCAGAAAAAGAGAGGAAGTTTGTATATGGATAGCTGGTCCATTTTTCTGTATAGCAGAAACTAACACAACATTGTAAAGCAACTATACTCCAATAAAAAAATTTTTTTAAGATTTAACTTCTCAAAAAAAAGTTTTGATGTCCAAAAGCAAAGCTCAAAAATGACACTTATTGCAGAAGCACTGTATTTACCTAATATTAACTGGTTAACTACTAGTTATATCATCAAAGAAACATTAACCACAATTAATGATGCCCTATTTTATGTTACAACAAGTATTCACAGAATGGCTTTTATACAAAAATATCATGTGGGTCACTCTTGAAAGAAGGCAGCATCCATGGCATTTCACATCTGTTTGTGCATATTCTACTGTGGGGAATTGGAAGGTATTTTCCCTATAAAAGAATGCATTTATGGCAATTTTTCAAGCCTATGCTTAAATTACAGCTTCTTCTATTAAAGCTTCTGTAGCAGCAGCTCTTTCATTCCATAATCCTGGCCATACATTTTATTGCAGTAATAAAGTAGTAAGAACCTAATATCTTTGGAAAGGGCTTGCAGAAAGGATGAGTGCAAAATTGGCACAGGACAGAGTTTTTGACCTTTCCCCAGTGAAGTACAGACAAAGTAGGTCACAGACCATCTGATTTTTTCCCTAAATGGTCTTGATTCCAACATGTCCTTCCATGGTATGCAGAGATCACCAATATTCATGATGATTTCAGCGTAATAAGACAGAGTTCATACAATACTGGAGTCAGCTCCACAAGGTTGCTGGATGAACTCCAAGTCTCTTCAGGAGTCCTCAGCTGGATCCCACAAGGCTGCAGGTTCTGGCATACCACAGCTTGTGAAAAATGTTTTTCATCAAAGAGAACACAGCCAATGGATGGATACAGATTTTTTCAGAGACCCCAGAAACCTGTGCCTTTGAGTGAAGGACCGGACCCACATGAAAGGCAGTCAAGTACAGAGCTCCTCCTGGCTCCCCACTGCCTTGTCCAGGCCATGTTTCCATGTCCAGATGATGTTTCCATGCCTTGTTCAAATTATGCTTCCACTTGACCAAATCTATAACTACATTATCTGATTATAGTACCCTTATCTTTGTTCTTATTATATTTTAACCAACTGATTGCCAGAATATTGCTTATTTTAGAACCTAAAAAGTCTTCCTGTTGAGTAAAAGCCCTGACCTGATACTGAAGGTAGAGTCATGTTGTAGATATGAGTGGATTCCGAAACCAGATTCAAACCCTGTGTTGAAACTAAACCCTGAATAGCTGTACAATTTTAAAGAAGTCAGCTAAACTCACCAAGCTTTTGTTTCCTTATCTACATACCAACGGGCACAATAATGGGGAGTGGGGGAGGTTCAGTGACTATTATGTGGTAAATGCCCAATAAACATTTGATGATGACAATCATAACTGGAGATAGCAAAATCCACCTTAAGAAGCCATCCCCAAAACCTCAGCTAAAAGAGGGTATAGTGAAAGCAAGTTTACCCTACACCTCCTTTTGAAAACCCTCAAACAGAATAAATGGGAAAATATCCATCTACACGAACCTAGGAAAGAGCAAAGAACCCCAACTCAAAGTTTATAAACACTGTCTTTGAAAAGTCAGTGAATCATGGGCTTCAATGAAGAAGGATGCTGAAAGCCAGCACTCTTCTCCTGTTCTTGAGCACTGTGAAAAGACCCTCAAAGTTATGGGATCTTGAGAGGCTATACTGAGACTCCTATACTTGAACCAATGAAGACTGTGGATATATGTAGGCTATGAAAGAACTGGAGGTCCAGTTTTGAGTCACAAAATGTCATGGGAGGCAGGTCGATGAAGGGAGCACACAATTCCACTCTATTCTTTTCTGTCCCCAAAGTCCAAATCGAAAGAAGTAAGACCAGAAGAAAAGGAAGAACATCAGTTGGTTCTGCAGCAAACTCTTATAAACAAAGGTGAATCAATATCAAACAGTAAAATAGAGGACTTAGGATCTCAGAGGCTCCACTTTGGTCCATATTGATCTCTTACACAGCTTCCAAGCTCTCTCTCAGAGGAGATGTGCTTTCAAATCAAAGCAGGAGACACAAGTGGATACAGTGAAAAAGCACCCTTTAGAAGAATACTAAAATAATATTCTTGTTTAAGGATGTCCAAAATAGTGCATGGCATATACTTGTAATAATAAAAATACATTCATTGTCTATTTCAAATGCAACTTTAACTGGATGTCTTGCATTTTTATTTGCTAGATTTGGCAATCATACCTCACTCACAGATAATAAAGAAATACAAAGAATTCAACAGGACCTGTATACATAGACACTAAAAACACAGGGAAACTAGCACAGCAAGGAAAAGATATGAAAGATGTACTTCAGATGCACTATTCCTAAGAAATTGAAGAAAGTTCAGATAAGCATCTTTATAATCTCTAAGTAAAGGGACAAGGACTATTGGGAAAATATTTCAAAAATAAAGTAACAGGAGATGAAGTGATTTGGCAAAACTGAGGAAAGGAATTGAAGAAGAAAATAAAGCTACTCCAAAATAAAAACAATGAGAAGGAAAATATATTCTGCTAAGAAAGAGGTAACTATGTGGAAAAGAGACGTGAGAAAATAACAAAGCCCAGAAGATAAAGGCAAATGAATGAAAAGCAGAAGGAAAAAAGGTAAAAGAAATCCAATGGCCAGATGGTGATGGTGAACTCAGGTCTTAATCCCTAAGCAAAACTGTCTACATGGCAGGGACATTTCACTCCATGAAATGTCAGTGCTCAGCAATCCTAGCAGGCATTTCTTCTTTTCTCAAATGGCTCCCACATGTTGGGAGTCCAACCCTTCTGATTTTTATTAAATAAAATAACTAATCAGTATCCCTATAACAAAGAGCATTTGAGAATCAGGTTGGGATGGAAACTTTGTATCTGAAAATATCCAAAAATAAGTTACAAGATAGATCTGAAATATGACTGCCTGTAAAAACGAAAACATGATGAACACTTAGGCAGATTTGACCAACTTAAAAAAAAATCACTCTGCTGAAAAAGAAGCTTTATAACCGAGAAATGTAAAATGTAGTCAAGACACAAACTATTCTCTTTGCTGAATTTTATACATTAAAAAGAGAGAACGTTTAATCCCATCAAAATATAGAACTCTACATTGTTTTTTGTATATTTTCCTTTGCAGTGAAGATGTGAATTAAAGATTTGTGAATCCTATCGATCAATCAATAAATAACACCCTCCTAGATGTTTGCCACATTTGATGTGGGTAGTTCATATAGCCTCTTTGTCCAAACAGAACCCAGCATTGCTGTTTTCTTTCCCCACATTCAGTATAGAGACATGCCCTTAGTTTTGTTGGTTGGCAGCAACCTTATCCTGAAGGTCTTAGTGTCCTTCAATCAAAACGTTATGTGAACTGTTTTCCTGAGTCAGCTTTGATTAGGAATTAATTTGAATTTTCTAGGACCTCTATCAAGAGGATAATTCTCTCTTTTGGTGATGTTATTTTTCTCAAATGAAACATTCTAGACTTAAAGAAACAATAATATTTTCATTCACAAGCCTAGACCTTGGTATATAAACATGTAGAACTTAATTCTCAGGAATTGTGTGGCACCTACATAAAGAGAAATGTGAACTAGGGACTAACAAAGGTGGCAAACAAGCTTCGAAGAAAATAAGGGGAAAACACTGTGCTTTCTTTTCCCTTCTCCCTCTCATCATTCAATTAGCATTGCTGTTGTCTCCCAGGTACTCTGAGTAGTTGAGTGTTAGTGATGAGGTTGCTGTCAGATTTTGCAGGTGAGTTGAGATGGATTAGGTATTAAGCAACATAAAGTTCTTCGAAAAAACAGGGCATGATCTTTGTCCTTTTGGGAGAACACAGGCAGAACCTTATAATCGCTTGCTAATTACCCTGAGTAAAGTAATTTGTTTTATCTGTCTGCCATTTGGTTTCCTGCAAAGTGCGAAAAAAACTATTACGGGATTTTGCTCAAACTAATTACTACTATTTTATCATGAAGACTGTTCAAGCGTAATCCTCTTTCCTTAGCTTGCTTTCTCCTTGAATTGAAAGTCTTACGGTAAGCCAAGAAGTAGTTTAAACATCCTAGACTGTAATAGATAGTCCTGATTTTTAGCCTCCCACTATAATAATGTGCAATAATATCTCAGTACTCAAAGTCAACAGCTGCTAACAAGTGTTGTATATGGCTTTTTTTGGTAGAAGGTTATGGAATGGGTAGTAGGTCAATATCAAAAGAAATCTTCTTCTAATTTATAACAATGGAGAATTTATAAAAGTCATAGTTACACAGTGCCTTATACTTAACAAAGAGCTGTCATATACATACATAGCTGCATAGACGCCTCCAATCACCAGGTGAGGTAGTAAAGTAGATTAAATTGTTGTTCATAAAGGATTCACTCCCTACTCTTTCCCACATCATGGAAAGAGCAATTCCTCACACCTCAATTTCTCAATATCAACATGTGTTGATATTGAGCTTGTGACTTTCTTTGGTCACTGGGATAGTAACAGACACGACAAAACCAAAAGTTTGAAACATGCTTGCACAATTAGGCTTTTCCCACTGCTGTGAGAAGAAAATGTCCCAAGAAGCTGGACTTAGAAGAGTGAAGGACATATGTGTGGAGCAGACCTGGACCCAACATGGAGCCTGGAGGCAAGCCCAGCTAAGCCCAGTCTAGATCAGCTTCACCTCAGCTGACCTGTTGACAAGTAAGCCAGAATAAATGTGTACTGTTGTAAACCTTGGAAATACTGTGGCTGTCTGTTACACAATGAAAGCTGACTGATAAATCAATGCTATTATTCCTACTTTGCAAAGAATGAGAAAATAAGATTCAGAGAAGTAAAGTAATGTGCTCAGAATTTTCCAGAAATTAAGAGCTATAATTGCCTATCTGAAAAACAAAAGAAAAAAGGTCAATGACATTTATGAGGCTATATGTGATATGTGTTTGAGGACTATGAAAGATAAATTGACATGTTGCTAGATAAAAAATAACATATATAAATCCTGTTTTCCCTTTTGTCTTAGCTATTCAGGATGAGTTCTAAACATTGTGGCTCTGAGAATGGATACTGACAGTCTCAGTCACAATATTAATGAAATATATTGGCTAATAGGAACCCTGAAGTTTTATATTCTTTATCAAGCCCATTAAGACGAAATCCAGCTCTGGCAGTATTTTCTCATTTGAATGGCTGGTGTGGTTTCCTTGATTGAAATGACTGCTCTGTTGAGTTGAATGAATGGCACTGTTAAAAAGTACACTGTCAAATATTATAGCTAATTAGATGGATTTTATCATAATAGTCAACTGCACTCACACACACAAAAAGAAGAGCTATTAAAGATCTTGACAAGAAAATAAACTGAGCTCCAGAACCTCACTGTTTATCCAAAGCTCACTGCTAAGTTAAGCGCTCAAGGGAGGAAGATTTGCACAAAACCAGTGGATGATAATCCTGGGGATTAGGTACATATTTTAAGAAAAATCAGTACTAAGGTTAAATCTACTATAGACTTTCTAAGATTCTTGACCAAGCAGATTTTTAGAGGCTCTGGATTCTCCTACTGGTCAGGCTGTTAAAATTTTTTCAGGAACAACCTGAGAAAGTTTTTCTAATAAGGAAGTGGTCCAATGACAAAGAAAAAAATTGCTGATACTTGAGGCTAAACAAAAACTATGAATAAGCTTTAAGCCTTGATAGACAAAGATGTCCATATTGGGTGATGTTTGAGAAAACAATGCAGAGATTAAGAGTAAAATTGAGCACAAATAGGGCATAAACTAAATTAGTCTGAACATAAGAAGCAGAAAAAAGGACAACACTGAAGAACTTCAGTGGCTTTAGGAAGAAATGACCATGGTGCATTCAGTGGAAGCCCAGCCCAGAACTAAAGTTATTAAGTCTGTGATGACCTGGATGTGTGGGGTGGGGGTGAGGGGGTAGGTCCAAGAGGGAGAGGATATATGTACACATATGGCTGATTCACTTGGTTGTTTGGCAGCAACTAACACAACACTGTAAAGCAATTATCCTCCAATTAAAAAACAAATAAACAAAAACCAAGTCCCAGGGACTGTAAAGGAGGATGGGCCAGGAGCAGGGATACCAGCTCTATGGGGATAGGAAAGGGGGTTAGTAGATATTCAGATTATTAAATAAGTTTCTGTTCTCATAAAATTCAACTTGAGCTAGCATAAATAATAATAGCATCAATAGCTATTACCCTGCCCACTACACCAGACTGAGAGGAATTAAAAGCAGCAATCCCTGCCAAAATATATCAACTCATGAAGACATTGAGATGGCTCAGGTTGATACTGCTGCTTCCTCAAAGATTCATGGATTAGTTTTGGCAGGTGCTCGTGGGTTATTTAGCTAATTTGCAAGATTCCTTTCAACATTCCTTTGTTCATCTTGTTTCTCTTTACCCTCTGGACTTCCTGCAGGCTGACACTTTTCCAAAGGATAAACAGAGGAATGAAAACAATGTAATTTAACAAAGTTAATGATTGCTTAGACCATGTGATGACAGTAAGAGTAACATTAGCGACCATATGTTGAATATTAGTATGCTCCATGAAAACTTTTGCTTTATAGTCAAGGAAGAGCAAAATATAGCACTGCCCCTGCCCTCAAAAAGCTTACCAGAGACTCTGTGCTGTGCCTAGTCACTCATTCAAATCCAACTCTTTGCTACCCCATGCACTGTAGCCTGCCAGGCTCCTCTGTCCATGGGGATACTCCAGGCAGGAACACTGGAGTAGGTTGTCATTCCCACCTCCAGGGGATCTTCCCAACCCAGGGATCAAACCCAGGTCTCCCACACTGCAGGTAGATTCTTTTACTGTCTGAGTCACCAGGGAAGCCCTACAAGAGACTCCAATGATAATAATTAATGAATTAATACTTGTGTGTATTAATTCATGTCATCCTCATAAAAAAACTCTATGAGATGGGAGCTATTATCATCTCCATTTGATAGCTGAGGAAAGTGAAACCTATAGAGGTGTAAGTAACACACAGGGTTCATACAAGTTCACAGAGTCTGGGTTTACAACCCACACTCTTAACTTCTATGATACAATGCTCCTTGTCATATCATAAATAGGGATGAAACAAAATATAATGCCAAGAATGGAGGCATTCTTTTCAACTGAAAGACTGTAGAAAGTGTCACAGAGAAACTAGCATTTGAGATGAATAGAAAGTGAATTCAAATCAGTCCACTTGGCTACCCTTAATTAACTGATGTCAAAAAAGAAGGGTAATTAAAATTACAGTTGGACATTTTTTCAAGTATCACCCCAATATGCACCTTCAAGGCACAAAATACCCAATAATATATTAGAAGAAAGCTCTTAAAATGTTGAAAATACATGGACCAAGTTACTTCTGGCCTTTTAAAAAACTGTAGGACTTCTATCTTTCAGATCATGGTAACCACATATGTTATTCTTCTACTGTAACATACTGATCTCCCAAATGATTACATTTATAAAATACTCTGCATCATAGATTAGACCAGCAGTCAGCAATTATAGTCCATGAGCCAAATCCAGCCTGCAGCCTATTACTGTAAATAAAGCTTTATTGGAATACAGACATCCTCATCATTTACATATTGTCTATGGCTATTTTTGTACTACATTGGCAGAGTAACTCCTGGCAGAAACCTCATGATTTACAAAGCTAAAATATTTATTATGTGTCCCTTTACAGAAAAAAAATTTCTGACCCCCGGATTATAAGAGGACTTAAGAATGACTACCAATTTCATAAAAAAAAAAGTTCCTACCCATATCAAAAACTGTCCCCATGACTCTATTCAAAGGCTTCTGTAACATTTAAAGTGACTAGAACATCAATATTATCTTTTCACAAATAAAATAAAACCCAGTCAAGCCAGATTCATAGCTGCTTGTTCTTTCACAGTTTCTTTCATTTTTTCAAAACTGTTCTAACTTACTGATGCCACAAGAGTTATTTGCCATTTTCAAGTAGTAAGTACATACAAGTAGAAGGTACTCTCCTGTGAACTATAAAATTGACTTTATAGGACCATTCTCTAAAACTTTATACTCTGATGTGGACAATATGAACACAAACAGGTGCTATGATAGGTTGAACAAAAAACATCCACGAAGGACATAATATATGTTCCTTTTTCCCATATCCTCCTTGAAAACTCCTCTCACATCCCCATCTCCACCCTGTTGCTGATCTAGCCAGCATTCTTCCCGGCTCTCTTCTCTGCAAACCAAAGCTGTGGATTGAATGATGGTGTCCCCCAGAATTCATATGCTGAAGCTCTATGAGGTCATAAGGGTGAGGCCCTAATCAGATCAGACTGTTGTCCTTTATAAGGAGAAGTGCTATGTGAGAATAAAGCACACAGGCCACCATCTGCAGACCAGGAAGAGAGCCCTCACCAGGAAGCAAATCAGCCAGCACCTTGATCTTCCAGCCTCCAGAAGAGTGAAAAATAGAAATTTCTATTATTGAAGCCAGGTAGTCTGTGACAGTTTGTTACAGTAGCCTGCGCAGACTAATATCACACCAACCCTAAACATCACCTAGAGATGACATTTCAAAAGGGCATTTTAGGCCTGTCACCTTCTTCTCAAGAACACACATTTTGTTGATGTGATTGTCTGTCCCTGTGTAAATACAGTGCTGTCCGAATTATAGCCCTTAGTCAGAATTCAAAGTTTTCCATAATCGCAGGACCTCTAACTTTATCTCCAACATGAACAAAAGTTAGTGCTTTGCTCTGCTCACTATGCCTGAATATACCTTGTTCATCTCTACAACTCTACCCTGAAGTGCCAGACACATTCTCAACTTTTTTGTCCAATTTTAAAATCCCTCTTCTTCCTTATAACTTTAGTCTCCTCTGACAAGCTATATTGATTCTTCCTCTGAATTAAGCCTACTGCTTTTATTATTTGTTTTGCACTAAACATACATATATATTTTAAAAAGACCAAGTATGTTTTCACATACTTTTTCAATTCACTGGCAATAGTTAATTAAAACACAAAAGAGAAAAATAAAGTTGATTTTTGCTATAGTAACAGCAAAAAAAAAAAAAATGCCTAATCTGTCTAGAAATATCCTCAACCAAAATATATAGGATCTAGAGAAAAAAAATGAATAATGAAAAAACTCTGAGAGATGGCATATTTTTATATGAACACTGAATAAATATATACAAATATTATAATAAGTACATTTCACATATATGCCAACTGTTTCCAAATTAACTTAGAGTAATAAAACAATATCAGAATACCAATATGGTCATTTGAATCTTAATAAAAATTAGTCCAAAATTTATCAAGTATAGAAGAGAGAAATTTGGGACAAAGGTTATAGGGGAAATATTTATAAATACTAGGTATACAAGTTACAATAACCCAGTATCGTATTGGCACAAGAATAAATCACAGGATTTCCCTGGTGGTCCAGTGGTTAAGAATCCACCTGCCAATGCAGGGGACACAGGTTCAATCCCTGGTCCGGGAAGATTACACATTCCAACTTAGTTGCTCTAGTTGTTGTAGAGCAACTAAGCCCATGTGCCACAACTACTGAGGCCACACACCACAACTACTGAAGCCTGCTTGCCTAGAGCCCATGCTCTGTAACAAGAGAAAGCATGCAAAGAGAAACCTGAGCACCTCAACAAAGAGAAGTCCCTGCTAGCCACAACTAGAGAAAGCCCAGTCAGTTCAGTTACTCAGTTGTTTATGACTCTTTGCGATCCCATGAACCGCAGCACACCAGGCCTCCCTGTCCATCACCAAATGCTGGAGTCTACCCAAACCCACGTCCATTGAGTCAGTGATGCCATCCATCTCATCCTCTGTTGTCCCCTTCTCCCCCTGCCCTCAATCTTTCCCAGCATCAGGGTCTTTTCAAATGAGTCAACTCTTTGCATCAGGTGGCCAAAATATTGGAGTTTCAGCTTCAACATCAGTCCTTCCAATGAACACCCAGGACTGATCTTTAGGCTGGACTGGTTGGATCTCCTTGCAGTCCAAGGGACTCTCAAGAGTCTTCTCCAACACCACAGTTCAAAAGCATCAATTCTTTTGCGTTCAGCTTTCTTTGTAGTCCAACTCTCACTTCCATACATGACCACTGGAAAAACCATAGCCTTGACTAGATGGACCTTTGCTGACAAAGTAATGTCTCTGCTTTTTAATATGCCATCTAGGTTGGTCATAACTTTCCTTCCAAGGAGTAAGCATCTTTTAATTTCATGGCTACAGTCACCATCTGCAGTGATTTTGGAGCCCCCCAAAATAAAGTCAGCCACTATGTTTATTGTTTCCCCATCTATTTGCCATGAAGTGATGGGACCGGATGCCAAGATCTTAGTTTTCTGAATGTTGAGCTTTAAGTCAACTTCTTCACTCTCCTCTTTCACTTTCATCAGAGGCTCTTTAGTTCTTCTTCACTTTCTGCCATAAAGGTGGTGTCATCTGCATATCTGAGGTTATTGATATTTCTCCCAGCAATCTTGATTCCAGTTTGTGCTTCTTCCAGCCCAGCATTTCTCATGATGTACTCTGCATATAAGTTAAATAAGCAGGGTGACAATATACAGCCTTGATGTACTCCTTTTCCTATTTGGAACCAGTCTGTTGTTCCATGTCCAGTTCTAACTGTTGCTTCCTGACCTGCAGATAAGTTTCTCAAGAGGCAGGTCAGGAGGTCTGGTATTCCCATCGCCTTCAGAATTTCCCACAGAGAAAGCCCATGAACAGCAACAAAGACCCAGTGCAGCCAAAAATAAAGAAATAAAGAAAATAATAAATAAAATTTGTGTTAAAAAAAAGAAAAATCACATTAACATAGGATAGCTTACAAACATGCTTGTCTACAAAAGACTTTAATATCTGTTTAAACAGTCTAAGCTAATGGAAAAGATGGGAAAAATTGAATATAATTTTAAAATACTGACTACTTGGAAATAATCAATATACTCATGGTAACAATAACCCTATATGCAAAACAGAAAAAGAGACTCATAAAATTAAATTACATGTGAACTACATAGTTAACTCTAAAAACTGAAACTTTAAAAAATAGATGAATAGAAAGTAAATATATGTAGTTTGTGTGAAAAAGTCACTTTTAAAAAAATTAATTAATTTAATTGGAGGCTAATTACTTTACAATATTGTGGTGGGTTTTGCCATACATTCACATGAATCAGCCATGGGTGTACATGTGTTCCCCATCCTGAACCCCCCTCCCACCTCCCCCCCATCCCATCCCTCAGGGTCATCCCAGTGCACCAGCCCTGAGCACCCTGTCTCATGCATCAAATCTGGACTGGAGATCTGTTTCACATATGATAATATTCATGTTTCAATGCTGTTCTCTCAAATCATCCCACCCTCACCTTCTCTCACAGAGTTCAAAAGTCTGTTCTTTATATCTGTGTCTCTTTTGCCATCTCGCATATAGGGTCATTGTTACCATCTTTCTAAACCATATATATGCATTAGTATGCTGTATTGGTGTTTTTCTTTCTGACTTACTTCACTCTGTATAATAGGCTCCAGTTTCACCTACCTCATTAGAACTCATTCAAATGCATTCTTTTTAATGGCTGAGTAATATTCCATGGTGTATATGTACCACAGTTTTCTTATCCATTCGTCTGCCAATGGACATCTAGGTTGCTTCCATGTCCTAGATATTGTAAACAGTGCTACGATGAATACTGGGGTACATGTGTCTCTTTCAATTCTGGTTTCCTTGGTGTGTATGCCCAGCAGTGGGATTGCTGGGTCATATGGCAGTTCTATTTCCAGTTTTTTAAGGAATCTCCACACTGTTCTCCATAGCAGCTGTACTAGTTTACATTCCCACCAGCAGTGTAAGAGGGTTCCCTTTTCTCTGCACCCTCTCCAGCATTTATTGGTTGTAGACTTTTTGATAGCAGCCATTCTGACTGGTATGAGATGAACCTCATTGTGGTTTTGATTTGCATTTCTCTGATAATGAGTGATACTGAGCATCTTTTCATGTGTTTGTTAGCCATCTATATGTCTTCTTTGGAGAAATGTCTGTTTAGTTCTTTGGCCCATTTTTTGATTGGGTCGTTTATGAAAAAGTCACTTTTAAGCCTAAAAGCAGTGAAATAAATGCAACAACAGATTTGGTTGCACAAAAAGGAAAAGTCTCTATACTTAAAATATTAAAACCAAAGTTTAAAGGCAGGTATTAAAAACAAGTCAGTTTTAACTCCCCTGGCCACCTAGTAGTTAAGAATTCATGGTTCAACTATAGGGGGAACAGGTTTGATACATGGTCAGGAAACTAAGATCCCACACACTGCACAGTGTAACCAAAAAAAAAAAAAAAATTAAAAGCAAATGAGTGAAAACTCTGTGAAGCAACAAAATACTAGTCTTACTCTATGGGGGCTCAAACAATAGGCAGTATGGTGGTATGAAAACACACTCAAATGTTAATGGGGCTTCATTTCTGCATGTTTTTCTTTCTCTCCTCTAAGTATATTTTTAAAAATAATAATAATAACAGGACTTCCCTGGTGGCTCAGTTGGTAAAGAGTCTGCCTCCAATGCAGGAGACCTGGGTTTTATTTCTGGGTCGGGAAGATCCCCTGGAGAAGGAAATGGCAACCCACTCCAGTATTCTTGCCTGGAGAATCCCACGAACAGAGGAACCTGGCAGGCTACAAGTCCTTGGGGTCGCAAGAGTCGGACACAACTTAGCAACTAAATCAAACCAAAAGAACAAAATGACTTAAAAAAATAATTTTGAAAAACTATTAGACAAAAGAAGAAGGAAAATAAAAAAGAAAGAAAGAAAAATGGCCAAGAAAATTCTAATTAGCAGAGAAAGGTTGTTTTGGGTTAAAAATTTATAGATTTTTAAAGTAGAAGACAAGTTATCCAAGAATCAGTGTACAAATGATAGCAAAGGAATCTGCTAGAATGTTATTTAGTATCTGATTTTAGAAGGGACTACGGTCAAAAGGACAAAGCCAAAGGAAAAGATCTTGGGAAAATACTAAAAGCAAAAGCAATTTCATAAAGTATAATATACTGCTCAATCAATTATATACTCTTAGACTGAATAAAATGTTAAAATCCAATTGAAAGCTCTCTACTTCCATCTCATGGTTTATGAATAGTCACAAAATTCTACAACTGAATTACTGTGTCAGTATTCACTTTTGGATAATAGCTTGATAATGTTAATACATATAAAATTAGGATAGTTTGAAAGAGAGAAAATCATATTTTTAATATGGAACATGTATCAGCAGACAATCAGAAGCTGCAATAAGAAACTGTACCCTGCTTAAAATAATGTGTCAAAAATTAAGTGCCACTGAATTTGAGATTAGAACAGTGACATTTAATTAACCAATCTAATAATTATTTATAAATAGACTACCATGTGCCCCTGTCATAAGGAAGGGTCACAAGGAACAAAATAATTATTTCCCATCTTGAAGAGCTTTCAGCCCACTGAAGGTTACAGAAAAGTAAAAAGCGGGCAGTGATTACACAGTGTGATAAGGGCTGCTCAGGTGGAGGGATGTAGGGAGCTCAGACAGTGTAAAAGGAGCATTTATCTCCAATATGAGAAATCCAAAAATAATTTCTGAAAGAATATACTTTTATTAAGCCAAGACCAGGAAGCCAAGCCAAGTATTATTAAGTCAATACTTTTATTAAGCCAATACTAGACCATTCAGGTATGACCTAATCAAATCCCTTAAAATTATACAGTGCAAGTGACAAATAGATTCAAGGGATTAGATCTGGTAGACAGAATGCCTGAATAACTATGGATGGAGGATCGTGACATTGTACAGGAGGCTGTGATCAAAACCATCCTCAAGAAAAGGAAATGCAAAAAGGCAAAATGGTTGTCTGAAGGGGCCTTACAAATGGCTGAGAAAAGAAGAGAAGTGAAAGGCAAAGGAGAAAAGGAAAGATATATCCATCTGAATGCAGAGTTCCAAAGAATAGCAAGGAGAGATAAGAAGGCCTTCTTCAGTGATCAGTGCAAAGAAATAGAGGAAAACAATAGAATGGGAAAGACTAGAGATATCTTCAAGAAAATTAGAGATACCAAGGGAACATTTCATGCAAAGATGGGCTCAATAAAGGACATAAATGATATGGACCTAACAGAAGCAGAAGATATTAAGAAGAGGTGGCAAGAACACACAGAAGAACTAATACAAAAAAGATCTTCATGACCCAGATAACCACGATGGTGTGATCACCCACCTAGAGCAGAGATCCTGGAATATGAAGTCAAGTGGGCCTTAGGAAGCATCACTATGAACAAAGCTAGTGGGGGTGATGGAATTCCAACTGAGCTATTTCAAATCCTGAAAGATGATGCTGTGAAAGTGCTGCACTCAATATGTCAGCAAATTTGGAAAACTGAGCAGTGGCCACAGGACTGGAAAAGGTCAGTTTTCATTCCAGTCCCAAAGAAAGGCAGTGCCAAAGAATGTTCAAACTACCACACAGTTGCACTCATCTCACATGCTAGCAAAGCAATGCTCAAAATTCTCCAAGCCAAGCTTTAACAGTACATGAACCAAGAATCTCCAGATGTTCAAGCTGGATTTAGAAAAGGCAGAGGAACCAGAGATCAAACTGCCAACATCCGCTGGATCATCGAAAAAGCAAGAGAGTTCCAGAAAAACATCTATTTCTGCTTTATTGACTACGCCAAAGCCTTTGATTGTGTGGATCACAACAAACTTTGGAAAATTCTGAAAGAGATGGAAATACCAGACCACCTGACCTGCCTCCTGAGAAACCTGTATCCAGGTCAAGAAGCAACAGTTAGAACCAGACATGAAACAACAGAATTGTTCCAAATTAGGAAAGGAGTATGTCAAGGCTGTATATTGTCACCCTGTTAACTTAAATGCAGAGTACATCATACAAAATGCTGGGTTTGATGAAGCACAAGCTGGAATCAAGACTGCAGGGAGAAATATCAATAACCTCAGATATGCAGATGACACCACCCTTATGGCAGAAAGCAAAGAGGAATTAAAGAGCTTCTTGATAAAACTGAAAGAGGAGAGTGAAAAAGTTGGCTGAAAACTCAACATTCAAAAAGCAAAGATCACAGCATCCAGTCCCATCACTTCATGGCAAATATATGGGGAAACAATGGAAACAGTGAGAGACTTTATTTTCTTGGACTCCAAAATCACTGCAGATGGTGACTGAAGACTTGAAATTAAAAGACACTTGCTCCTTGGAAGAAAAGTTATGACCAACCTAGACAGCATATTAAAAAGCAGAGACATTACTTTGCTGACAAATGTCCATCTAGTCAAAGCTATGGTTTTTCCAGTAGTCATGTATGGATGGGAGAGTTGAGCCATAAAGAAAGCTTGCGCCAAAGAATTAATGCTTTTGAACTATGGTTTTGGAGAAGACTCTTGAGAGTACTTTGGACTGCAAGGATACCAAGTCAGTCAATCCTAAAGGAAACCAGTCCTGAATATTCATTGGAAGGTGTGACACTGAAGCTGAAACTCCAATACTTTGGCCACCTGATGTGAAGAACTGACACATTGGAAAAGACCCTGATGCTGGGAAAGATTGAAGGCAGGAGGAGAAGGGGACGACAGAGGATGAGATGGTTGGATGCCATCATCAACTTTATGGAGTTGAGTTTGAGCAAGCTCTGGGAGTTGGTGACGACAGGGAAGCGTACTGTGCTGCAGTCCATGAGGTCACAAAGAGTCAGACAAAACTGAGCGACTGAACTGAACTGAAGCCAAGACCTGAAAGAGGGTGAAATCTGGCCAAATTTATATGGAAAAGAAAAAAATTAAAGGCAGAGAGGACAGGTATGTGCCCAGATGCAATAGAAAGCATATGCGGTTGCTGAGCATAGAAAGTGAAGGAAAAGCAAAGAAATAGCCAGAAGGGCTGAACCAGGCTTCAGCCTGGTTGAAGGACTAGTTGAAGGACTGGTTAGACTTTTGAGTGTAACAGAAAACCATTTACACAGGAGTGAGAGAGGTGATATAATCAGGCTTCTACATTTCGCAAATCCTCTTGGCTGCTATATAGAGAAAAAAAAAATAGAGAGGGGCAGGGAGAGTCAGTGGGTTCAGCTAAGGGTTTCATACAATGAGATAAGATGGTGACCTAAGCCAGAATATGATACAGAAAGATGGTGAGACATTAACATATTTCAGAAATATTCAGGGGCCAGGTCTTTAAGACTTAGTGATTGTATGTAGGAAGAGTAAAGCCTTTGAATATCTGCAGATTCTTAGGTCGTCAAATTTATTGATAGAATTTTTCATAAAATCCCTTTCTCCCTTTGTTATCTGTAGAATCTGTAGTGGTACCACCTTTCACTCCTGATCCTGGTGATCAGTTATTTCTCTCCTTTTTTCTCGTGAGTGTGGCTAGAGGTGTATCAGTTTTACTGATCTTCTCAAAAAATTACCTTTTGATTTCATTCATTTTCTATACTTTTGTTTTCTGTCATTGATTTCTACTCAGATCTTTGCTTCTTCTGCTTATTTTGGGGTTCATTTGCTCCTTCCCCCCCCCCTATCATTCTCTGTTTTCTGTATCAGATGACTTGTTTTTAACCTTTATGCCTGGGGATTGGCGCATAATCTAGGGTTCATTTTTTGTCCACTTCTGAGTGCTCTACCCACCATCCTGTGAAGTATGAGGTTTCTTACTCTGACTGGTGGGAACAGTAACTACTCCCGCCCTCTGTGGGCGCCGAGCGTTGTCCTCTTTAAACTCCTCCAGCAACTCCTTCCACAGCTTCCAGGAATTCCCTCACAAGTCAACTGAAGAGTCAAAGGGAGCCGTCTGCAGACTCTCTGGAGTTCTCTCTCTCTGTACTGCTCTCTCCTCTCCCTTACTCTACTCTACATCCTCCAGCCTCTTGGAGGTGGGAAATGGGAAAGGCTGGAGTGACCATCTCTTAGCAAGTCCTCCATAGATATGCCCCCTTCTTCAGCATGCATGGGTATGCATCATCCCCACTGGTCTGAATTCTCCAACAAGAAAAAAGAAATATTCTGATTTTCTTCCTGAGTCAACTGCCTTTGGGGTCAGGAAGGTCCATCTTTGCAGGGAGATAAATTGAGAATCCATATCTCAGCATCACTATTGATAAGACCTGCATTAGTCTGGGGGTTAAGTGAGGTAAGATCCAAAGTCCTCTCCAAGTCTAATATTCTGTGACTTTAGGCATGATGTTAAAGGAGTTATTTTGAAATGCAGTGGGAGAAAAAAGTATGCACAAAGGACAAAAACAAAAACAAATGTAATTTCATCATATTAAAATGAATGGTTAAATGACAGAAATGAGTGAAGGAGGATGGCGACTGTTTCCTTAGCAGTCTAAGGGGAGTAAGTCATTATGTCACTGATGTACTGTAATGTTTTCACATTTAAGGAGCATCTCAGAAAAGCTAGCAACCTTGACTCTGCTTCATTCTGTGTATCCTTAGTGGGCCATAGCACAATCAACATTAATTATAGTCATTAGGGAAAAGTCTCTAAAATGCCTTCAACTTAGGGTCTCTCCCAGTGAAGGCTAGAGAACAAGATCTGATGGACATTCACAATCCTCTGCTCCAGATTCAGATTTTGTCTTAATAGGAGGGAAAAAATTATAGGGCTGCAACACGTTACCCTTTTGAAGAGTTACTGACAGGACAGTACCAATACCTACTCCCACCTACTGAAGCCTGTCTTTCTCCTTGGAGATGGATTTGCAATCCCCATGTATAAAATAGAGTGAAGGCTATTATTCTGGAGTTTCTCCAAACTGTGAGAAAATACAGGTCAATCCTTCCAGTGTGACGTTTCAAAACATCAACCCATTTCATCACTTGAGGTAAAGGAGTGGCCCAACAGGTAGGTAATTTCCAAGTTATCTTGGAAATGTGGTTTCTACAAAATCAGAAGTGAGTTTGACTGCTTTCCCCTAACATCTTTGCTTTTGCCTAGTTTAATTCACACCTGCTTCCAGCTGAGAGGTTTCAAGACATAATACAGTCATCAGTACTGCCCTTAGAGCATCCAACCAGAACCCCTGCCCTGGGTTCTTTAGAGGGACCAGCTCTGGAATTTCTCCAGCCATGATCCTCTGTGCAGTATGAGGAATCTGAAGGTCCAAGGGGACAGGTTTACTTGGAACCCATTCCCTTCCTTGACCTGGGAAAGAGAATACCTGGAATTTCCCAAGTCACTTCTCTGAATCTAGTCTCCCGAGCACTGACAGGGCAACATCACACATGCCCCTAAGCCTCAGGGCTTCATAAGATGTGGAAAGGGTCTAGATGAAATGTGCATGGACCCTCTTCCTAAGAGACAAGCAGGGGTGATGGGCAAAGCTGATGGGCAAAGACCTCAAGTTTTACTCTCTCCTTGGGTGGAGCATGCCCTCCCAGAAACCCTAGGTTAGAAGCATGCCAGCCACCGTAAGAAATGAGTCAAGCTGGTGAAGTTTGAAAGTTCAATCACATATGCACTGGTGAAGGGAAAACTGGGGGGACCATCAGCCTTTACCCTTTCATGCTACCCTTCCCTCTTCTCCGTCCTCTCTCCCCCAGGTAGGAGGCTGATGAATATGGTGCCTCCAATTTCACAAAATCAGAAAGAGGGAATAGCAGCATAGGGGATCCCAGGCCCTTCTTCCCCTCAAGTCACAGTGGCTGAAGCCTCCAACCTCAAAGGAAAATGCAATAAACTCCCAAATCGAAATCCATCATCCTCTTTTCTATCACATCTTCCCATCTCCCCTTCTTAGTCAAAAAGACATCAGACTCATTGAGCACTTTTGTGCTTAACACAGAATAATGGCTGCAGACGAGGACATGGGAGGCTGCTGGATCCCCATTCACTTTGCCATTTAACTTTGACTGCTGTACTGCTCTGGATGAACTTGCTGGTTTTTTTACTAAATGGAGGTGAGGATCTCAAAGATTAATGGTGGTACTGAGTGTAGCTACACAACAGGACCCAGATGTTCCTATACTTATTGCTTCCTCTTCTTGACTCTCTTTCCTGTAGTTACTAGAGAGAAAACACAGATATGACATTTAGGAAACCTGACACAAGCCTAAACTACTGAGATGGTATGGGGCTAAACCTTGAATAACACATTCTCTTATACTCAGATTTCTTAAGATATAATACCATAACAGAGATACTAAAAGAGGGAAAAAAGTGCCACACTACATACTGGAAAGTGAGAATAGAGAAAAAGTTGAAGACACATTGAACATGTGTAATTGTTTGATATCAAAACCAAATTTTGATGCAAAAGATACACTCTGCTATATATCAAGTTCCTTTATCACAAAGTGAATCATAGAAAATAATCCATACTGAGCACTATGCAAAGAACAAACTACATATGTGTATTATCCATTTGGGAGCTAATCTTACTGGTCAGTCATTTCTTTCACAGTATAGAAATTTAATTACTTTGGGCTTCTCTGGTGGCTCAGAGGTTAAAGTGTCTGCCTGCAGTGCAGGAGACCTGGGTTCAATCCCTGGGTCGGGAAGATCCTCTGGAGAAGGAAATGGCAACCCACTCCAGTATTCTTGCCTGGAGAATCCCATGGACGGAGGAGCCTGGTAGGCTACAGTCCATGGGTTCGCAAAGAGTCGGACACGACTGAGCAACTTCACTTTCACTTCCGTTGCTCTTAATTCATTTCCTACCTACCATAGAATTTTTGTTGGGAAATCTTAGAAGAATGTTGGCCTATTCTAGAATTGTAACCTCATCAAATTCTTGCAAAACTAAGAGATAAAAGACCAACTACCATGTAAACCTCATGGTACATTCTCAGGATGAGGAGGAGAGATGACTAGTTCTCAACAAATCTGGTTCCTTTCGTCTCCCTGTGGACCTGGCTCTCTCATAATTAGGCAAGACTGTGATTAATTCTGGCCAAGGGGCTGAGTGGAAAGGAGTGGAAGGGATGGGACCCTTTCACACTAAGGCATGGAGAAAGCCTGACATCACCCTGCTTCACCTGTACCCATCTTCAGCAAGTGTGGAGCCATGGGTACTGGAGGTGGCATCACAAGATGGTACCCACCTGGATTTCTGAGTCACTTACTGCCTTGGAAGGAACTGTCCCTGGAGCATCTCTAGAACTGCAACAGACTTTATGTGAGTAAGAATGAAGCCACGGGCAGTGGTTACTACTGTAGCATTCCCTACTCTATCATAACTAGGATAGGTATATTCTAGTGAAGATATTTAATATATTAAAGGTGATTTCATAAATGTAATCATTAGGCCAAGAAAGAGATCACTGCGTTGATTTGACAGAACATGTAATATTAACATATATATATATATAACTGAATTTTTATATTCCTAGTCCCTAAATCTTTAAGTTTATGATCAAATCTATGTAATATTTACTTTGTCTGAAACTTAATTTGAGGGCCTACTAGCTACAATTACCCTGAGGAATTTCTGGCATCAGACATCAAATCACTGAATCACTGAATCATGAAGATGGGGAAAAAAGAGGAAAAACCAAAGACAATCTTATTTTTCCTAGCCCAGGCCCACAAATAATCCTTACCTCTTCTCACTCTCACACAAACACACACACACACACACACACACACACACACACGGAGGCACAGAAACAGATACTTAATCCATTCTATGCCTGAGCTCTGCTAAGTATCGAGAATAGCTAATAAGACATGATTGCTACCCTGCAGGAGGAAGTAAGGGGGGAAAAATCACATAAATAATTATGGTAGAGTGTAATAAGATTCACGATCCAGGCTATGTTGGGAATTCAGTGGAAGGAGAAACCAATTCTACCCAGGGGAAGGTGACAATGTCATCAGAGAAAAGGTGACACAAGGGACTTTCCTGGTGGTCCAGTGGTTAAGACTCTGCCTCCCAATGCAGGGGTGTGGATTTCATCCCTGGTCAGCGAGGTGAGATTCCCACATGCCTTGTGGCCAAAAAACCAGAACATAAGACAGAAGCAGTATTATAACAAATTCAATAAATACTTTAAAAATGGTCCAATCAAAAACATCTTAAAAAATAAAAGGTGGCACAAAGTGAAGCATGAGGCAAAATGAATTTCCTAGGCGGACGACAGGTAGGAAGGTATTCCACAGGAAAGCACAGCACACGCCAACAATCCAGTTACAACAGCGTTCACCAAGTATTGAGAGTCTTGCTGGAATATACTGTGCTTGCAGGATGAACGTCAGCTGTGAGTTGAGAAGAGCTGGGCAAAACAGCATTGCAAAACACATTTTAAGTCAAGTTCATAAACTGATCTATTGGCTGCATAAAATAAGCCACTTCAAAACTTAGCAATTTAAAATAATAGTTCACTAATACCTCTCCTGCTTCTTGATGGTTACTGGGCTTACTCTGGGCTTCTTTTGGTCTAGGCTTTGTAGGCAAATGTTGGCTGGGGATGCAATCTATCTGAAACATCAGTTGGGCTGGAAGTTCAACAGAGCTCACTCTAGTGGTTGGTAATGGATGCTGAGAGTGCAGATGGAGTCGTCCACTGGAGCACCACACTTGGCCTCTCCATAAGGCTTGGACTTGTCATAGGTCGCAGCTGGTTTCAAGAGAAAGTGTCCTGAGAGTGGTCCAAGAAACAGGAAGTACCCACAGCCAATCTCTTAACTCCTGGTCCCGAAAACTGCAATAGCATTACTTTAATCATATATTTTTTTTTAGTCAAAACAGTCACAGAGTCCATCTATATTAAATAGGAATTAACAAAGATTCCATTTCTTAAGGGGAAGAGAAAGAAAACATAACTACCTTTAATCTGTCACACGGTGTAGTAGCTTGCACTGAAGCCAATGAATGGAAAGCTAACAGATACTTTTAAACAGGAGATGGATGGGACAGCGTTATGTTTTAATCTGATGGTAAAGATATATCGGATTGTGGAGGTGACAAGAGTAGAATGTGAAAGCTCAACTAAAAAGAAATGAGTCCACATAACTAAGATTAAGGGTTTGAAATCCTGATAGCCTCTAAAAGGCTGCAGGGCAGGGAAGGGGAAAAGAATCAAGAAAACTGTAGGAGGCATAAATGACAGGATGGGGTGGCTAGTTTGACAAAGGGATAAAAGAGCGAAAGAGAGGAGACAAAAATCAGTCCCAGGCATCTATGTTCATATCTAAGTTACAGTATATGAAAAAAAGAATAAAAATTTCCAGCATAGGAAAAAGAAAACTTCAGAAAAAGAAAGAAGAATGGAGAGGGGCACAAAGAAGATGAATCATGAATACAATTTTTAAAGCTATACATACATTTCTTCTAATGGACAAAAAACAAGTTTGTTTTTCAGGGAACAAACATTAGATAAGCCATCTTTCTAGCTCTCAGAGTTCTCTTCCTCATCTTTCCTCTATTCAAAAAAGTAAATGTTCACTGTGAAAAGAAGAAATACTTTTCCTTCCCCTTTGAAATTTTATCTACAGAGTATTACTTGGCAAATTTTTCAAGAGTCTGGCAGAAATGAAATTTAATATGCCTGCCTATATTGTAAGGAATACACCATTTTGGACACTTCTAAGTTTGTCGTTCAAGATTCAAATCATTCACATTCTACAAAGCAGTTTTCCACCACCTTCCGTTTTTCAGAATCATATTTTACGATCTAATTAGTTTACATTTTGATCTCCTAGAAGTTACTGGCTTTAGCCATTTCAAGGGAGCCCCTACTTGAATTCCCTGGCAGCACTGAACTGAGATTAATAGTGTCCATAAACATCTACTCAGAGGACCCAGTAATCTGCACTGTGCATTTAAAATGGAATGTTAGCTACAGATGCTCCCTCACTGAGCACAAAAACAGCATCAGTGCTCCTACTGCTAAGCATTACCGCTGCCCAAGAAAGACTAATGGGAGATGGGAACCAAGCCCAGGCCTCACTGCAAGCACACACTGAGGAGACTCTCAGTGATCCAATGTCTCACAGAACTGATCTACTGGCTCTGGGATTATACCCACACTATGCGATAGAAAATGGTTTTAAAAATGTTTTCATAGGATCTTTATTTTTTAAATTAATTTTATTATCACACAGTATCCTCAGACTTCACCTGCGTCTGGAAAATCCCACTAACGTTAGACAAGCAGATTGCTCTGGATCTCACCACGCCTCTAAGATTTCTAGCCCCATATAGGTATAGAATAGCTGCTGAATCCATTCCTTCCTACAAAATTCATCACATTCCAGGTACGATTCCTAAATTCTTTACCTGTGTTACTTCACATAATCCTCTCAACTGTATGAGGTAAGTACTATCATTTCGTTCTTCAAAATGAATTCAGACATGAGATTATGCAACTTGTTGCATGTCCCACAACTAAATGAGGCAGAACAAGGATTTGAGACCTAATCAGTTCAATTGCTCAGTCATGTCTGACTCTTGGCGACCCCATGGACTGCAGCACGCCAGGCTTCCCTGTCCATCACCAACTCCTGGAGCTTGATCAAACTCACATCTATCGAGTTGGTGATGCCATCCAACCATCTCATCCACTGTTGTCCCCTTCTCCTCCTGCCTTCAATCTTTCCCAGAGTCAGGGTCTTTTCAAATGAGTCAGTTCTTCACATCAGGTGGCCAAAGTATTGGAGTTTCAGCTTCAGCATCATTCCTTCCAATGAATATTCAGGACTCATTTCCTTTAGGACTAACTGGTTGGATCTCCTTGCAGTCCAAGGGGCTCTCAAGAGTCTTCTCCAACACCACAGTTCAAAAATATCAATTCTTCTGGGCTCAGCCTTCTTTATGGTCCAACTCTCACATCCATATATGACCACTGGAAGAGAGAGACCTTTGTTGGCAAAGTAATGTCTCGACTTTTTAATATGCTGTCTAGGTTGGTCATAGCTTTTCTTCCAAGGAGCAAGTGTCCTTTAATTTCAAGTCTTCCATCACCATCTGCAGTGATTTTGGAGCCTAAGAGCTCAAAGATAAATTTTATGCATATTCCTTGAGGAGGAACCAGAACCATGCCCCAGGGCTGCACTATTCTTCTTTTTTTTTTGCACTATTTTTTTCTTGACTGCTCCTCCTTTATTTCTACATTCTCTCCCTTTCCTGATTAGCAACTGTTTGAATCTGCCCTTTGGAACTCAGGGAAAGTCCAGGAGGCTGAAGTCTTTTTCCTACAAACAAGAAATGATGGACACAGAAAGGCTTTTGTGCCCAGGAGGGCCCCACAGGGTCCCACTAGGTTTCACAATCAGACCAGAAAGCAAGCTTTAAACTGTAGGTTAGAGAGTCATCAATACAGAGATGATTGCTTCAAGCTGTGGGAGATGATGAGCTGTGCAAGAGAAAAAAACAGAAGAGAAGAGCAAAAGACCAGGACTGTGAAGAGAACAAAGATCTACATTTAACAACCAAACGTGACACTTTCAGTCATTCACCAAATACAGGTATTGTTAAATATAAAAGATTATCCCCTGTATAATTTCCCAACATTGTAAATTCATTCTCAATTTATATGCTCTTTTTAAAATCTTTATTAATGCCTAACAGGTACAAAGCATGTCAGGTAGTAGAAACAGAAAAGTACCTGGTTCTTGTGCTTGAGTGTTTCTAATTTATTGGGGAAGGGCATGAATGTGAAAAGAATTGTGACACTGAATGACAACTTGGGGAAGAATGAGGATGAAGTAGGTCTAAGAAGTAACCAAGCTCAAAGTTACATGTTAAAATAGAGAAGTTACATATAGAATGCATATGGGATACTTTAAAATCTCATTTTATTGCTCTATAGTAGCTATAGAGAGTATTCTCAAGCCTGCGGGATGGAAATGATAGCTCTTAAATCTTACTCATCTATTTTCCACCATTGAATAATGCAAGCATTAAGTATTCCAAAGGGGTACCATGGTAAAATCAATACACTTGGCTTTGACTTATGATTACTCCACTCTCTACAACATGCTCTGAGTAATTTTTTGCAATGCTACTCCACTAGACAAAATCAGCTATCCATTGTGCAACTTATACATGGAGAAAAGTAAATTTATCAGTAACACCTCCTAGACAAATTTCTTCTCATCAGAAAATTTCTTCTCATCTATCAGATGTCCTTTTCATCATAGGGGACTAGAATGCAAAAGTAGGAAGTCAAGAGATACCTGGAGTAACAGGCAAATTTGGCCTTAGAGTACAAAATGAAGCAGGGCAAAGGCTAACAGAGTTTTGCAAGAGAACGCACTGGTCATAGCAAACACCCTCTTGCACCAACACAAGATAAGACTCTACACAAGGAAGTCACCAGATGGTCAATACCGAAATCAGATTCATTATATTCTTTGCAGTCAAAGATGGAGAAGCTCTACATGGTCAGCAAAAAAAAAAAAAAAAAATACCAGGAGCTAACTGTGGCTCAGATCATGAACTCCTTATTGCCAAATTCAGACTTAAATTGAAGAGAGTAGGGAAAACTACTAGACCATTCAGGTATGACCTAAATCAAATCCCTTATGATTATACAGTGGAAGTGACAAATAGATTCAAGGGATTCGATCTGATAGAGTCCCTAAAGAAGTATGGATGGAGGTTTGTGACATTGTACAGGAGGCAGTGATCAAGACCATCCCCAAGAAAAAGAAATGCAAAAAGGCAAAATGGTTGTCTGAGGAGGCCTTACAAATGGCTGAGAAAAGAAGAGAAGTGAAAGGCAAAGGAGAAAAGGAAAGATATACCCATTTGAATGCAGAGTTCCAAAGAATAGCAAGGAGAGATAAGAAAGCTTTCCTCAGTGATCAGTGTAAAGAAATAGAGGAAAATAATAGAATGGGAAAGACTAGAGATCTTTCAAGAAAATTAGAGATACAAGGGAACATTTCATGTATAGATGGGCACAACCAAGGACAGAAATGGTACAGACCTAACAGAAGCAGAAGATATTAAGAAGAGGTGGCAAGAATACACAGAAGAACTATACAAAAAAGATCTTCATGACCCAGATAACCATGGTGGTATGATCACTCATGTAGAGCCAGATATCCTGGAATGTGAAGTCAAGTGGGCCTTAAGAAGCATCACTATGAACAAAGCTAGTGGAGGCAAAGGAATTCCAGTTGAGCTATTTCAAATCCTAAAAGATTATGCTATGAAAGTGCTGCACTCAATAGGCCAGCAAATTGGGAAACTCAGCAGTGGCCACAGGACTGGAAAAGGTCAGTTTTCATTCCAATCCCAAAGAAAGGCAATGCCAAAAAATGTACAATCTACCACACAGTTGCACTCATTTCACATGCTAGCAAAGTAATGCTCAAAATTCTCCAAGCCAGGATTCAACAATATGTGAACCATGACCTTCCAGATGTTAAAGCTAGATTGAGAAAAGGCAGAGGAACAGAGATGAAATTGTGAATATCTGCCGGATCATCGAAAAAGCAAGAGAGTTCCAGAAAAACATTTACTTCTGATTTATTGACTATGCCAAAGCCTTTGACTGTGTGGATCACAACAAACTGTGGAAAGTTCTGAAAGAGATGAAAATACCAGACCACCTGACCTGCCTCTTGAGAAATCTGTATGCACTTCAAGAAACAACCGTTAGAACTGGACATGGAACAACAGACTTGTTCCAAATCGGGAAAGGAATACGTCAAGGCTGTAAATTGTCACCCTGCTTATTTAACTGATATGCAGAGGACATCATGAGAAATGCCAGGCTGTAATCAAGATTGCCAGCAGAAATATCAATAACCTCACATACAAAGATGACACCACCCTTATGGCAGAAAGCAAGGAAGAACTAAAGAGCCTCTTGATAAAAGTGAAAGAGGAGAGCAAAAAGTTGGCTTAAAAATAAACATTCAGAAAACTAAGATCATGGCATCCAGTCCCATCGCTTCATGGCAAATAGATGAGGAAACAATGGAAACAGTGAGAGACTATTTCCTTGGGCTCCAAAATCACTGCAGATGGTGATGGAAGACTTGAAATTAAAAGACACTTGCTCCTTGGAAGAAAAGCTATGACCAACCTAGACAGCATATTAAAAAGTCGAGACATTACTTTGCCAACAAAGGTCTCTCTCTTCCAGTGGTCATATATGGATGTGAGAGTTGGACCATAAAGAAGGCTGAGCCCAGAAGAATTGATATTTTTGAACTGTGGTGTTGGAGAAGACTCTTGAGAGCCCCTTGGACTGCAAGGAGATCCAACCAGTTAGTCCTAAAGGAAATGAGTCCTGAATATTCATTGGAAGGAATGATGCTGAAGCTGAAACTCCAATACTTTGGCCACCTGATGTGAAGAACTGACTCATCTGAAAAGACCCTGACTCTGGGAAAGATTGAAGGCAGGAGGAGAAGGGGACAACAGTGGATGAGATGGTTGGATGGCATCACCAACTCGATAGATGTGAGTTTGATCAAGCTCCAGGAGTTGGTGATGGACAGGGAAGCCTGGCGTGCTGCAGTCCATGGGGTCGCCAAGAGTCAGACATGACTGAGTGACTGAACTGAACTGATCGAAAAGTCAGGGCCTGAAGGCATCAAAGTTCACCCCAACTGTGTTCTTTTCCTGCAAGGTAATAGCAAACTTCAACACAATCAGGGAGGTATTTTTTTCCCTCTAACTGGCTATTAATCACCTCATTTTACAATGTAAATAGCAAAAACGGCTTACAGTAACTCTGAGGCCATGGAATTCTCCTGGAGTCTCCATATTTCTACTGGCTAAACTCTAACAACACCCAAGGGTAAGGAAGAATTGTGCTAAGACAAAATCCACACTGCAAAAGTAAAAAAAAACAAAACTGTTTTTAAACAAATCCCCTGATCCAAAAAAATTCTGACAGAACAGTTAAGAAAAATCTCAGCTTCTGAAGAGATCAACCTTGGGGGAAGTTTTCACAGATGATATAAGTTAGCAGTCACCGTGATTGAAAAGGGACATTATACTTTAAAATGTAACGCTGTTAGGACAGATGTGTTAGGAAATGAAAAAAAAGGACTATACTGCATAGATCTAGAAAACTAAAATAGAAATAAAAATGCCTACTTAGCCATATTTTCCTAAGAGTTAGTCTATTTATCCCCTTTCAGTTAAGCAGGGAAAGAAGGTTTGAGTTGAAGATGTCCTTCCTGTCAGCAGGTTAAAAAGTGATCAACTGTCAGAGGAACTCTCATAAGCTGATGGGGTTTTATTCCACTCAAATATTTACTGCTCCTTGAAGGTCCCTTCTCCCCATTGCCTTTCTTAGAAATGAAAAACATGCACCAAGCTACACAAGTTTTATCATACACATAAAAATCCAGATTTTACTCCCAGCCAGTGTTTTGTAGGGTCACAAGACCCTGTCTTAACATTAGTAGAATTTTAGAATTAAGAAGGTACTGAAAGAGTATTTGTATAACAACAAGCTTCTTGCACTTATTTTCAATTCACCAGCTATCTAACAAATGAGAGTTACCTATGGAATCCAGGTACAAGAAAGCTTGGTTTTACAATTCCTTTAAGACTAAACATTTTCTTCCTCAGAGCATGTTAGAGTTGACCAGGTTTTTGTTAGGGTAGGGACTGGGTTTGGGGTGATCATCAAGGAAGGTGCTTTCCCTGGGTTTAGATAACTGCTGCTTCATAATCAAGACTAGTGCCATGAAGTAACAGATACCTAAAAAGAAGACTATTTAAAAATCAGAATTTTAAGGAAAGAGAACACATATTTGAAATTCTGCAAAACCTGGAGAAAGGAGCAGTTGAAGACAGCATATCAGTAATTAGACAAGGCTTTCATTTGTCTATGGAACATTTACAGCACAAAATCATATAAATTCTAGCCCACATAACCAACATGACTGAGTCCCTAAACCATCCAGCTGGATTTGGGAGTAATTTGGCTGCCCTAGAAGCCATATCATGGATCACAAGCATTGATTTGGTGAATCTGATGCTTTGCAAGTATTTCATTTGTTCATGTGAATTTCCCTAGAAGCTCTATAATTGACAAAAAGTGTAACTGACTCATAGGAGGCATGCACTCTTCAGCCAAAGATACACAAGTACTAAGTTTCAGGCCAGACATTTTCACTGTGCTTACCAACCCTCCTTGCAGTCCACCAATATCTCACCTTTCAAAACCCATCAGCAGGAAATTTATCATCATTTTCTTGACACTATTAATTAAACAGATTACAGTGATTTATACCTGCAACTACTTTGGGTAGATTATTTTTATAATTTTCTATCATGCTATCCACAGGACTTCTAAAACAACAGCCACCATAAGGAGCACTATGTAAATATGTAAGTGGCCACCAACTTTGGACGCTTCCATAATAATGAAGTTTTCATTGCAAATGCAGACTTTTTCTAATCAAAAGTATAAATAAATCCTGCCATAGTCACCTTCAAGCCTTCCACGCTTTAAGTTTACACTGGCCCTGTTCCATTATGTCCAATTTTAGATATTAAATATTTAATACTAAGATTTCTTCTATTTGCATGAGCAGAAAATGTGTTTCCTGGCTCCTAGAACCCAAACTATTAACCTTATTAAATAACTAAGCAATTTGTTCTCTTCAAATACTGACATAACATGAACTGACAGCTTAACCGTTCCACCTTAAAGACTATCTTATTTTTTAATTTGCCTGGACTCCATGCTTTTCAGGTTTACCTCACTGAGTAGACATGAGTCAACAACTGCTGTTCAGAGCAATTGAGCATTTCTGAGTGTTTGCTGTGGAGACAGAGGGTTTACTTGGAAGTTAACCTAAAACCGTATTTAGTGAATGAAAGAAATCTTTTATTCAAAAACTAAACTACACTTTAAAAGTCCATAATTATCATTACACATTTTTAAAGTCTTAGACTCCAGAAGCCACAAGGTTGATAACTGTCACTTTATTGCCTCAGAAACAAGATATCTTGAAGCAAATAGGAAAACAACATTCAATAATCCAAGACATCAAATTTAATTTGGCACATCTTAAGGGTCAAACATCCAGCAAGACAACATTGATTACACTCTCTCAGCGAAGATCAGTCGAAGAGATGTCAGCAGAGTTACCACAAGAGAGAACAATCCAATTCTAAAATGCCAACAAACAGAATTCTGTGAGATCTGGGGTTTCACATTGCAATGGATAGATCCTGGATATACTGATTTTTATCTTACACAAATTTGAGGGAAATCTCTGTGATTATTTTTGCCTTACATTTGGGAAAATTAATAATTACTCACTTACATGAGTAATCAAAAAAGATGACCCACTTTGGGTTTGGTGTTGGTTAGCTTTACTGGGCCAAAGGAAGACAATCAACAGAGTCAAGCAGCTGAATAAATATCAGGTATCATTTAAGAGGCTTCAGAAAGACACTTCAGAAAGACTACAAACATCTTACTTGCCATCTTGCCTCATGTCTGAGTTTCCATCAACATTAAATCATTTTTTGTCCTGTCTCCAGGTATCTCCTTAAAAATGCAAATATTCTTGGAATGGAGGGTATACTCAGGGCTGCACTTGCTGTTTTTGAATTAGAAGGGTTCTCTGTTGGGCCAATGCTACTTCACTGGAGCAAGGCTGTGGTTCTGGGTGCCATTTCAGCCCTCACCAGTCCCCAGAGCCTGCAGCATTCATGTACAATAATACTAGATTGCTTGTGTGTGTGTGCTTAGTCACTCAATCATGTCTGACTCTTGTGACCTCATGGACTGTAGCTCTCCAGGCTCCTCTGTCCATAGGGATTCTCTAGGCAAGAACACTGGAGTGGGTTGCCATGCTCTCCTCCAGGGGATCTTCCCAACCCAGGGATTGAACCCAGGTCTCCCACATTGCAGGCAGATTCTTTATCGTCTGAGACACCAGGGAAGCCCAAGAATACTGGAGAGGGTAGCCTATCCCTTCTCCAGGGGATCTTCCTGGCTCAGGAATTGAACCAGTGTCTCCTGCATTGCAGGCAGATTCTTTACCAGCTGAACTACCAGGGAAACCCAGTAGGTTGCTTGCTGATGGTCAATAAACTGTGCTCTTATTTACTGGAGAGCTTTCACTATCACTGTTGGTGCTTTTGAAATGCAATCTCCTACTTACCTTAGGCAAACATCCTCTTGAGAGACCCCAATATGAAATTTCACCAGTATCATATTAGCAATTCTGAGAAAAGGCAGGTTTCAGGCTGCACTTGCCTGGCACCTCAAGGACAATTGATCCAGTGAAACCTCTTATCCCTGACACCCTCGATGGCTGTGATAAAAGGAGACCCTAATGTTATTTAGTTATTTAGTTTCACTCCTCACCATCTCCTCCTTCCCAACCAACTCTTTCTCCACCTGAAAATCTTCCAAAACCTTTATTTCTGGAGCTGTGATTCAATGGTGTACTGAAGCTGGCTCCTCTGGGCCTGCTAGGCAAGTTGGGCACATCTTCTCCCAAGTTTATATATTCAGTTATGTTATCCTGGTAGCCTGAAATCAGTCCAAAGCACAGTATTTATACTGTAAAAATCAGCAAACAGTACAAATCACAACCATTTAAAAATGATGAGCCAATTTTTTAAACATTTGCCAGCACACCATTATTATATTTAAGAGAAAAAAACCTCACACTCTCGCAAAATTAGTTTCTTCCTTTCATTCTTATTTTTAAAATCAGCTAAAATCTGCCTCTCCCAAGATATCACCATTTATCATGAAACCCTCTCAAGTTGAAGTAGGTCATTTTACCATCTTCCTGTTACAGAATTCCTCCAGGAAACGCTTTAAAGCATTGTACTGAAGGAATACTTTCTCTTTACACTATTATATCATCCATCTGTAATCATGTGCTTCATTGTATTAAATTTTCTTATGTATCTGCCTCCTTAATTTCCTGAAAGTTACTTAAAGACAGGACCCATGTTATACTCATCTTTGTATATCCAGAAGATTCTTCTTGTTTCCTCAGTTCAGTTCAGTCACTCAGTCATGTCCGACTCTGCAACCCCATGGACAGCAGCACACCAGGCCTCCCTGTCCATCACCAACTCCCGGAGTTTACCCAAACCCATGTCCATTGAATTGGTGATCCCATCCAACCATCTCATCCTCTGTCGTCCCCTTCTCCTCTTGCCCTCAGTCTTTCCCAGCATCAGGGTCTTTTCCAATGAGTCAGTTCTTCACATCAGGTGGCCAAAGTACTGGAGTTTCAGCTTCAGCATCAGTCCTTCCAATGAATACTCAGGACTGATTTCCTTTAGGATTGACTGATTTGATCTTCCTGCAGTCCAAGGGACTCTCAAGAGTCTTCTCCAACACCACAGTTCCAAAGCATCAATTCTTCAGCACTCAGCTTTCTTTATAGTCCAACTCTCACATCCATACATAACTACCAGAAAAACCATAGCTTTGACTAGATGGACCTTGGTTGGCAAAGTAATATCTCTGCTTTTTAATATGTTGTCTAGGTTTTGCTGTCTTGCTTCCTATTGCTGTCTTGCTTCCTGTTGCTATTTAAAAACCACTGCTCTGCTCATTCTCCTATAGAAACATTTCCATTTTCAAGACTGTATCCCCTGGTTCTACTTCCCTCTGCATCTCCTCCTTCTAGTCATATGTGCATCTTGAGCAGCTCCCTCATACTCAATGAGAACTTACTGCCCTCCTTTCAAAACTAACTTTGCTCTCATGCTGACAGCTTCCAACATCCTTTAGGATGTCTCATACAACTTAGATCACAAGGATCCACAATTTTTTCAACTCCATTCTCCCTCAGATACTATCTCCTAACACCATGCCCCAGACCTTCATTGCTTTGGGAAATTTTCTACTTAGAATATACTATGGGGAAGGAAGAATAATTTTCCCTCTGCCCTTCCAGGTTCTTGGCTGAGACCCCTTGGAATAAAAAACAGAGTAATAGCAGACAAACAAAAGTTTTATAACATGCATACCTCTTGTATAAATGGGAGATATTCAGGAAAATGAAATAATTCTCTGAAATGATCCAAGCCGCCACCTTAAATACCATCTCCAGCTAAAGACAAAAGAAGATGCGGGGGTTGAGTATCAGTTATGGGAAGCCATCAGGAAAAGCATAGAATCAACATGGCTGTTAAGCAGATTAAACTCATTGCTGTCTCCATTGGTAAAAGTGTCTAGAGATTTAGAGTCATCCTTCTCTCCCACCATAGAGAGAGAGAGAAACTTTTGAAAATGGTGATTTTCCTTATAAATGTAAATATCACTTAGAAAACGGTAACTTCTGGTGGGTCTTGTGAGCTTTTCCTGTGTCTGAAGTTTCTTGATCATCAGTTCAAAATAGTCTACACTGAAGAGACATATTTTATGGTAGCAAATTCTGCTCCCTTTCAATGCCAAACTCCATGTTCCCACCGAATGAAACAACATCTTACACATACTGTTTAATTTAGCCAGGGTACCTACAATATTTTCTTCATTCTTCCTTTTTCTCTCAGAATATCACTCTTTCAGTTCAAGAAATTTCCCTATAAAACTTAAATTCCATGAAGAGTCATTTCAGTCAAACTCATTTAATCTGTTATCCCTCATGATATTGACCCTGATTTCTCACCACCACCCATGAGTACTAGCAGCCACCTTCTCTCCTCCTATAGCTAGTCTACTGAGCCTGCAGAGAGCAAGAAAAAGAACACTGTACAGAGAGCTTCCATAACAGAGTCATGGTCTCCAACTGCAGGTGACCTCCAAGTGCCTCTCAGCAATCCTATAAATACCTAATCTGCTCTTGCTTCATTAAAAATTTGTATTGTGGTAAAGTATACATGATATTTATCATTTCAACCACTCGTGTCTTACTTTGATTTTTTACAAAAGCTCTTCTGAACATTTAGTACTCTGCTAGAAATCCCTACCCTTTCAGGGGACAGATTTCTCCCAAATCACAGCTATAAATAAGGTTCTTATGTAAGGCCACCACTAAAATGCACAGAGTCCAGAGGAAGGGTACACATGGAGGCCCTAAGATAGAGCCTATACATCCTTTTTCTTCTCTAGCTGGCTCTTTCCTATACCATGGGGAACAACAAACCTATGGACAACCCAACCGGCATGGTAATGCTCCATTCACATGCCCCAAACAGATGCCTCTTGGCCATTCCTCAGACCCAAAGATATCAATACCAGTATCACAGTCCTCCCTCAGGAAGACAGACTTTGGGAATAAAACTGTGCAGACCCTGAAAGTGGGCGGAGGTATTTGAGAAGAAAATTCCAAAGTGTCAAGTACCTAGAATATGGTTGAAAATGGGAATCTCAGACTCTGGTGAGCATATCTCATTAGCTGCTTGGACTTCTCACCTCACAAAGAGGGTATGGTTGTGTGTGCTTAGTCACCTAGTTGTGTCCGACCCTTTGTGACCCCATGGACTGTAGCCGACAAGGCTCCTCTGTCCATGGGGATTCTCCAGGCAAGAACACTGGAGTGGGTTGCCATGCCCTCCTCCAGGGGATCTTCCTAACCCAGGGATCGAACCCATGTCTCCCACATTACAGGCAGATTCTTTACCATAGGAGCCACCAGGGAAGCCCAAAGAGAGTATAGGGGAGTGGTACTTGCCACCCCAGAATGTGTCTCTTGGGCCTGAGTTTTATTCTAGGCTGGATGTTTTTAAGAAAAGAATGGCTCAGGAAGAGCTTTTACCTCCTCCCCCTTAACTGCCTGGGCTTCCCAGGTGGCACTAGTGGTAAAAGAACCCGTCTGCCAAAACAGGAGACATAACAGACACCATGGGTTTGATCCCCTGGAGGAGTCTAAAAGAATTTAGATACAGGGCCCAACCTAGGAACTATCGCCAGAAGTAACTACAAAGAATAAGAGCTAAGTGTAGATGAAGGGGGAAACTTGGAAAGGCCTGTTTGATCAAAGTCCTCTCTGTATCCCATTGTCTCTGCATAGCATGGCAAAATTTGCTTAATGACATCCGTTCTCCCCATCTTGCTACAAATTGTTCTCCTCCCCTGTGAAGTCTCAAGCCCATAACCCCCTTTCCTTCTCTCAGATGGCATATTAGCCTCAACTGCTTAATTTGTCTTTGGGTCTTGTGTTGCATATGTTTCACATGGTGCCCATGTGTGCTCAGTCCCTCGGTTGTGTCCAGCTCTTTGCAACCCTATGGACTGTAGCCTGCCTGGCTCCTCTGTTCATGGAATTTTCCAGGCAAGAATACTGGAGTGGGTATTATATGTGGGGTCCCCATATACAATGGGGCCCTTATATGTACATAATCAAATTTGCTTCTCTCATATTAATCTGTTTCATGTCAACTTAATTCTTAGATCAACCAATAAGGATATAACCATAAAAAGACCAGAACAGGCCACTTTAAGCACAGGGCCCAAGGCAAGGTTTCTAGCTGCCTGGGTTCTCCTTATTTCTTTATACTGCACCATATATACCCTATGCTTCAATCATACCAAAATTTTTGCTATTTCCAAATGCTTCATGGTCTTAAAACTTTTGACCATTCCATTCTCCCTTTTCATGGTCTTAAAACTTTTGACCATTCCATTCTCCCTCTCTGTAACTTCTTTCCACATTAGGTAGTCTGTCAAGCTAACACCTCTCAGATCCAGTTTACTCAGCATTTCCTTTGGGAAAACTTAGTTACATGTTCCCTGTGCTCCTTAGCTCAGAATGGCGTAGAAGCCTCAATTGCCCAGCTGGCCCTTGGTTCTCACGTTCTTATGGGGCCCCCAGACATATGTAATTAAACTTGTTTTTCTCCTGTTAATCTGGTGTCACTTTGATTATTAGATCAGACAAAGAACCAACAAGGGTAGAGGAAAAAATTTTACTCCTCAACATTTCATTAACTGAATGAAACTTTTTCTTCATTATGTAATGACCACTGGGAATATACACTCAAAGTGGTAAACAATAAACATTGGTTGAATAATTGATGGATTATTTCTTATTTCTGATATTTCATCAGTATTTTATATTAAAATATGACTATTCTTTCTTAAAATTTACTAAGAGATTATTCTATTCAGTCTTTTTTTATAATAAATTTCAATTACAAAACAAAGACTACATTCTTCTCTATTCGATAGGATTCCTATATCAATCAGGAAAAAAAGTCAGATGAGAGTGCAAATTAGAATTCTGGGTCCCCTCAAATGCAGATTTGGGTGCAGTTAGTTTAGGAAGTGATCCCAAAAATCACTGTGAGAGAGTAAAAAACAGCAGAAGGAGGAAAGATAATAAAAGGTGTGCTAATAAATGGTTTCTGCTATGGGTATCTGTACCAAGAGTGTCTGCTATATTACCTCTTGTGCTCTCTCAGAGGGAAACAAGAAAAGCTGTTTAGCTTTTGAGGAGAAATTAACTTTACAAAAAAAAAAAAAAAAGCTCAAAGATGCTCTGGTCTCATTCTTCTAACCTTCAGATTCACCTACTTCAGAAATTTCTGGTTCCTCTACTGCATAACCAGGTCTTTGAAGCTCTCCATGTGACTCCCTGTTTTATACAGGCACACTTCATCATTTACATCAATGAAGAAAAATTAGGCAATGAGACCTTCTAATCTGCTATGCCAAATGGAGGGTATACAGTTAAATAATATAAATTTCAGATTCTCTACCCTAAAGTTAAGTGTATGGTAAACCTTAGATATTGTAAAAGTTAAGACCAAATGTTTAATTTTCAAATGTGTGCTTAGTCACTCAGTCATGTCCGACTCTTTGCAACCCAATGGACTGCAACAAAGGCCAGGCTCCTCTGTTCTTGAGGATTCACCAGGCAAGAATACTGGAGTGGGTTGCCATGCCCTCCTCCAAAGGATCTTCCTAATCCAGGGATCAAACCCAGGTCTCCCACATTGCAGGCGGATTCTTTACCATCTGAGCCACCAGGGAAGCCCACAGTACTGGAGTGGGTAGCCTATCCCTTTTCCAGGGTACCTTCCCCACCCAGGAATCAAACCAGGGTCTCTTGCATTGCAGGCGAATTCTTTACCAACTGAGCTACCAGGGAAGCCCAGTTCTCAAATACTATTTTAGAACAACATTCCCCTCGCCCATAAAGTATGCATGCAGTGAATAGAAAACAAAATTACACTGGAAAGGAAGTACTAACCTCACTGGCTAGATGAGTGCTCAAAACTCAATTCCAGGCTGTAGCAAAATTCAAGTTTTTCAATTCCATGGACATGTGTGAGGAGAGCTGAAATTTGTAAATGTTAAAATTGCTAATGCCAAGTGTCTCCATTAGCTTTTCCTGTATAACAAATCACTCCCAATTCACAAAATATAACAATAGGCATTCATTTCTTGCTCATACATCTGTGAGATCAGCTGTGAATGCTAATGATCTAGATTGAACTCAGGCTTAATTCTAAGCTGCACGTTGGGTTCAAGTCTGTTTCACATTAGTAGCATCTTCCTTGGACCAGAAGAGAGCTAGCCAGGAGCATGCAGATTTCACAGCAGAGGCACAGCACAATAGGGCAAGCACAACTGCACTGGTATATTTCAAGCTTTTATGCACATTACATTCACCAGCATCCCATTGGCCAAAGCAAATCTGCATGACCAGGTCAATATCAATGGGATAGAGTGGTATGCAATCTCCCCATGAAAACAGAAAGGAAAAGGATGATTGTTTGCTGAATAATAATCTAATTTACCACACAAAGTCAAGTGGTCTCATGTTCAATTTTTCCTAGGAATAGAAACATCAAAGTACGGCTGCTAATAATGTACCAAAATCAGATTGTATTCAACAGTTACAAGTTCAAGGTAGAGTTTTTCCTACTTTGGTCCATGAATATTTTGTAAACAACATTTAAAGCATCTCCACATTTCTATGTTTTATAAACAGTTCAACAAATTAGATGTCAAAGAATCCTAAGGGCGGAAGCTTCCTGATAAGAGGAATATCATAAAGAAATGATGGTATATTTAGAAACCAGAATGACATTTCCATCCTTTATTTGTTTACCACTTGAACTTTAGCAACTATATGGCAATGCATTAAAAGTCTCCTTAGTCATTTTCTTGGTGATTTTTCAGCCTCCTGAAAAATTATAGACCCAACAATAGTTCAAGGACTTCATAATTCACCAAAATTGTCTAAACTTCTGGAAAACCTCTTTTTTCTGCAATGCTCAGGACTTACAGCCTATGAAGCTAAAGCTGGCCTGCTTTCAGCTTGAGGTCTTTTTCAATCTGGGGAATTTATGAATAAATCCATTTGGCTATAGAATCTGTTCATGGTAAAGAGATAAAAAGTGATTCTCATTTTTGAGATACCAACAATAACAGCAGTACTAGCAGCAACAGCTATTCCAATTACAGCTCTGATCAGTAGCTATAAAAGTACCACTTTATACAGAAGCTTCATGAAAGTACCCTAGCCTGGCAGCATGATTCAAGGAGCTGTTTTTCTCCTCCTGATGTGTACTCTTACATTTGGAGGGATTTTTTATGTTTTTCTTTTCCCAGATGCTCTTTAGGTTTCTGGTCAGTGATATTTTATCATAGATAGGGGGAAAAAACAATACTTAATTAGGTTTTTAAAAGGTCTGACTTTAGCTCTAACCATAGTGATTTTATCACAGCATGGGCAGAGAGAGGAGAGAAGCCAACACAAAGTAGTGAAAAGGAAGTCTCAGCAGGCAAGAAGGCGAAGTTTTTCAGTGAGAAAATTAAGTTGGACAGGATACACACAAAGCACCCTCTAGCAAGCAATCAATAATGTAAAACTTGGTATTTAGAGGTCATCTTTTATTCTAAGAATGCAAGGAACTTTCCAGGCCTGGAGAAATCACTCAGAACAATATCCACATGTGTTAAGAAGCAAATACTGATGGGTCCAACTTGCAAAGGAGAAAACAAGAAGGTGGGGCTATCTGGTCACATTGAAATATTGTCAACCAGGGTCTGTAAAGCTAGATCTAGCCATATATACAACAAGATATATGAAACTGATAAAACCAGGTCATCCTATAATGTCAGAGAATGACAAATGAAGGAAATGAGAGCACATTAACTAGCAATGGGCTTATACCCAATGGCTATGGTTTGGATTAACAGAAAGCACACATAACACAATATTTTCCCAAGGGTGTTGGTTTGATATTTGTGGATATGAAAATCCAATGTAAAAAAAAAAAGACCTCATTTTTGGTACTATTTCTGATAGGAAACCCCCAATGCACACATGCGCATTCCAATGCACAAACATACATACACACACACACAGTTACCTAAGTGTATTACCTTTAGAATAAAAAAAATCCTTTTTTTTGGCCATGCTACACTGCTTGTGGGATTTTAGTTTTTTCACCAGGGATTGAACCTGGGCCCTAGAAGTGAAAGCACCAAGTCCTAACCACTGGACCACCAGGAAATCCCCATAGAATAAAATATTTAAACATTCAAAATTACAAAGTCTAAAAAGAAATTAAACATCAACAAAAAATGTAGACAAAAAATATACAAGCAAGGATCCTTGCAAAAATATTGAAATAAACTTATTATCTACTGTAAGATATTAGCTTTAGTTATTGCAATATTTAGACTTCTTTGATAAGTTCTATGATAAATGAAAACAAACTTGATAATTGATTTAAAAACATAAAATACATCTAATATTGCTATTTCCCATTCTGGTCTTATTAGAACTTTAGATATAAGTTAACAACTATGAGAGTAGAAAAATACTTTCCCCTCTACCCTTCTAGGTCTTCTGGCAGAACCCCCTCCCCGACCCAGAATAAAAGATTAACAGGAGACAATAAAGTGGATACCTCCTGTATACAAGGAAGGTATCCAGGAAAATATAATAATTCGCTCAAATGGCCCGAGCCACCCCTTAAATACCCATCTCCAGCTAGAGAGGAAACATGGTTGGGGAAGGAGAGCAAATTATGGGAGGCCACTCAGAAAAGCACAGTAAACTAGGATAATAAGGTTTTTATGCAGATTTAAGTCTCTGTCAGATCCATCGACAAAAATTTCTAGAGATTTAGAGTCATCCTTGTCTTCCTGGTATAGACAGGGAGAAATTCATATAAATAGGAGATTTTCTTTGTCAGCTGCTTCGTTTGCTATTATCTTCTCCCATTCCAAAGGCCATCTTTTTACCTTGCTTATAGTTTCCTTCATTGTACAAAAACTTTTAAGTTTAATTAGGTCCCATTTGCTTATTTTTGCTTTTATTTCCATTACTCTGGGAGGTGGGTCATAGAGGATCCTGCTGTGATTTATGTCAGAGAGTATTTTTCCTATGTTTTCCTCTAGGAGTTTCATAGTTTCTAGTCTTACATTTAGATCTTTAATCCATTTTGAGTTTATTTTTGTGTATGGTGTTAGAAAGTGTTCTAGTTTCATTCTTTCACAGGTGTTTGACCAGTTTTCCCAGCACCACTTGTTAAAGAGATAGTCTTTTCTCCATTGTATATTCTTGCCTCCTTTGTCAAAGATAAGGTGTCCATAGGTGTGTGGATTTATCTCTGGGCTTTCTGTTTTGTCCCACTGATTTATATTTCTGTTTTTGTGTCAGTACCATACTGTCTTGATGATTGTACCTTTGTAGTATATTCTGAAGTCAGGCAGGTGGATTCCTCCAGTTGCATTCTTCTTTCTCAAGACTGCTTTGGCTATTCGAGGCTTTTTGTATTTCCATACAATTGTGAAATTATTTGTTCTAGTTCTGTAAAAAATACTGTTGGTAGCTTGATAGGGATTGCATTGAATCTGCAAGCAGCTCATGTAGCTCAATATCAGAAAATTAAACGGCCCAATCAAAAAAATGGGCCAAAGAACTAAACAGACATTTCTCCAAAGAAGACATACAGATGGCTAACAAACACATGAAAAGATGCTCAACCTCACTTATTATCAGAGAAATGCAAGTCAAAGCCACAATGAGGTATCATCTCACGCTGGTCAGAATGGCCATCATCACAAAGTCTACAAACAATAAATGCTGGAGAGGGTGTGGAGAAAAGGGAACCCTCTTACACTGTTGGAAGGAATGCAAACTAGTACAGCCACTATGGAGAACAGTGTTGAGATCCCTTTAAAAACTAGAAATAGAACTGCTGTATGATCCAGAAATCCCACTGCTGGGCATACACACTGAGGAAACCAGAATTGAAACAGACACATGCACCCCAATGTTCATTGCAGCAATGTTTACAATAGCTAGGACATGGAAGCAACCTAGATGTCCATCAGCAGTTGAATGGATTAAGAAAGTTGTGGTACATATACACAATAGAATATTACTCAACTATTAAAAAGAACACATTTGAGTCAGTTCTAACGAGGTGGATGAAACTGGAGCCTATTATACAGAGTGAAGTAAGTCAGAAAGAAAAACACCAATACAGTATATTAATGCATATATATGGAATTTAGAAAGATAGTAATGATGACCCTATACACGAGACAGCAAAAGAGACACAGATATAAAGAACAGACTTTTGAACTCTGTGGGAGAAAGCAAGGGTGGGATGAGTTGAGAGAATAGCATTGAAACATGTATATTACCATATGTGAAATAGATGATCAGTTCAAGTTTGATGCATAAAACAGGGCACTCAAAGTCAGTGCACTGGGACAACCCAGAGGGATGGGATGGGAAGAGAGGTGGGAGGGGGTTTCAGGTTGGGGGACACATGTACACCCATGGCTGATTCATGTCAATGTATGCCAAAAACCACAATATTGTAAAGTAATTAGCCTCCAATTAAAATAAAATAATCTAAAAAAATAGATTTTCCTTGTGAATGTCTCTGACAAAAGACAACTTCTACTGGGTTTTCAAAGCTTTTCCTACCTGCAGTTTCTTTAAAAAATAAGGACATACACACCAGAGGAGATACTTTAGGGTGACAAATTCTACTCACCTTCACATCTAAACAAGTAAATGTCCACTAATCATTCTCCTCCAAAAGCAATAAAACCTCATCTCATCATGAATCATAGTAAATATATAAACTATTTTAGAAATAATTCCCTTGTATCATTTAAAAGCAAATGGCTCCTTACCTTTAGAATATGCAAATTCCGCCATTATTGCTAATGATACAGATTTGAGCAACTGATCCCACAAAAGAATGTTTTGAAGACCACTATTTCATGTATTGATTAAATTTCTTCAGAATTTTTTTATTTCAAAGAGCTAAAGTTATTTACAAACACTCCCCACTGATTAGCATTTTGTTGCTTAAAATTGAGAACTCAAAAATTATCAGATTTGTTTTTTAGGGTTAAATTGTGAAATCCCTATAACTTTTCCAACACAGTGACTTACCCTTTTGCTAGCTACAGAAAATCATGAATAAAATCAAACCTAGAGGACTTCCCTAATGGTCCGACGGATAGGAGACTGCATGCCAATGCAGGGAACAGGGGTTCTATTCCTGGTCCGGGAAGATCCCACATGTCATGGGGCAACTAAATCTAGGCGAGCCACAACTACTGAGCCCATGTGCTACAACTAGTGAAGCCTATGCACCCTAGAGGAAGAGAAGCCACTGCTAAGAGAAGCCTGCACACTACAACTAGAGAGTAGTCCCCGCTTGCCACAACTGGAAAAAAGCCTGTGCAGCAATGAAGACCCAGAACAGCCAAAAATGAATAAATGAATAAAATTTAAAATATCAAACTTATGAAAACATTAGATAAGCCAATAGAAATATGTGAAGAACCATTTTTTTAACCCCAGGGAAAAGGAAGGATATTTCAGCTATTGTTGGAATTTTGTGCTAAAACACACAGAGAGAGAATTTCAAAAAATAACTTACAATGCTGGTGTGGTGTCCACAGAAGTAGATTAGCAAAATAAAGACAGATGGCAATGAATTAATCTAACACCCAACTCTAACACTTAACAGCTATGTTGCCATCACACACTTCTCTACTATACTAATTCAGACTTCAACTTGACATAGATCACAAAAATATATGCATGTATTCAACACCATCTGCTGCATAAGTACAATTCAAGGGAAAGGAGCTTGCCACCATGGGATGTTAGTAGTAAAAGCTCATTCTAGGGTAACACTCTTCTAATGGGAAGAAGTAAAGAGCTTGGGTGGCCCAGTTGCTGACCCATGTATATTCGCCAAAAGCCAACTGACACCTCTTTCAAAATATTTTCATGAAAACAGAGTGGCACAATGCACAGACCTTCACCTTGTTGTGAAAATTTTAAATAAATTTTCAAAATGAATAAAAAATCAGGCTGTATAAACAGACTTTTCATTTGCTCCTGTCAATAAAGTTCTAAACTAACAAAAACGGGATGTTCAATGTACCCAGTGTGGAAAGGAAAATTTAACATTCTGTAAAGACATAGCTAAAAAGATACAAGGAAATGAAATGTCATGCTACTGTAAGGGAGCAAAATTCACCACTCTAAAATGTGCCTCTTTGGGTGTGGAGAAAAGGGAACCCTCTTACACTGTTGGTGGGAATGCAAACTAGTACAGCTGCTATGGAGAACAGTGTGGAGATTTCTTAAAAAACTGGAAATAGAACTGCCATATGACCCAGCAATCCCACTTCTGGGCATACACACTGAGGAAATCAGATCTGAAAGAGACACGTGCACCCCAATGTTCATCGAAGCACTGTTTATAATAGCCAGGACATGGAAGCAACCTAGATGCCCATCAGCAGACAAATGGATAAGGAAGCTGTGGTACATATACACCATGGAATATTACTCAGCCATTAAAAAGAATTCCTTTGATGCAGTTCTAATGAGATGGATGAAACTGGAGCCCATTATACAGAGTGAAGTAAGCCAGAAAGATAAAGACCAATACAGTATACTAATGCATATATATGGAATTTAGAAAGATGGTAACAATAATCCTATATGCAAAACAGAAAAAGAAACATAGATGTACAGAACAGAATTTTGGACTCTGTGGGAAAAGGTGAGGGTGGGATGTTTCAAGAGAACAGCATCGAAACATGTATATTATCTAGGGTGAAACAGATCACCAGCCCAGGCTGGATGCATGAGACAAGTGCTCGGGCCTGGTGCACTGGGAAGACCCAGAGGGATCGGATGGAGATGGAAGTGGGAGGGGGGATGGGGATGGGGAATACATGTAAATCCATGGCTGATTCATGTCAATGTATGACAAAAACTACTACAATATTGTAAAGTAATTAGCCTCCAACTAATAAAAATAAATGAAAAAAAAATAAAATGTGCCTCTTTGACATGAAGATTAGTTCAGGCTGATTATTTTTAAGAAACAGTAGACTCAATAAAATTTTCTTGTTACCTGATCCTTAACAGCATAAAAGAATTTAGATAAAGGTCCTGTTCCTGGAATAGAGGTGTCACCAACCAACTTCTTCACCTCCTAACCCTAGATCAAGAGGCTTGAGATCTCTCCTAGTTGGGATGTAAGGAGGGGATCACAGACATGTCACCAGCGTCCAACCATCATGCATTTCAGGAAGGCCATCATGGGGAGAAGAAAACAAAACATTGGATCATGATGATTCAGATTTTAAATTAATGCACTGTTTTGACAGACTTCAAACTCTTAAAAGTAAAAGAAAACCTCTTAATAATAAATCAGAAACAAAGGCGACTAAGCAACCAAGAATGTAACAGAGGATATTTGATGGTATTTTGACATATTCCCCGAAACAGTACACTTTGTGTAAATTTGTAAACTAAACCAAATATATTTATGAGGAGAGGAGAGAAAATAAAAACGTTTTAGAGAATAAGTTGTTTTAAAATTACACCAAGCAGGACTTCCCTAGTGGCTCAGTGGTAAAGAATCTGCCTGCCAGTGCAGGAGACACAGGTTTGATTCCTAGTCCAGGAAGATCCCACATGCTGCAGAGCAGCTAAGACCATGAACCTGTGTGCTAGAGCCTGGGAACCACAACTACTGAGCCTATGGGCCCCAACTACTGAAGCCCAGTACCTAGAGCCTGTGCTCCACAAGAGAAGACACTGCAATGAGAAGTCCGCACACTGCAACTAGAGAGTGGCCCTCACTCACAACAACTAGGGAAAAACCTTCACAGCAATGAAGACTCAGCACAACCAAAAATAAATTTTAAAAAATAATATCAAGCAGTTTATTTCTAACATCAACACTAAGACTTAAATATAATTTAAAATAAAGCAAAATGAACAAAAAGCAACACGAACATAATGTTTTGCCCTTACCATAGCTATGAATGTTCAAAAACCTCAAAAAGGCCCTCACAAAGGGAAAAAACAGCCATAAATGATGATTCAAGCCTTTAATTTCCTGATAATATAATGGAAGTAGAAGATAATTACTGCAATTAACCAACATCAAAGGAAAATAAACCTTGAGATAGCTGCACCTATAGTTATGCAACCCTGCTTCCCAAATGCTCCAGGACATTCCAAAATCATGAAAGGAGGTAACAGATAATGGGTTCTCACTTTTACTTGGAATATATGAGATGCTGTGAGATTTAAATACAGAGTGCTCAGGAGTGTTTTAATTCTATAAGGTGCTACATTCAATATTATAGTAATCCAAGTCTATGCCCCAACTAGTAACATTGAAGAAGCTGAAATTGAATGGTTCTATGAAGACCTACAAGACCTTTTAGAATTAACACCCGAAAAAGATGTCCTTTTCATTATAGGGGACTGGAATGCAAAAGTAGGAAGTCAAGAAACACCTGGAGTAACAGGGAAATTTGGTCTTGGAGTACAGAATGAAGCAGGGCAAAGGCTAATAGAGTTTCACCAAGAGAACGCACTGGTCATAGCAAACACCCTCTTCCAACAACACAAGAGAAGACTCTACACATGGACGTCACCAGATGGTCAACACCAAAATCAGATTGATTATATTCTTTGCAGCCAAAGATGGAGAAGCTCTATACAGATAGCAAAAACAAGACCAGGAGCTGACTGTGGTTCAGATCATGAACTCCTTATTGCCAAATTCAGACTTAAATTGAAGAAAGTAGGGAAAACCACTAAACCATTCAGGTATGACCTAATCAAATCCCTTATAATAATACAGTGGAAGTGAGAAATAGATTTAAGGGACTAGATATGATAGAGTGCCTGATGAACTATGGACAGAGGTTTGTGACACTGTACAGGAGACAGGGAGCAAGACCATCCCCAAGAAAAAGAAATGCAAAAAATCAAAATGGCAGTCTGAGGAGGCCTTAAAATAGCTGTGAAAAGAAGAGAAGCAAAAGGCAAAGGAGAAAAGGAAAGATATACCCGTTTGAATGCAGAGTTCCAAAGAATAGCAAGGAGAGATAAGAAAGCCTTCCTCAGAGATCAATGCAAAGAAATAGAGGAAAACAATAGAATGGGAAAGACTAGAGGTCTCTTCAAGAAAATTAGAGATATCAAGGGAACATTTCATGCAAAGATGGGCTCAATAAAGGACAGAAATGGTATGGACCTGACAGAAGCAGAAGATATTAAGAAGAGGTAGCAAGAATACACAGAAGAACTATACAAAAAAGATCTTCATGACCCAGATAATCACGATGGTGTGATCACTCACCTAGAGCCAGACATCCCAGAATGTGAAATCAAGTGGACCTTAGGAAGCATCACTGTGAACAAAGCTAGTGAAGGTGATGGAATTCCAGTTGAGCTATTTCAAATCCTAAAAGATGATGCTGGGAAAGTGCTGCACTCAATATGTCAGCAAATTTGGAAAACTCAGCAGTGGCCACAGGACTGGAAAATGTCAGTTTTCATTCTAATCCCAAAGAAAGGAAATGCCAAAGAATGCTCAAACTACCACACAATTGCATTCATCTCACACGCTAGTAAAGTGATGCTCAAAATTCTCCAAGCCAGGCTTCAGCAATACATGAACCGTGAACTTCCATATGGTCAAGCTGAACTTAGAAAAGGCAGAGGAACCAGAGATCAAATTGCCAACATCCGTTGGATCATTGAAAAAGCAAGAGAGTCCCAGAAAAACATCTATTTCTGCTTTATTGACTCTGCCAAAGCCTTTGACTGTGTGGATCATAATAAACTGTGGAAAATTCTGAAAGAGATGGGAATACCAGAGCACCTGACCTGACTCTTGAGAAACCTATATGCAGGTCAGGAAGCAACAGTTAGAAATGGATATGGAACAACAGACTGGTTCCAAATAGGAAAAGGAGTATGTCAAGGCTGTATATTGTCAGCCTGCTTATTTAACTTATATGCAGAGTACATCATACAAAACGCTGGGCTGGATGAAGCACAAGCTGGAATCAAGATTGCTGGGGGAAATATCAATAACCTCAGATGTGCAGATGACACCACTCTTATGGCAGAAAGCAAAGAGGAACTGAAGAGCCTCTTGATTAAAGTGAAAGAGGAGAATGAAAATGTTCGCTTAAAGCTCAACATTCAGAAAACTAAGATCATGGCATCCGGTCCCATCACTTCATGGCAAATAGATGGGGAAACAGTGGAAACGGTGGCTGATTTTATTTTGGGGGGCTCCAAAATCACTGCAGATGGTGACTGCAGCCATGAAATTCAAAGACGCTTACACCTTGGAAGAAAAGCTATGACCAACCTAGACAGCATATTAAAAAGCAGAGACATTACTTTGCCAACAAAGGTCCACCTAGTCAAGGCAATGGTTTTTCCAGTAGTCATGTATGGATGTGAGAGTTGGACTATAAAGAAAGCTGAGTGCAGAAGAATTGATGCTTTTGAACTGTGGTGTTGGAGAAGACTCTTGAGAGTCCCTTGGACTGCAAGGAAATCCAACCAGTCCATCCTAAAGGAGATCAGTCCTGGGTGTTCATTGGAAGGACTGATGTTGAAGCTGATACTCCAATACTTTGGCCACCTGATGCAAAGAGCTGACTCATTGGAAAAGACCCTGATGCTGGGAAAGATTGAGGGCAGGAGAAGAAGGGGATGACAGAGGATAAGACGGTTGGGTGGCATCACCGACTCAAGGGACATGAGTTTGGGTAGGCTCCGGGAGTTGGTGATGGACAGCGAAGCCTGGTGTGCTGTAGTTCATGGGGTCACAAAGAGTGGGACATGATTGAGTGACTGAACTGAACTGAACAGTAAGGAAAACATAAAATAAAAATAAAATATGGAAAACTTATAACTCATGGTCTTATAATTCTTTATTCTGGAATCAACTTAAAAAATTTTTGGCCTGATGGATAGCATTAACAAGCTTTATAAAAGATGCTCACCCAAAGAAATGCAAATTATGTTAATAAAAAACCTACTTTAGATGTTTCCTTTTCATCACATGAAGCCAGATTGAAGAGCTAAGAAGAAAGTCCCATTTCTATATAATAGCCACTAATGGTAAAGTTTGCAAGTATTTGGGTAAATTTTGTTAAAAACATGGCTTGGCTAAGACAAGTTTAGGTTTATCACCTACATGCACAATTAGCAAAGGTTATGCAAAAGACTAAAGGACAGTTGTAGTTAGTTTGGAATGAGAAACTGGACAGGTAACTTCTCACTCACTCGATAAAGGAGGGGTAATTAACAGTTTCCCTGGGTATCTCCATGTATACAGGAAGTATAAACGCTATTAAACTTGTTTGTTTTTCTCCTGTTAATCTGTCTTTTCATCCCAGCCAAGAACATAGAAGGGTAGAGGGAAAATTAATTTTTCTCCCCGACAACAGAAACAATGAAAGAAAATGTGCAGTGCTATTCAAGTGCAAAATTCTTGGTCAGCCTCGCTGCTTCTTCAGCAGAGGGCACTCTGCAATGAAAAGTGGCCACCTTCCCACGATAGTACCCAAGACTACAGTTGAAGTGAAGTGAAGTGAAGTTTCCCACCTTCACTGGCTCCAAGGGCCGGGCTACGGTGGTCAGTGGTGGTGAATATACATCTATTCAGGGTTAGTCTGATGCTCAGCCTCCACCCACACTGTCTTCTTGATCTGTTCTAAGCAGCTATGTGTAGCAAAGTGATCAATCCTAGGAAAGCTGAGAAATTACTACAAATTGCTGAAAATATCAGTGCTCTGGCCTGCACACCCCTTACTTAAAAACTGATGGTTTCAGAGGGAAAACACCACAGAAATTCAACCTTCCTTTTTGCTCCAAGATAATGCTGAAAGTCAGATAGCCCTTCCTTCTACTTTCTCAGCACCATAATGGGATCATGGTTACCAAGTTCCAGGAGCCTTAGTTGCCTAAACAGGCATCTCAGGAAGCTAGGGGAAAGAAGTGCAGCTTAGCAGCTACCAGCACAGACTGCGGAGTCTGACCTGGGTCCTGCCACTTAGCTGTGTGTGAGCTCTGTCATCTGGTGCAAGTTACTCAACCATGCAATGCCCCAGGTCTCTAGTCTGAAATCAGTACACAGGTGTGAGAAATTAAAGGAGATAATGTATGTTCAGTGTTCAGCTTGTGACATAGTAAACACCCTGCATACTTCCATTAAATCATCATTAATAAGAGTAGTTTCTCTTTGTTAAAGCCATCTGCTTCTCATTATTTCATGACTCTCTAACTCTCAGAACACAATCACTTGTTTCAATATTTTAGACTCACAAAAATCAGTTATGGAAACAACTTAACAGTAAAGGCTCTAAAATAAGAATAAATGGTCCCACTCCTCTCTGTCCCTACACTCCTCTCTGTCCCTACTTTATTGAGATAATATTGCTAAAATATAGCAGTAAAACTTGTATAGCTTATTGTTCCATAAATTCTCCCTGAATTATATATACACATACACACACATAATATACATCTTCTCTTCAACTTTTTAAAAAAACTTCTATCTGACCTCTTTCACATCTTGCCGTGCCCTCCTCCAGGGGATCTTCCTGACCCAGGAACCAACCCAGGTCTCCTGCATTGCAGGCAGATTCTTTACCAACTGAGCCACCAGGGAAGCCCCCAGTTACCTACTCAGTTCAGTTCAGTCGCTCACTCGCGTCCGACTCTCTGCGACCCCATGAACCACAGCACGCAAGGCCTCCCTGCCCATCACCAACTCCCGGAGTCCACCCAAACCCATGTCCATTGAATCAGTGATGCCACCCAACCATCTCATCCTCTGACGTCCCCTTCTCCTCCTGCCCTCAATCTTATTTTTCCCAATATAGTATTCTGAGCTGGACTATGATTTAACTGGTCCCGCATTAATGAATACTCAGGTTGCTCCTGTTTGTATTATAAATAATGCTGCAAAGAACCACCTCTCACATAAATCTTTGCATATGTATGTAAACATATCCATATAGTAAATTCTTAACAATGGTAATGCACAGTCAAAAATCATGTACTTTTTAAAAACATTTTCTCTATACTGCCAACTGGGCACACAAACAGGTTATTACTCTCATGCTTGCCAACCACTTAAGAGGATGACTACACATTCACTTTGTTAACACTCTTACTGAATTATTACTTGGGAAATACAAGTTGTGTCTCAAATTAAAATGCAAAGTTGAACAAGAGCAAGGACACTGCCTTTCCTGTCTTATCTATCCTTTTCCCCTCAACAAAGACAACAACTGACAGACTGTTTCACCCACAGGAGCCTTTTAGAGCAAGTGGATTTGGTTAGTGGTAACACTGGAGACATGAGAGGGGAGAATGGGTTCTATGGGTCATCTAGGAAAATTCCATACTCATCACAAGCTTCCCTCCTGTTTTCTCACATTTTCCATCTATCCATGGGAGTATTATTTGCCAGCAGTTTCAGAGAACTGTTGTCACAAAAGCTATGGTTTATAAATAAACCCCTTTTTCAAACTCAGAGTTCTAGTGTGCATTTTTTATGTCACTGTAGCGCACTAAGTCTTCAGGTGGTGGCACCTTAGTGGCTTCAGAAGTCTTACCAAGACTAAATTACTTCCCCCAAAATTTTAGATGGGGAAATTACTATCAATTAATGCAATTAAGATCAATCTGAAAGCTAGCATGGGGTAGCATTTGAATAGTTCAGACCCCAGTAATTCAGATTTGGCAAAAAGTTAAATGGAGCACCAAAAATAGGCCAGAGAACTGTCTATGGGTCTTACAGAACATTTCAGCAATACTGGGCATAGTACAGTACTGTTCCACCAATTACACAAGGTGGCAGCTAATGGTTTAGGGAGCTGCAGTATTTGGTGACAAGTTGCAGCACTTAAAATGCCAGCTATTAATTTTGTTGTCTATTATTTATTCTAAATATTAGTCATAGAGTGTTGACTGGACTTCAGGCTATTAAAAATCCCCTAGATAGTATAATTTCTGTGAAGGGAAATGTACCTATCAGTTTATCCTTTAATGACATTTGTCATTTCTGAATGATGGGAAGGGGTGAAATGTTTTGACTCTTATAAGAGCACCTATTTGTGCTCTCCCATTTTCTTCAGGTAGAAAATGCTGTAAGGCATTCTTCTTTGAGGCATTTTCATACAGAACCAATGACATTTAATACACATTAAAACCAAGGAATGGAAGTAAAGATTTCTGAGCACCTCCTATGTCCCTGACACCATCCCAAGCTTTGTGTATGTGTAATTTCATTTAACCCTTATGTATGTACTATGTTGTGTGTGTATTTTTTACATATATGGAAATGGACACAGAGACCTGATTAACTTGCTCAGGGATTCAAAGCTCGTTATCTGCCTCCAAAGCTTATGCTCTTTCTACTGTAGGGCTGCTTTGACTGCATCTGTCAAAACTTCAAGAAAATGTTTTCGGATAAGAGTCTAAGCAAAACAAAACAAAACAAAAAGACAGCATTTTCATCCCTGGGAATTTTTAGCATTGAAATGAGCCAGCTTTTCCAATCAAGAATGAATGATAAGGAATGATGAATGCATGCAAATGTCTGACTTATAAACAGAGGAACACTGTACATCATTAGTCAATTCTGGATTGCTTATACTAACAGCCAAGAGTGGACGTGTAGACAATCTGGAATAGATAAATTTTAAAAATTATATTTGACTTCAGACTGCATTTTTGGCCTATGAATTATTAAAAATAGTAAATTATCACTGCCTTATTATTATGTTATTTCCTAGACATCAGCTTCCAAAACATAAAACACCAAAACATTAAAGGTAAAGACAAAGAATTCCATAGGAAAAATTTTACACGAAACCACAAAGCAGATAATTGAAGTTTGGACTATATGACTATAAAAATTGGTAGCATGTGAAAGATTTCACACTCTGGTGTGCTACACTCAGTTCTCTGACCCATGCTTCTTATAAACACAGACTCAATTTATCTTCTTCAGGCACTGGAATTACTTTATTCATAGATAAAATAACAAATCTATATATAACTTGCATGGCTTTTTAAAGTTGCCCTATCAGGCTCTTAAACTTTTTACTTTTAAGTCTGTGTATAATAATAGAAAAACATCTTTAAAAATAATTTTAAGTAGAGATACAAACTACAGTGCCAATATGAGTACAATTAGCAATATTTTCTTCATTCCTAACTTATTCCTTTACAAATAGAAAGTGATTATTAACTCAGGTACTATTCATGCTAAGTTGCTTTAGTCATGTCTGACTCTTTTCGACCCAATGAACTGTAGCCCACCAGGCTCCTCTGTCCACGGGATTCTCCAGGCAAGAATACTGGGATGGGTTGCCATGCCCTCCCCTCCAGGGGATCCTTCCAACTCAGGGAATGAACCTGGGTCTCTTATGTCTCCTGCATTGGCAGGCAGGTTCTTTACCACTGAGCCACCTGAGAAGCCCCAGGTACTATTAGTTACACAATTAAATGAAACAATAATTACATGTGGGCTAAGAGCTTTGAAAGAAAGAACATATTTGTTGAGTACTGTGGAGAAATTAATGAATAACACAGCATCAGTCAGGCTCTCCTGTCCCACTCTCTCACAGCCTCATACCTTATGTTCTGCAAACAATGATATTGCTAACCTTGGCAGCACTGCACCTGAGTGCCCACTTGGCCATGGTCCACTTTTGTCTATCCTAGCATATCAGTAGTCTTTGAAGACTCACTGCTGCTGCTGCCCAGAGAAAATAAACATGTCTGCAGTCCCCACAGCTCCTTGAGTCTTCTTCCATCTTCCCTGGCCACACCTTATCTATCTATCGTGGGGTCAGTAAACAGTGTGAGTGGCAAGACAATTGGTGTAGCCAGCAGGATACCTAGCAGGTAGGGGAACCTGAGGCAGGGAGGAAGCCAGTGGCCACCATGGAGCATGTGGTACCTGGTGGTTGCTGTCCTCTCAGTGTGGGCCCTGACGGAAGACTGGGAGGCGGTGAATGGGTCACCGGATAATATTGAAAAGGCACCAAGGGTAGTGAGCTCTCACTTGCTGGACAAATCTGCTCATACTGCTGCTAACACCGCGAGGTGGGCAAACATGGGGAATGCTCTCCCTGATGCTGCGCAAGTGCACAGAGTATTGTAAAGACATTACAAGTGGTGAGCTTTTGGGGAAAAAAGCAGTGCGCGCTGCTGCTGACACCATGGGGTGGACTTCATTGACTGCCTTGAAGGAAAACATGGAGAATGCGCTCTGTGATGCTGCACCAGTACACGAACTGCAGAGATGGGCAGAGGAACTAGAGCAACAGATGCAGATGCTAGAACAAGAACTACGTGGCCTTGGGGACCATGGTGTCTCAGACTGTGAGATTACAGAATGCTAGGTGACTCACGTAGGGTGCACCTAATCAAACACACAGCCTGATGAAATGGATCAATGCTGCCATCCGCACCATGCAGACCAACACAGGAGAGTTCCCAAATACCATGAGTAAATGACATACTTGTGTCGAGTTAACCCAAGTGGTGAGAGAATTGGGCATGAGACAGGCGATGTTTAACCTACCTGCCTGGAGCCCAGATGATAAGCCTTTAACCAGTGGTATGCGAGACACCGTTTTAACCAGTGCTCCATCTGCCTATTTTGGATCCCTACCTGCTATACTTACACCCTATGTGGGGCACCCCATCTGGCCAGCTTGAGAAACACAAAGGGGCAGCAGCAGCAGGCTAAAGGCATTAGAACTGTGAAAGCCCCAAAGCGGGGTTGAGCTGGTAAAGGCCCCATCTGGGTAACAGCAATACAAGTGTGGGCTGATTTGCTAGCAGCAGGTCTTGACAGAAACAAAATTGATAAGCAACCTAATGCTGTTCTCCTAGAGCTGTGGAAGCAATTGAGCCTGGAGCAGCAGTTTACTAAGTGTGGAAAGCGCCCGCAACATGAGGACTTTATGCCCACTGGAGATGTCTCTACAGATGCCCTGTTCTGTTTTGAATAGGGCTCAGACCAAGGTACCCACCCAGAGTCCAAGCAGGGACTGGAGGCCCCATGTGGAACATGTAATTCACTGGTCGCTGACCAATGTACAAAGAGTAATGGCCCTGGTTGACCCTGGTGCTGAATGCAGCCTGGTACATGGCAAACCAAAAAGTTTCCTGGCCGCAGTGCATATATCAACAGCCCAAAGCATTGAAGTAGAGGCTGTGTCTTTACCACTGGAAATTGGGCAGCTTCCTGTGCGAGTATACACTGTATATGTGTGCCCAATTCTGGAATATATTTTGGGGATAGATGTCTTGCAAGGTCTTGTGTTGCAGACCTCTGTGGGGGAATCCTGTCTCCAAGTGCACATTGTGAAGGCAGTTGTGAGGGGATATGCAGAGCATCCCCCACAGATGTTGCTGACACCCTGGAGGGCAGTGACTGTGAGACAATATCGTCTACTAGGTGGCCACAAAGAAATAGGCACCACCATTGCTGAGCTGGTGAAAGTGGAAATGTACGTCCTGCACAGAGCCTATTCAACTCCCCGTGTGGTCTATCCAGAAGCCCAATGTCTCTTGGCAGATGACTGCGGACTACAGGGAACTGGATAAAATGAGGCTGCCTGTGCATGCCACCATGCCATCCATCCACGACTTGATGGACCAGTTAACTACAGCACTGGGCACTTATCACTATGTGTTGGACTTAGCAAATGCTTTTTTCTCCAACAGCTATAGCTGCTGAGAGTCAAGACCAGTTTGCATTCACTTGGGAAGGGTGTCAGTGGATGTTCCAAGTTCTTCCCCAAGGATATCTACATAGCCCAACAATCTGTCATGGGCTGGCTGCAGGAGACTTGGAAAAATGGAACTATCCTGCATCGATGAAACTGTTTCATTATATTGATGATGTGCTACTAACCTCTGATTCTTTTGCAGATGTAAAACAGTGTACTGTGAAGGCTGTGTCCCATGATGTAGACTGTACTGTAAAGGCTATGTACTATGATGCAGACAGTGAACTGTGAAGCCTATGCCCTCCTAATGAGGTAGTGGCTTGGCTACACCAGCACCTGCATCAAGCAGGGACAAAAACCATGTGGGCAATTGCCAAAGGGTGGGATCTTCCTATTTCTTGGAGAGAAATAGAAGATGCCTGCCATGATTGTTCCACATGTGCCTGGGAAGCTCTTCACCCCCGCAGGCTGGCAGCCACCGATGGACAGGTGGTGAGGGGGAGAATTCCTTTGACTCGGTGGCAAGTGAACTTTGTAGGGCCTCTGCCACTAGCAGAGAATGCCAGTTTCGCTTTAACAGCTATAGATACAGCTACAGGTTTGCTGTTTGCCTGGCCATGTAAGGCTGCTGACTATCGCTGTACACTTAAGGCGCTTGACTGTCTGACAGCCATGTATGGCCATTCCCTAATTATAGCGAGTGACCAGGGTACCCATTTCACCAGAAAAGAAGTCCAGCACTGGGCACAGAGGCTGGGAATTCAATGGGTATTTCATGTCCCTTATCACTCACAGGCAGGGATCTGATTGAGCCATATAATGGTTTGTTAAAATAAGGCTTGCGGCTGTCTGTTGATTCCCCTCTCCTTGAGGGAGTGGACCCGACACACATGGGGGGTTTTACAGGTTCTCAATGAAAAACCACACAGGGGTGGAATCACCCTGGTGGAGGCTCTTCTGCATCATGCTGCTGCGCCAATACAACTGCAGGTGGTAACAACAGATATTCGCCTAAAGCCTGGCTATGGAACCCAAGGTAATATCCTGTTGCCAGCCCCAAAGGAGACTGCACAAGGACAGATGGTGGACTGGACTTGGCCACGGAAGATAAAAACACCCCACATGTGGTGGATAGCTTTCCTAGCCCCATGTGGGCAAGGGCTGCAACATGACTTTCAGGTTGTACCCTGGGTGACAAGCACCTGGTCCCCTCTTGTGCATGTCACCTGGCCAAGACCACAGGGAGCTGCCTCAGTGTTGAAAGGTGTATTTGTACTCTCCCTGAGGTCTCTCATGAGTTCTCCTCTTATGCTCCGTGTGGAGCCATAGGATGTGAGAAATCTATGATGTGCAATGCCTAACTGGAGACCCACTGCAAGAATGGTGGGCAGCCTGTCCAGTACCTGGCATTGGAGTTTGCTCTGTATTGGGTGTGTAGCCTGCACTCTAGTGGTTTGTTGTTGTAGCTTTCACTGTTGTTGTGGAATATGGGTACAAGCAGCAGCGGTGTGTGCCAGAAAGAAGCCACAGAGGGCCGAGCCTATGTAAACAGTGGGACAGAAGACCCTGAGGGGTGGGTTGTGGAGAAGCTAACTGACAACACAGAGTCAGTCAGGCTCTCCTGTCCCATTCTCTCACGGCCTCATACCTTACGTTCTGTCAACAACGATATTGCTGACCTTGGTAGCACTGGGCCTGCGCACCCACTTGGCCATGGGCCACTTTTGTCTGTCCTAGCATATCAGTAGTCTTAGAAGACTCCCTGCGGCGGCGGCTGCTGCCCAGAGAGAATAAACATGTCTGCAGTGCCCACAGCTCTTCAAGTCTTCTTCCATCTTCCCCGATCACGCCTTATCTACCCTGGGTTCAGTGAACAGTGTGAGCGGCAAGACAAGTACTTACCATGAACACAGGATTCCGAAAGTACTTTATATCCATGATTTTCTCCAACTCAAGACAATTTCTGTGAGGAGAGCATTATTATCCGCCATTGCTGGAATGAGAAAGCCGAGTCCGCAAGAATCACCAGGTTCCAGTGATTATAACCAGCCACCTGGGTTCTATCTTCTAAACCACACAGCTGCTGCTTCTTAACTTCAGGAATCCTGAGAAGCACCAGCTGAGAGTGACAGAGGTGAGTTTCAGCCCCTAGTTCAAACCACTTCGTATTTGGGGGACCTTTAGGAAGATGAGTCACCTGACTCTTCAGTCTCTCATCTGTAAAATGGGAAAAATAATGAATTTAAAAATTAGGGTGGAATGAAAAAGATTTATATATATAAATATATTAAAAATATATATTGGAATCACTTTGCTGTACACAGGAAACTAACACAATATTGTAAATCAACTATATTTCAATGAAAAACATTTTTTTAACTTAGGGAGGATGCAAAGGTTAAATGATTAAGTGCCTACTACATGCTGATTAATATTATTAATTTCCAGAAATGTACAGTACAAATACAAAAATAATTTACCAAAATGGAGCAGGGGCCATCCTATGAAGGAATAAATGTAGGAACACAAGGAATCAGTACAGTTCTGTTAATCGAGACTATAAGCCTTCCAGAAGCCAAAACAACATACCATACCACTCTCTTTCACCCAGAACAGATCCTATATCAGTTTCTTAGTGAAAACAGGGTTTTCAGAGTGGAGGAATTCAACTGGGGCCTTAAGTAGAGGAAACTATGGCAAATAGCAGAGTCCATAAAATGAGAGTCACAGAAAAGCCTGAAGTAAATATCAAAGGTTGTTCCTTGTAGCAATCCTAACTGAAAGATAAAGGCCTAACACAAACTGTAATTCTGAGGCAGCAGTTGAACACAGAACTAAGCTAATGCCGCTAAGGTGTTTTGAATCTGTGAGCACTGCAGTCAATATCAATGTGCTCAGTCTCATCTGACTCTGCGACCCCATGGACTGTAGCCAGCCAGGCTCCTCTGTCCACGGGATTTTCCAGGCAAGAATACTGGAGTGGCTTGTCATTTCCTTCTCCAGGGGATCTTCCAAAACCAGAGATCAACCAGTCTCTAGCGTCTCCTGAAATGGCAGGCAGGTTCTTTACCACTATGCTACCTGGGTGATTCTTGTTTTTCAGTCACTCAGTTGTGACTTTTTGCGACCCCATGGAGTGCAGCACATCAGGCTTCCCTGTCCTTTACCATCTCCTGGAGCTTACTCAAACTCATGTCCATCAAGCAGGTGATGCCATCCAACCATCTCATCCTCTGTTTTCCCCTTCTCCACTTGCCTTCAATCTTTCCCAGCATCAAGGTCTTTTCCAATGGGTTAACTCTTCGAATCAGGTAGCCAAAGTATTGGAACTTCAGCTTCAGCATAAGTCCTTCCAAAGAATATTCAGGACTGATTTCCTTTAGGATTGACTGGTTTGATTTCCTCGAAGTCCAAGAAACTATTAAGAGTGTTCTCCAACACCACAGCTAAAAAGCATCAATTCTTCGGCACTCAGCCTTCTTGTGAGTCCAAGTCTCACATTCATACATGACTACTGGAAAAACTATAGGTTTGACTAGATGGACCTTTGTTGGCAAAGTAATGTCTCTGCTTTTTAATATGCTGTCTAGGTTTGTCATAGCTTTTCTTTTAATTTTAGGGATTCAGTCAACATCTGCAGTAATTTTGGAACCCAAGAATACAAAGTCAGTCACTGTTTTCATTGTTTCCTCATCTATTTGCTATGAAGTGATGGAAATAGATGCCATGATCTTCTTTTTTTGAATGTTGGGTTTTAAGCCAGATTTTTCAATCTCCTCTTTCCCCTTCATCAAGATGCTCTTTAGTTCCTCTTTGCTTTATGCCATAAGGGTGGTGTCATCTGCATATCTGAGGTTACTGATGTTTCTCCTGGCAATCTTGATTCCAGCTTGTGCTTCATCCAGCCCAGCATTTTGCATGATGTACTCTTGCATATAAGTTAAATAAGCAGGGTGACATATACAGCCTTGATGTACTCCCTTCACAATTTGGAACCAGCCTGCTGTTCCATGTCCGGTTCTAACTGTTGCTTCTAGACCTGCATACAGGTTTTGCAGGAGGCAGGTCAGGTGGTCTGGTATTCCCATCTCTTTCAGAATTTTCCACAGTTTGTTGTGATCCACACAGTCAAAGGCTTTAGGGTAGTCAATGAAATAGATGCTTTTCTGGAATTCTCTTGCTTTTCTATAACCCAACAGATATTGGAAATTTGATATCTGCTTCCTCTGCCTTTTCTAAATCCAGCTTGGACATCTGGAAGTTCTTGGTCCTGTTGAAGCCTAGTTTGGAGAATTTTGAACATTACTTTGTTAGTGTGTGAAATGAGAGCAATTGTGCACCTCCTGCATTGGTAGGTGGATTCTTTGCCATTGACCCCTAGGGAATTCCAAATCACCTCGAGGATTTGCTAAAACTCAGATTTCAGAGCTGCACACGCAACGTTTCTGACTCAGTTGTCTCCAGTGGGGCTATAGAATTTGCATTTTAACAAGTCCTGGGGGAGGAAGATCCCCTGGAGAAGGAAATGGCAACTGACTCCAGTATTCTTGCCTATGAAATCCCATGGACAGAGATGCCTGGCAGGCTACAGTCCATGGGGTCACAAAAGTCTTGGAAATGACTAGGTGACTAAACAACAATAACGAGGTGATTTGGATGTTTGCTCACGTGTGACACGAGTGTGTAAGACCTGCAATATCTCTGAGAAGTGGTAGGAGCGTGTGTGCTTCAGTCATGTCTGACTCTGTGCAACCCTATGGACTGTAGCCCACCACTCGTAGCAGCGGTAAATTAAAATTTCAGCGCCTGTAATTCTGGCCGTCTCCCTAGACAAAGAAAATTGCCCTAAAGAAGAGTCTGGTTCTAAGAAATAGGGCCGCCCATTTTGCCTACCAAGATGTTAGCCACAAAATACACGTCTCTAAGTTTACTGGTCAAAGGAGCCTGCCAAATGCACTTGTGATAGTAATCACTTTCCGATTAGAATGTTTGCCAATGATAATGATTTTTTCTATTACAGTTAAAATTCAGTCCTTCTTCCCTACACCGTAAGTGTGGAGTCACTTTCTTCCAAAGACCACAGTATAGAAAGGGGTAGAAAGAGCAACTTTACAATGAGGAAACAAAAATGGCATTTTACCTCTGTGGTCTTCTCCCCAAGGATACACAACCTCAGTCTATCCCTAAGATAAATGTCAAACACATCCCAAGTAAGGGACATTCTACAAAACACCTGAATAGTATTCCTCAAAACTGTCAAAGTCATGAAAGACAAGAAAAGTTTGAGAACCTATCATAGTCTAGAGGAGATATGACAACACAATGTAATGTGATAAACCTGGGTGGGATCTAGGAACAGAAAAAGGATATCAGATAAAGAAGAGCAAATGAATCTGAATAAAGAATGGACTTCAGTTAATACTAATATATGAATACTGGTTCACCCATTGTGAGCAAAGTACCACACCAAGGTAAGCTGTTACAAAAGGGAAAACTGGTGTGGAATATTTGAGAACCCTTTGTACTATCATAATAATTTTTATGAAATCTGAAACTATTCAAAAATTAAAAGTTCATTTAAAATTTCAATTTTTCTTCTTGATAATAAGCAGATATCCGGACCATTTTCACATCAAGTTTTCTAATTAATAATGGAAATAGAATCCTCTTCTGTGCTTGTGTGCATTAGTCACTAAGCCATGTCCAACTCTTTGCCACCCCACAGACTATAGCCGGCCAGGTTTCTGTCCATGGAATTCTCCAGGCAAAAACCTGGAGTGGATAGCCATTACTTTCTCCAGGGGATCATCCTGACCTAGAGATCAAACTAGGGTCTCCTGCATTGCACGCGGACTCTTTACCATCAGAGGCTCCAGGGAAGCCACGCCCCACTCCCCCCATAACTTCCGTGCGACCCCCACCCCCACCCAACCACTGCATGCTCCCCGCTCCTGTCCTGCACGCCTCGCAAACCAACCACACACTCCTGCAAAGTTAATCAATCTGGTCCCTTCAGCCAATGGCAAATGGGTGGCAGATAGGACTTCATTTGTTCGAATGAAATAAACAAAAGCAGGCTCAATTAGGGGTGGCATGGCCAATGACTGTGGGGTCGCCCCTGTAAAGAGGGTCAGGCATCCCCACGCCGTTCTTTACTGCTCCCAGCCCAGCCATTCCCGTTCCTGTTTCGGCAGAGCGCTGGCTGCAGTCTGCGAGGAAAGAAGATGGCGGCAGCTGACGGCGATGACTCGCTCAACCCCATCTCGATCCTCATAGACGAGCTCCAGAACGACGATATTCAGCTTCGCATCGACAGCATCAAGAAGCTGCCCATCATCGCCTTGGCCCTTGGAGTCGAAAAGACCCGCAATGAGCTTCTGCCCTTCATTATAGACATCGTATACGATGAGGACGAGGTCCTCTTTGCCCTGGCGGAGGAGCTGGGCACCTTCACGCCTCTGGTCGGAGGTCCCGAGTATGCTCACTGCCTGCTGCCACCCCTAGAGTTGCTGGCCATGGTGGATGAGGCCATAGTGCGGGACAAGGCGGTGGACTCCCTGCGGGCCATCTCGCATGAGCACTCACCCTCCCATCTCGAGGACCACTTTGTGCCACTTGTGAAGCGACTGGGGGGTGGTGAGTTGGTCACCTCCCGCATCTCAGCCTGCCGCCTTTTCTCCGTCTGCTACCCTGGCGTGTCCATTGCTGTCAAGGCGGAACTTCGAAAGTGCTTTCGGGACCTGTGCTCAGATGACGACCTCTTGGTGCGGTGTGCAGCAGCCTCCAACCTGGGGGATTTCACCAAGGTGCTTGAGATGGACCATATCAAGAGTGAGATCATCCCCATATTCTCCAACCTGGCCTGTGACGAGCAGGATTCGGTGCGGCTGCTAATGGTGGAAGTGTGTGTGAACATTGCCCAGCTCCTGCCCCAGGAGGCCCTGGAGGCCCTGGTGATGATCACTCTGTGCCAGGCTGCTGAGGACACATCCTGGCGCGTCCGTTACATGGTGGCCAACAAGTTCACAGAGCTCCAGACAGCAGTGGGGCCTGAGGTCACCAAGACGGACCTGGTCCCTGCCTTCCAGAACCTGATCAAAGACTGTGAGCCCGAGGTGAGGGCCGCCGCCTCCCTCAAGCTCAAAGAATTCTGTGAAAATCTCTCCGCTGACTATCGGGAGAATGTGATCCTGACCGAGATCTTGCCTTGCAGCAAGGAGCTGGTCTCGGACACCAACCAGCATGTCAGGTCAGCCCTGGCCTCCGTCATCATGGGCCTCTCCCACATCCTGGCCAAAGATAACACCATCAAGCACCTCATGCCCGTCTTCCTGGCTCTGCTGAAGGATGAGTGCCCAGATGTGCGGCTGAACATCATCTCCAACCTCGATTGCGTGAAAGAGGTGATCGGCATCCAGCAGCTGTCCCAGTTCCTGCTCCCCAGCATCATGGAGCTTGCGGGGGATGCCAAGTGGCGGGTGCGTCTGGCCGTCGTTGAGTACATGCCTCTGCTGGCTGGACAGTTTGGGCTGGAGTTCTTTGATGCTCAGTTCCACTCCTTGTGCATGTCCTGGCTTGTGGATCATGTCTATGCCATCCGCGAGGCGGCCACCAACAACCTGAAGAAGCTGGTGGAGCAGTTTGGGAAGGAGTGGGCCCTTGCCACTGTCATCCCCAGGGTCCTGACCCTGTCTGAGGAACCCAATTACCTGCACCGCATGACTGTGCTCTTCTGCATCAGTGTGCTGTCTAAGGTCTGTGGGCAGGACATCACCACCAAGCACATGCTGCCCACAGTGCTGTATATGGCTGAGGACCCTGTTGCCAATGTCCGCTTCAACGTGGCCAAGTCCCTACAGAAGATCGGGTCCATCCTGGACAACAGCACGCTGCAGACCAAGGTCAAGCCCATCCTGGAGAAGCTGACCCAGGACCAGGACATGGATGTCAAGTACTTCGCCCAGGAGGCTCTGACTGTCCTGTCTCTCGCCTGATGCTGGAAGAGGAGCCAACGCCAGCCTCTGGTATTCACCCTCCCCTCTCCCCCGAGTCCCTCCCTTGGGGGGACAGTGCCCTGGGCTCTCACTCCCTGTGCATGGTCTGATCCCAGGCCCCTCCCCCAGCACAGTTCCTGGCCCCAGCCTGGGAATCCAACTTCTCACCGTCCACTCCCACGGGGTTGGGGGTGCCCGAGGTGGGACAGGGCAGAGACCTTAGGAGCAAGGGTTGTTCCTGCTGCGCTGGGGGTAGATGCAGGCATCTCAGGTTGCAGGCTTCTGCTGCTATAACGGGGACCCCTGCCCCATCGATTTCTCCACCTCTCTTCCTTCCCCCTCAGTTGGTTGTTTGTGTCAGTTGTGCCATTTTTATTTTATTCCTTTTACCCCCTTTTCACAGAGAAATAAAGGTCTAGAAATTTTTAAAAAACAATGAAAATAGATTCATGGGAAAATACATGTTTCCGCCAAAAAAAAGGTAGCTCTTTCTACAAATCACAAGGATTCTTACTGTTTTATTAACACCTTCCAATCTTCGTAATTTGCATCATTATTGTCCTAAAAAATAAGTGAAAAGATTGTCATGTTTTCATATTTTTCTCCCTTCTCTTTAGCTGGACATGAATATTCACCTTTTTCCTATTTGAGTTATTGCCTGTTTTCCCACATCAGCTTAAGTGAATAATATTGTAAGCCTCAATTAATTGTATCTTGAATCTGCAGATTCAATTTCCTTATCCTGGACCCTTTTATTTAATGAACCTAAATAATTCTATTAAACATGAGGCATTCAGCTTCCCTCTAATTATCTGGAGAACTCTGGGAGAGAACTGGGGCCACTTTGTTCCAGCTAACCTTAGACTGAGGTGGAAAGTCATCCTCCAGCTCTTTTTGATACTTTGTGGAAGCAGCTATAAAAGGGAACCAAACACCCAAGAATTTCACAAACATTTGGCAAAGTAAAATGTGAGTGGGGAATTCTATAGAGTCTATTAAATAAGAATCAAAAATAGAAGCCTTTTCTGCAGTGCTTGGCTCCAAATTAATTAATCTTTTTTCCCCTGCACCATGGAGCTGAAGGGAATTTAGTTCCTGGACCAGGGATCGAACTGCCGCCCTCAGCAATGAAAGCTCAAAGTCTTATCCACTGGACTGCTGGGGAATTCCTCCAAATTAATATTTTTTTAAAAAAGATTGATGTAAGAAGTGTGTTGTAAAATTATGTTACGAAGCTGATTTAAAGCAGGGAAATACCACTCTTAAGTATAAATTGAAGATTTTTAACATGGCATAACTGGTAAAAAGTAAAAAAAAAAAAAAAAGGACCAGCTTAGGTGGTTTAGGCCAGAAGAGACAGAACTAGACCCATCAAATTAAACCAGTTGCTTCCTCTTACCCACAAAAAGGCATTACTAAGTAAGATTCAGAAGTTCAGGTCTTTATGGAGAGTAGCATAACTTTAGAGTTCTGGTAAGGTCTCTGAGTAGCTAAGCAGATGAGCACATTTTTAAAATTATACTCCAGTTGGAAAGACTATCAGACTGATTTAGGAGACCTGGCTCTACCACTGGTAATGGTAGCTCAGCTGGTAAAGAATCCACCTGGAATGCAGGAGCCCTCATTTTGATTCCTGGGTCTGGAAGATTCCCCTGGAGAAGGGATAGGCTACCCACTCTAGTATTCTTGGGATTCCTTGGTGGCTCAGACGGTAAAGAATCTGCCTGAAATTTGAGAGACCTGGGATCAATCCCTGGGTTGGGCAGATACCCTCGAGAAGGAAATGGATACCCTCTCCAGTATTCTTGCCTATGAAATCCCATAGACAGAGATGCCTGGCAGGCTACAGTCCATGGGGTCACAAAAGTCTTGGAGATGACTAGGTGACTAAACAACAATAACGAGGTGATTTGGATGTTTGCTCACGTGTGACACGAGTGTGTAAGACCTGCAATATCTCTGAGAAGTGGTAGGAGCGTGTGTGCTTCAGTCATGTCTGACTCTGTGCAACCCTATGGACTGTAGCCCACCACTCGTAGCAGCGGTAAATTAAAATTTCAGCGCCTGTAATTCTGGCCGTCTCCCTAGACAAAGAAAATTGCCCTAAAGAAGAGTCTGGTTCTAAGAAATAGGGCCGCCCATTTTGCCTACCAAGATGTTAGCCACAAAATACACGTCTCTAAGTTTACTGGTCAAAGGAGCCTGCCAAATGCACTTATGATAGTAATCACTTTCCGATTAGAATGTTTGCCAATGATAATGATTTTTTCTATTACAGTTAAAATTCAGTCCTTCTTCCCTACACCGTAAGTGTGGAGTCACTTTCTTCCAAAGACCACAGTATAGAAAGGGGTAGAAAGAGCAACTTTACAATGAGGAAACAAAAATGGCATTTTACCTCTGTGGTCTTCTCCCCAAGGATACACAACCTCAGTCTATCCCTAAGATAAATGTCAAACACATCCCAAGTAAGGGACATTCTACAAAACACCTGATTGAATAGTATTCCTCAAAACTGTCAAAGTCATGAAAGACAAGAAAAGTTTGAGAACCTATCATAGTCTAGAGGAGATATGACAACACAATGTAATGTGATAAACCTGGGTGGGATCTAGGAACAGAAAAAGGATATCAGATAAAGAAGAGCAAATGAATCTGAATAAAGAATGGACTTCAGTTAATACTAATATATGAATACTGGTTCACCCATTGTGAGCAAAGTACCACACCAAGGTAAGCTGTTACAAAAGGGAAAACTGGTGTGGAATATTTGAGAACCCTTTGTACTATCATAATAATTTTTATGAAATCTGAAACTATTCAAAAATTAAAAGTTCATTTAAAATTCCAATCTTTCTTCTTGATAATAAGCAGATATCCGGACCATTTTCACATCAAGTTTTCTAATTAATAATGGAAATAGAATCCTCTTCTCCTATGCGTCTGTGCATTTAGTCACTAAGTCGGGATCAACTCTGCCACCTTATGGACTGTGCCTGACACCCCAGAGGCCAGGCTCCTCTGTCCATGGAATTCTCTAGGCAAGAATACTGGAGTGGATGGCCATTCAATTCTCCAGGGGATCATCCTGACCTAGCGATGAAACCACGGTCTCCTGCAATGCAGGCGGACTCTTTACTACAGAGGCTCCAGGAAAGCCCCGCCCCACTCCCCCACAACCTCTGTGCGTCCCCAACCCCCACCCCACCATTGCGTGCTCCCCCCTCCCATCCTGCACTCCTCCCAACTCCGCCCCAGGCTCCTGCAAAGTTAATCTGGTCCCTTCCGCCAATGGCAAATGGGTGGTAGGTGGGACTTGGTTTGTTTGGACAAATGAAACGAAACACAGGCTCAGCACAGCGTAGCGTGGCCAATGACTGTGGGGTCGCCCCTGTAAAGAGGGTCAGGCATCCCCACGCCGTTCTTTACTGCTCCCAGCCCAGCCATTCCCGTTCCTGTTTCGGCAGAGCGCTGGCTGCAGTCTGCGAGGAAAGAAGATGGCGGCAGCTGACGGCGATGACTCGCTCAACCCCATCTCGATCCTCATAGACGAGCTCCAGAACGACGATGTTCAGCTTCGCATCGACAGCATCAAGAAGCTGCCCATCATCGCCTTGGCCCTTGGAGTCGAAAAGACCCGCAATGAGCTTCTGCCCTTCATTATAGACATCGTGTACGATGAGGACGAGGTCCTCTTTGCCCTGGCGGAGGAGCTGGGCACCTTCACGCCTCTGGTCGGAGGTCCCGAGTATGCTCACTGCCTGCTGCCACCCCTAGAGTTGCTGGCCATGGTGGATGAGGCCATAGTGCGGGACAAGGCGGTGGACTCCCTGCGGGCCATCTCGCATGAGCACTCACCCTCCCATCTCGAGGACCACTTTGTGCCACTTGTGAAGCGACTGGGGGGTGGTGAGTTGGTCACCTCCCGCATCTCAGCCTGCCGCCTTTTCTCCGTCTGCTACCCTGGCGTGTCCATTGCTGTCAAGGCGGAACTTCGAAAGTGCTTTCGGGACCTGTGCTCAGATGACGACCTCTTGGTGCGGTGTGCAGCAGCCTCCAACCTGGGGGATTTCACCAAGGTGCTTGAGATGGACCACATCAAGAGTGAGATCATCCCCATATTCTCCAACCTGGCCTGTGACGAGCAGGATTCGGTGCGGCTGCTAATGGTGGAAGTGTGTGTGAACATTGCCCAGCTCCTGCCCCAGGAGGCCCTGGAGGCCCTGGTGATGATCACTCTGTGCCAGGCTGCTGAGGACACATCCTGGCGCGTCCGTTACATGGTGGCCAACAAGTTCACAGAGCTCCAGACAGCAGTGGGGCCTGAGGTCACCAAGACGGACCTGGTCCCTGCCTTCCAGAACCTGATCAAAGACTGTGAGCCCGAGGTGAGGGCCGCCGCCTCCCTCAAGCTCAAAGAATTCTGTGAAAATCTCTCCGCTGACTATCGGGAGAATGTGATCCTGACCGAGATCTTGCCTTGCAGCAAGGAGCTGGTCTCGGACACCAACCAGCATGTCAGGTCAGCCCTGGCCTCCATCATCATGGGCCTCTCCCACATCCTGGCCAAAGATAACACCATCAAGCACCTCATGCCCGTCTTCCTGGCTCTGCTGAAGGATGAGTGCCCAGATGTGCGGCTGAACATCATCTCCAACCTCGATTGCGTGAAAGAGGTGATCGGCATCCAGCAGCTGTCCCAGTTCCTGCTCCCCAGCATCATGGAGCTTGCGGGGGATGCCACGTGGCGGGTGCGTCTGGCCGTCGTTGAGTACATGCCTCTGCTGGCTGGACAGTTTGGGCTGGAGTTCTTTGATGCTCAGTTCCACTCCTTGTGCATGTCCTGGCTTGTGGATCATGTCTATGCCATCCGCGAGGCGGCCACCAACAACCTGAAGAAGCTGGTGGAGCAGTTTGGGAAGGAGTGGGCCCTTGCCACTGTCATCCCCAGGGTCCTGACCCTGTCTGAGGAACCCAATTACCTGCACCGCATGACTGTGCTCTTCTGCATCAGTGTGCTGTCTAAGGTCTGTGGGCAGGACATCACCACCAAACACATGCTGCCCACAGTGCTGTATATGGCTGAGGACCCTGTTGCCAATGTCCGCTTCAACGTGGCCAAGTCCCTACAGAAGATCGGGTCCATCCTGGACAACAGCACGCTGCAGACCAAGGTCAAGCCCATCCTGGAGAAGCTGACCCAGGACCAGGACATGGATGTCAAGTACTTCGCCCAGGAGGCTCTGACTGTCCTGTCTCTCACCTGATGCTGGAAGAGGAGCCAACGCCAGCCTCTGGTATTCACCCTCCCCTCTCCCCCGAGTCCCTCCCTTGGGGGGACAGTGCCCTGGGCTCTCACTCCCTGTGCATGGTCTGATCCCAGGCCCCTCCCCCAGCACAGTTCCTGGCCCCAGCCTGGGAATCCAACTTCTCACCGTCCACTCCCACGGGGTTGGGGGTGCCCGAGGTGGGACAGGGCAGAGACCTTAGGAGCAAGGGTTGTTCCTGCTGCGCTGGGGGTAGATGCAGGCATCTCAGGTTGCAGGCTTCTGCTGCTATAACGGGGACCCCTGCCCCATCGATTTCTCCACCTCTCTTCCTTCCCCCTCAGTTGGTTGTTTGTGTCAGTTGTGCCATTTTTATTTTATTCCTTTTACCCCCTTTTCACAGAGAAATAAAGGTCTAGAAATTTTTAAAAAACAATGAAAATAGATTCATGGGAAAATACATGTTTCCGCCAAAAAAAAGGTAGCTCTTTCTACAAATCACAAGGATTCTTACTGTTTTAACACCTTCCAATCTTCGTAATTTGCATCATTATTGTCCTAAAAAATAAGTGAAAAGATTGTCATGTTTTCATATTTTTCTCCCTTCTCTTTAGCTGGACATGAATATTCACCTTTTTCCTATTTGAGTTATTGCCTGTTTTCCCACATCAGCTTAAGTGAATAATATTGTAAGCCTCAATTAATTGTATCTTGAATCTGTAGATTCAATTTCCTTATCCTGGACCCTTTTATTTAATGAACCTAAATAATTCTATTAAACATGAGGCATTCAGCTTCCCTCTAATTATCTGGAGAACCCTGGGAGAGAACTGGGGCCACTTTGTTCCAGCTAACCTTAGACTGAGGTGGAAAGTCATCCTCCAGCTCTTTTTGATACTTTGTGGAAGCAGCTATAAAAGGGAACCAAACACCCAAGAATTTCACAAACATTTGGCAAAGTAAAATGTGAGTGGGGAATTCTATAGAGTCTATTAAATAAGAATCAAAAATAGAAGCCTTTTCTGCAGTGCTTGGCTCCAAATTAATTAATCTTTTTTCCCCTGCACCATGGAGCTGAAGGGAATTTAGTTCCTGGACCAGGGATCGAACTGCCGCCCTCAGCAATGAAAGCTCAAAGTCTTATCCACTGGACTGCTGGGGAATTCCTCCAAATTAATATTTTTTTAAAAAAGATTGATGTAAGAAGTGTGTTGTAAAATTATGTTACGAAGCTGATTTAAAGCAGGGAAATACCACTCTTAAGTATAAATTGAAGATTTTTAACATGGCATAACTGGTAAAAAGTAAAAAAAAAAAAAAAGGACCAGCTTAGGTGGTTTAGGCCAGAAGAGACAGAACTAGACCCATCAAATTAAACCAGTTGCTTCCTCTTACCCACAAAAAGACATTACTAAGTAAGATTCAGAAGTTCAGGTCTTTATGGAGAGTAGCATAACTAGAGTTCTGGTAAGGTCTCTGAGTAGCTAAGCAGATGAGCACATTTTTAAAATTATACTCCAGTTGGAAAGACTATCAGACTGATTTAGGAGACCTGGCTCTACCACTGGTAATGGTAGCTCAGCTGGTAAAGAATCCACCTGGAATGCAGGAGCCCTCATTTTGATTCCTGGGTCTGGAAGATTCCCCTGGAGAAGGGATAGGCTACCCACTCGAGTATTCTTGGGATTCCTTGGTGGCTCAGACGGTAAAGAATCTGCCTGAAATTTGAGAGACCTGGGATCAATCCCTGGGTTGGGCAGATACCCTCGAGAAGGAAATGGATACCCTCTCCAGTATTCTTGCCTATGAAATCCCATAGACAGAGATGCCTGGCAGGCTACAGTCCATGGGGTCACAAAAGTCTTGGAGATGACTAGGTGACTAAACAACAATAACGAGGTGATTTGGATGTTTGCTCACGTGTGACACGAGTGTGTAAGACCTGCAATATCTCTGAGAAGTGGTAGGAGCGTGTGTGCTTCAGTCATGTCTGACTCTGTGCAACCCTATGGACTGTAGCCCACCACTCGTAGCAGCGGTAAATTAAAATTTCAGCGCCTGTAATTCTGGCCGTCTCCCTAGACAAAGAAAATTGCCCTAAAGAAGAGTCTGGTTCTAAGAAATAGGGCCGCCCATTTTGCCTACCAAGATGTTAGCCACAAAATACACGTCTCTAAGTTTACTGGTCAAAGGAGCCTGCCAAATGCACTTATGATAGTAATCACTTTCCGATTAGAATGTTTGCCAATGATAATGATTTTTTCTATTACAGTTAAAATTCAGTCCTTCTTCCCTACACCGTAAGTGTGGAGTCACTTTCTTCCAAAGACCACAGTATAGAAAGGGGTAGAAAGAGCAACTTTACAATGAGGAAACAAAAATGGCATTTTACCTCTGTGGTCTTCTCCCCAAGGATACACAACCTCAGTCTATCCCTAAGATAAATGTCAAACACATCCCAAGTAAGGGACATTCTACAAAACACCTGATTGAATAGTATTCCTCAAAACTGTCAAAGTCATGAAAGACAAGAAAAGTTTGAGAACCTATCATAGTCTAGAGGAGATATGACAACACAATGTAATGTGATAAACCTGGGTGGGATCTAGGAACAGAAAAAGGATATCAGATAAAGAAGAGCAAATGAATCTGAATAAAGAATGGACTTCAGTTAATACTAATATATGAATACTGGTTCACCCATTGTGAGCAAAGTACCACACCAAGGTAAGCTGTTACAAAAGGGAAAACTGGTGTGGAATATTTGAGAACCCTTTGTACTATCATAATAATTTTTATGAAATCTGAAACTATTCAAAAATTAAAAGTTCATTTAAAATTCCAATCTTTCTTCTTGATAATAAGCAGATATCCGGACCATTTTCACATCAAGTTTTCTAATTAATAATGGAAATAGAATCCTCTTCTCCTATGCGTCTGTGCATTTAGTCACTAAGTCGGGATCAACTCTGCCACCTTATGGACTGTGCCTGACACCCCAGAGGCCAGGCTCCTCTGTCCATGGAATTCTCTAGGCAAGAATACTGGAGTGGATGGCCATTCAATTCTCCAGGGGATCATCCTGACCTAGCGATGAAACCACGGTCTCCTGCAATGCAGGCGGACTCTTTACTACAGAGGCTCCAGGAAAGCCCCGCCCCACTCCCCCACAACCTCTGTGCGTCCCCAACCCCCACCCCACCATTGCGTGCTCCCCCCTCCCGTCCTGCACTCCTCCCAACTCCGCCCCAGGCTCCTGCAAAGTTAATCTGGTCCCTTCCGCCAATGGCAAATGGGTGGTAGGTGGGACTTGGTTTGTTTGGACAAATGAAACGAAACGCAGGCTCAGCACAGCGTAGCGTGGCCAATGACTGTGGGGTCGCCCCTGTAAAGAGGGTCAGGCATCCCCACGCCGTTCTTTACTGCTCCCAGCCCAGCCATTCCCGTTCCTGTTTCGGCAGAGCGCTGGCTGCAGTCTGCGAGGAAAGAAGATGGCGGCAGCTGACGGCGATGACTCGCTCAACCCGATCTCGATCCTCATAGACGAGCTCCAGAACGACGATGTTCAGCTTCGCATCGACAGCATCAAGAAGCTGCCCATCATCGCCTTGGCCCTTGGAGTCGAAAAGACCCGCAATGAGCTTCTGCCCTTCATTATAGACATCGTGCACGATGAGGATGAGGTCCTCTTTGCCCTGGCGGAGGAGCTGGGCACCTTCACGCCTCTGGTCGGAGGTCCCGAGTATGCTCACTGCCTGCTGCCACCCCTAGAGTTGCTGGCCATGGTGGATGAGGCCATAGTGCGGGACAAGGCGGTGGACTCCCTGCGGGCCATCTCGCATGAGCACTCACCCTCCCATCTCGAGGACCACTTTGTGCCACTTGTGAAGCGACTGGGGGGTGGTGAGTTGGTCACCTCCCGCATCTCAGCCTGCCGCCTTTTCTCCGTCTGCTACCCTGGCGTGTCCATTGCTGTCAAGGCGGAACTTCGAAAGTGCTTTCGGGACCTGTGCTCAGATGACGACCTCTTGGTGCGGTGTGCAGCAGCCTCCAACCTGGGGGATTTCACCAAGGTGCTTGAGATGGACCACATCAAGAGTGAGATCATCCCCATATTCTCCAACCTGGCCTGTGATGAGCAGGATTCGGTGCGGCTGCTAATGGTGGAAGTGTTCGTGAACATCGCCCAGCTCCTGCCCCATGAGGCCCTGGAGGCCCTGGTGATGATCACTCTGTGCCAGGCTGCTGAGGACACATCCTGGCGCGTCCGTTACATGGTGGCCAACAAGTTCACAGAGCTCCAGACAGCAGTGGGGCCTGAGGTCACCAAGACGGACCTGGTCCCTGCCTTCCAGAACCTGATCAAAGACTGTGAGCCCGAGGTGAGGGCCGCCGCCTCCCTCAAGCTCAAAGAATTCTGTGAAAATCTCTCCGCTGACTATCGGGAGAATGTGATCCTGACCGAGATCTTGCCTTGCAGCAAGGAGCTGGTCTCGGACACCAACCAGCATGTCAGGTCAGCCCTGGCCTCCGTCATCATGGGCCTCTCCCACATCCTGGCCAAAGATAACACCATTAAGCACCTCGTGCCCGTCTTCCTGGCTCTGCTGAAGGATGAGTGCCCAGATGTGCGGCTGAACATCATCTCCAACCTCGATTGCGTGAAAGAGGTGATCGGCATCCAGCAGCTGTCCCAGTTCCTGCTCCCCAGCATCATGGAGCTTGCGGGGGATGCCAAGTGGCGGGTGCGTCTGGCCGTCGTTGAGTACATGCCTCTGCTGGCTGGACAGCTTGGGCTGGAGTTCTTTGATGCTCAGTTCCACTCCTTGTGCATGTCCTGGCTTGTGGATCATGTCTATGCCATCCGCGAGGCGGCCACCAACAACCTGAAGAAGCTGGTGGAGCAGTTTGGGAAGGAGTGGGCCCTTGCCACTGTCATCCCCAGGGTCCTGACCCTGTCTGAGGAACCCAATTACCTGCACCGCATGACTGTGCTCTTCTGCATCAGTGTGCTGTCTAAGGTCTGTGGGCAGGACATCACCACCAAGCACATGCTGCCCACAGTGCTGTATATGGCTGAGGACCCTGTTGCCAATGTCCGCTTCAACGTGGCCAAGTCCCTACAGAAGATCGGGTCCATCCTGGACAACAGCACGCTGCAGACCAAGGTCAAGCCCATCCTGGAGAAGCTGACCCAGGACCAGGACATGGATGTCAAGTACTTCGCCCAGGAGGCTCTGACTGTCCTGTCTCTCGCCTGATGCTGGAAGAGGAGCCAACGCCAGCCTCTGGTATTCACCCTCCCCTCTCCCCCGAGTCCCTCCCTTGGGGCGACAGTGCCCTGAGCTCTCAATCCCTGAGCATGATCTGATCCCAGTCCCCTCCCCCAGCACAGTTCCTGGCCCCAGCCTGGGAATCCAACTTCTCACCGTCCACTCCCACGGGGTTGGGGGTGCCCGAGGTGGGACAGGGCAGAGACCTTAGGAGCAAGGGTTGTTCCTGCTGCGCTGGGGGTAGATGCAGGCATCTCAGGTTGCAGGCTTCTGCTGCTATAACGGGGACCCCTGCCCCATCGATTTCTCCACCTCTCTTCCTTCCCCCTCAGTTGGTTGTTTGTGTCAGTTGTGCCATTTTTATTTTATTCCTTTTACCCCCTTTTCACAGAGAAATAAAGGTCTAGAAATTTTTAAAAAACAATGAAAATAGATTCATGGGAAAATACATGTTTCCGCCAAAAAAAAGGTAGCTCTTTCTACAAATCACAAGGATTCTTACTGTTTTATTAACACCTTCCAATCTTCGTAATTTGCATCATTATTGTCCTAAAAAATAAGTGAAAAGATTGTCATGTTTTCATATTTTTCTCCCTTCTCTTTAGCTGGACATGAATATTCACCTTTTTCCTATTTGAGTTATTGCCTGTTTTCCCACATCAGCTTAAGTGAATAATATTGTAAGCCTCAATTAATTGTATCTTGAATCTGCAGATTCAATTTCCTTATCCTGGACCCTTTTATTTAATGAACCTAAATAATTCTATTAAACATGAGGCATTCAGCTTCCCTCTAATTATCTGGAGAACTCTGGGAGAGAACTGGGGCCACTTTGTTCCAGCTAACCTTAGACTGAGGTGGAAAGTCATCCTCCAGCTCTTTTTGATACTTTGTGGAAGCAGCTATAAAAGGGAACCAAACACCCAAGAATTTCACAAACATTTGGCAAAGTAAAATGTGAGTGGGGAATTCTATAGAGTCTATTAAATAAGAATCAAAAATAGAAGCCTTTTCTGCAGTGCTTGGCTCCAAATTAATTAATCTTTTTTCCCCTGCACCATGGAGCTGAAGGGAATTTAGTTCCTGGACCAGGGATCGAACTGCCGCCCTCAGCAATGAAAGCTCAAAGTCTTATCCACTGGACTGCTGGGGAATTCCTCCAAATTAATATTTTTTTAAAAAAGATTGATGTAAGAAGTGTGTTGTAAAATTATGTTACGAAGCTGATTTAAAGCAGGGAAATACCACTCTTAAGTATAAATTGAAGATTTTTAACATGGCATAACTGGTAAAAAGTAAAAAAAAAAAAAAAGGACCAGCTTAGGTGGTTTAGGCCAGAAGAGACAGAACTAGACCCATCAAATTAAACCAGTTGCTTCCTCTTACCCACAAAAAGACATTACTAAGTAAGATTCAGAAGTTCAGGTCTTTATGGAGAGTAGCATAACTAGAGTTCTGGTAAGGTCTCTGAGTAGCTAAGCAGATGAGCACATTTTTAAAATTATACTCCAGTTGGAAAGACTATCAGACTGATTTAGGAGACCTGGCTCTACCACTGGTAATGGTAGCTCAGCTGGTAAAGAATCCACCTGGAATGCAGGAGCCCTCATTTTGATTCCTGGGTCTGGAAGATTCCCCTGGAGAAGGGATAGGCTACCCACTCGAGTATTCTTGGGATTCCTTGGTGGCTCAGACGGTAAAGAATCTGCCTGAAATTTGAGAGACCTGGGATCAATCCCTGGGTTGGGCAGATACCCTCGAGAAGGAAATGGATACCCTCTCCAGTATTCTTGCCTATGAAATCCCATAGACAGAGATGCCTGGCAGGCTACAGTCCATGGGGTCACAAAAGTCTTGGAGATGACTAGGTGACTAAACAACAATAACGAGGTGATTTGGATGTTTGCTCACGTGTGACACGAGTGTGTAAGACCTGCAATATCTCTGAGAAGTGGTAGGAGCGTGTGTGCTTCAGTCATGTCTGACTCTGTGCAACCCTATGGACTGTAGCCCACCACTCGTAGCAGCGGTAAATTAAAATTTCAGCGCCTGTAATTCTGGCCGTCTCCCTAGACAAAGAAAATTGCCCTAAAGAAGAGTCTGGTTCTAAGAAATAGGGCCGCCCATTTTGCCTACCAAGATGTTAGCCACAAAATACACGTCTCTAAGTTTACTGGTCAAAGGAGCCTGCCAAATGCACTTATGATAGTAATCACTTTCCGATTAGAATGTTTGCCAATGATAATGATTTTTTCTATTACAGTTAAAATTCAGTCCTTCTTCCCTACACCGTAAGTGTGGAGTCACTTTCTTCCAAAGACCACAGTATAGAAAGGGGTAGAAAGAGCAACTTTACAATGAGGAAACAAAAATGGCATTTTACCTCTGTGGTCTTCTCCCCAAGGATACACAACCTCAGTCTATCCCTAAGATAAATGTCAAACACATCCCAAGTAAGGGACATTCTACAAAACACCTGATTGAATAGTATTCCTCAAAACTGTCAAAGTCATGAAAGACAAGAAAAGTTTGAGAACCTATCATAGTCTAGAGGAGATATGACAACACAATGTAATGTGATAAACCTGGGTGGGATCTAGGAACAGAAAAAGGATATCAGATAAAGAAGAGCAAATGAATCTGAATAAAGAATGGACTTCAGTTAATACTAATATATGAATACTGGTTCACCCATTGTGAGCAAAGTACCACACCAAGGTAAGCTGTTACAAAAGGGAAAACTGGTGTGGAATATTTGAGAACCCTTTGTACTATCATAATAATTTTTATGAAATCTGAAACTATTCAAAAATTAAAAGTTCATTTAAAATTCCAATCTTTCTTCTTGATAATAAGCAGATATCCGGACCATTTTCACATCAAGTTTTCTAATTAATAATGGAAATAGAATCCTCTTCTCCTATGCGTCTGTGCATTTAGTCACTAAGTCGGGATCAACTCTGCCACCTTATGGACTGTGCCTGACACCCCAGAGGCCAGGCTCCTCTGTCCATGGAATTCTCTAGGCAAGAATACTGGAGTGGATGGCCATTCAATTCTCCAGGGGATCATCCTGACCTAGCGATGAAACCACGGTCTCCTGCAATGCAGGCGGACTCTTTACTACAGAGGCTCCAGGAAAGCCCCGCCCCACTCCCCCACAACCTCTGTGCGTCCCCAACCCCCACCCCACCATTGCGTGCTCCCCCCTCCCGTCCTGCATTCCTCCCAACTCCGCCCCAGGCTCCTGCAAAGTTAATCTGGTCCCTTCCGCCAATGGCAAATGGGTGGTAGGTGGGACTTGGTTTGTTTGGACAAATGAAACGAAACGCAGGCTCAGCACAGCGTAGCGTGGCCAATGACTGTGGGGTCACCCCTGTAAAGAGGGTCAGGCATCCCCACGCCGTTCTTTACTGCTCCCAGCCCAGCCATTCCCGTTCCTGTTTCGGCAGAGCGCTGGCTGCAGTCTGCGAGGAAAGAAGATGGCGGCAGCTGACGACGATGACTCGCTCAACCCCATCTTGATCCTCGTAGACGGGCTCCAGAACGACGATGTTCAGCTTCGCATCGACAGCATCAAGAAGCTGCCCATCATCGCCTTGGCCCTTGGAGTCGAAAACACCCGCAATGAGCTTCTGCCCTTCATTATAGACATCGCGAACAATGAGGACGAGGTCCTCTTTGCCCTGGCGGAGGAGCTGGGCACCTTCACGCCTCTGGTCGGAGGTCCCGAGTATGCTCACTGCCTGCTGCCACCCCTAGAGGTGCTGGCCATGGTGGATGAGGCCACAGTGCGGGACAAGGCGGTGGACTCCCTGCGGGTCATCTCGCATGAGCACTCACCCTCCCATCTCGAGGACCACTTTGTGCCACTTGTGAAGCGACTGGGGGGTGGTGAGTTGGTCACCTCCCGCATCTCAGCCTGCCGCCTTTTCTCCGTCTGCTACCCTGGCGTGTCCATTGCTGTCAAGGCGGAACTTCGAAAGTGCTTTCGGGACCTGTGCTCAGATGACAACCTCTTGGTGCGGTGTGCAGCAGCCTCCAACCTGGGGGATTTCGCCAAGGTGCTTGAGTTGGACGACATCGAGAGCGAGATCATCCCCATATTCTCCAACCTGGCCTGTGACGAGCAGGATTCGGTGCGGCTGCTAATGGTGGAAGTGTGCGTGAACATCGGCCAGCTCCTGCCCCAGGAGGCCCTGGAGGCCCTGGTGATGATCACTCTGTGCCAGGCTGCTGAGGACACATCCTGGCACGTCCGTTACATGGTGGCCAACAAGTTCACAGAGCTCCAGACAGCAGTGGGGCCTGAGGTCACCAAGACGGACCTGGTCCCTGCCTTCCAGAACCTGATCAAAGACTGTGAGCCCAAGGTGAGGGCCGCCGCCTCCCTCAAGCTCAAAGAATTCTGTGAAAATCTCTCCGCTGACTATCGGGAGAATGTGATCCTGACCGAGATCTTGCCTTGCAGCAAGGAGCTGGTCTCGGACACCAACCAGCATGTCAGGTCAGCCCTGGCCTCTGTCATCATGGGCCTCTCCCACATCCTGGCCAAAGATAACACCATTAAGCACCTCGTGCCCGTCTTCCTGGCTCTGCTGAAGGATGAGTGCCCAGATGTGCGGCTGAACATCATCTCCAACCTCAATTGCGTGAAAGAGGTGATCGGCATCCAGCAGCTGTCCCAGTTCCTGCTCCCCAGCATCATGGAGCTTGCGGGGGATGCCAAGTGGCGGGTGCGTCTGGCCGTCGTTGAGTACATGCCTCTGCTGGCTGGACAGCTTGGGCTGGAGTTCTTTGATGCTCAGCTCCACTCCTTGTGCGTGTCCTGGCTTGTGGATCATGTCTATGCCATCCGCGAGGCGGCCACCAACAACCTGAAGAAGCTGGTGGAGCAGTTTGGGAAGGAGTGGGCCCTTGCCACTGTCATCCCCAGGGTCCTGACCCTGTCTGAGGAACCCAATTACCTGCACCGCATGACTGTGCTCTTCTGCATCAGTGTGCTGTCTAAGGTCTGTGGGCAGGACATCACCACCAAGCACATGCTGCCCACAGTGCTGTATATGGCTGAGGACCCTGTTGCCAATGTCCGCTTCAGCGTGGCCAAGTCCCTACAGAAGATCGGGTCCATCCTGGACAACAGCACGCTGCAGACCAAGGTCAAGCCCATCCTGGAGAAGCTGACCCAGGACCAGGACATAGATGTCAAGTACTTCGCCCAGGAGGCTCTGACTGTCCTGTCTCTCGCCTGATGCTGGAAGAGGAGCCAACGCCAGCCTCTGGTATTCACCCTCCCCTCTCCCCCGAGTCCCTCCCTTGGGGGGACAGTGCCCTGGGCTCTCACTCCCTGTGCATGGTCTGATCCCAGGCCCCTCCCCCAGCACAGTTCCTGGCCCCAGCCTGGGAATCCAACTTCTCATCGTCTACTCCCACGGGGTTGGGGGTGCCTGAGGTGGGACAGGGCAGAGACCTTAGGAGCAAGGGTTGTTCCTGCTGCGCTGGGGATAGATGCGGGCATCTCAGGTTGCAGGCTTCTGCTGCTATAACGGGGACCCCTGCCCCATCGATTTCTCCACCTCTCTTCCTTCCCCCTCAGTTGGTTGTTTGTGTCAGTTGTGCCATTTTTATTTTATTCCTTTTACCCCCTTTTCACAGAGAAATAAAGGTCTAGAAATTTTTAAAAAACAATGAAAATAGATTCATGGGAAAAATATGTTTCCGCCAAAAAAAAAGGTAGCTCTTTCTACTCATGGTTCCCTCCAGAGTGTTTTTGATCTCATTTATTTCACTATTAATTTTTAATTGATTTTTTTTTTATTTTTCTAGGTCCTTGTTAAACATTTCTTGCATCGTCTCAATCTTTGTCTCCAGGCTATTTATTTTTAACTCCATTTTGTTTTCAAGATTTTGGATCATTTTTATTATCATTATTCTAAATTCTTTTTCAGGTAGATTCCCTATTTCCTCCTCTTTTGTTTGACTTGGTGGGCTTTTTTCATGTTCCTTTAGCTGTTGGGTATTTCTCTGCCTTTTCATCTTGTTTAGATTGCTGTGTCTGGAGTGGGCTTTCTGTATTCTTGTGGTCTGAGGTTCCTTTTTATTGTGGAGGTTTCACTCAGTGGGTGGGGTTGGACAATTGGTTTGTCAAGGTTTCCTGGTTAGGGAAGCTTGTGTCAGCGTTCTGGTGCGTGGAATTGGATTTCTTCTCTCTGGAGTGCAATGGAGTGTCCAATAATGAGTTTTGCGATGGGTCTATGTGTTAGGTGTGACTTTGGACAGCCTGTATGTTGACACTCAGGTCTATGTTCCTGCGTTGCTAAAGAATTTGCGTGGTATGTTTTGTAATGGAGCTTATTGGCTACTTTGGGTGGAGGTTGGTTTTGGTGTAGATATGGAGGCTTTTGGAAGGTCTCTTATTCCTTAATGTTCCCGTGTAGTCAGGTGTTTTCTGGGTTTTATCAGGGATTTGGCTTAAGGTCTCCTGCCTCTGGATTTTTAGTTTTTTATTTGTTCAATAGTTCAAGGACTTCTCCAACTATACCGCATGTTAATTAAACTGCTAGGGGGTTTTTTTAATGGTGGAAAGATTCGTCCACCGTGAGAGGACAACCAGAGAGGTTCACAGAGTTTCATGAAGAATAGGAGGGAAGGAGGAGATAAGAGGTGAGCGGAGGAGAAAACGGGGACTCAAGAGGAGAGACAGATCTACGTCAGTTATTGTTCCCAAAGTGTTCTCCGTAGCCCAGACCACCCACAAACGATTCACAGAGTTTGGAGTTGGGAAGAGAAGGGGAAAGGAGGAAATAGAGGTGTTCTGAGGTAGAAACAGAGGAGTCAAAAAGTGGGAGAGTAGTACCACACTCCTGAATAGAAATGGGATACAGAATATTGGATTCTTTAAATGTCCAAAATTTTATATTCACATACCTACTGAAAAAAAACAAAGATTAAAAATCTAGTGTAGAAGGTTAGACTCTTTGAAATAACAAATTATTTAAAAACAAAAAACACACAAAAAATTTAGAAATCTATATGAAAGTTAAGTTTTAAAAATAGGGTTTTCTCTCTCTCTCTCTCTTTTTTTTTTTTTGGCAAGGTTATAGTGAATGAAAATGAAAAATTAAGGATTAATGGAGGCGTATTAGAGGACTTTAAAAGGAAATAGGAGAGAAAAAAAAAAGAAAAAAAAATTTAAAAAATTATTATTTTCCTAATTAAAAAATCGTAAAAAATATATGATAAATGAAAAGTTGAGGAGTAATGGGGGATAAGTAATTAGGGGAATTTTAAAAGAAAATAAAAGAGAAAAAATGAAAAATAAATTTTTAAAAAAGGAAATAAAAATTTTTTTTTAATTAAAAAAATATATATACATATATATCTAGGAATTTCTCTGGAGTTGTTGCGGTCAGCGTAGGTTCAGTTCAATTTCAGATAGCTCCTCTTTCCAGCTTACACTTCTCGGTATCTATTGGCCCCTTCCGATGAAGTCGGGTTCCCTTCAGGGTTTTAATCCTGTTGCACCCGGGTTCCTTTCTGAAGCGGTTCCCTTTGTTTATTTGGCTTCTGTTTTGCCGTCTCTTCGGTGTCTAATTTTCTGCCCATGACACAGGCGGGGTGGAGGTGATCTCTTATTTAGGTTCTCTAGTTCAGTTTAGTCATGCTACGGGGGAGGGCGGGGCGCTGCAGACTGATACGCTTCCGTGCTGGATAGCCGCTCACCGTGTTCCGGCCACACTGGGTTTTCCCGCTCACGGGTTTCAGTGTTTTCCCCATCTACACTGCTCAGGCTCCCGGCTGCTCTATATGGTAGCGGGCCATGCATTGAGTGTGGTTCCAGTTTTCGGGGTACTCCACAAAAGTGCGGATTCAATCTGTGCCTGGTTTTGTGCTTCCCGGCCTGAGTGGTTCAGGGCAGCCGGAGGCTGGGCGTACTCTCCCGGGTGCAGCACGCCTTTTCCTCCGCGGCAAGCGGCTCAGGCAGCCAGAGGCTTGGGCGCAATCTCCCGGGTACGGCGTGCTTTTTCCCCTCCGCGGCCCCATCGCGCTACCGCCAGTCAGGGTCTCAGGAAGTCTTTAGATAGGCACACCGGGGGCCTGTTTGGCGAGTGTGGAGGGGGTGGCTTCTCTCAGGGCTGAGTTTGCCTTTTTCCCCTACCCCGTCTCCTACCTCCAACGGGGATGGGACGGCCTCTTCTCTGGAGTTTCTCAGTCCCTTTGTTTTGTGAAACTGCCGGCAGTGTGTTCGGGTCCGGTTTATTTTGACCCTTGCTATCCCACAGTTTTAAAAAGCTCCCTCTGGATTGCTCTCAGGGTCTTCGGGATGGGCCTTACCTAAGCAATGCCGCTTGGTCCTCTTATGTTCTTCCCCCGCTTGTTGCTGGCAGGTACGGCGGTCTGGGGTACTTTCTGCTGGGAGTTGCTTTTAGGCACGTAATCTGGGCCTTGTTTAATTTTTCCTCCCAGTTAGATTGCCAAAAACTTCCCCCAGTCCCGCCAGTGCGAGGGTTTCCTGGTGATGGAAACTTCTTCTTTAGACTCCCTTCCCGGGAGGTATCTCCATCCCGTAGCTCTTTTGACTCCATTTTTATCTTTTATATTTTGTCCTACCTCCCTATGAAGCAAATGGGCTGCTTTTCTGGGCGCTGATGTCCTCTGCTAAGCGATCAGAAGTTGTTTTGTGAAATTTTGCTCAGCGTTCAAATGTTTTTCGATGATATTTGTAGGGGAGAAGTGAGTCTCCCCGTCCTATTCCTCCACCACTCTTGGCTCCTCCCAGAGGTAAAATATGCTCTTTCTACAAATCACAAGGATTTCTTACTGTTTTAACCACCTTCCAATCTTCGTAATTTGCATCATTATTATCCTAAAAAAATTAAGTGGAAAAGATTGTCATGTTTTCATATTTTTTCTTCACTTCTCTTTAGCTGGACAGTGATTATTCACCTTTTTCCTATTTGATGAGTTATTGCCTGTTTTTCCCACATCACGCTTAAGTGAATAATATTGTAAGCCTCAATTAATTGTATCTTGAATCTGCAGATTCCCCCCCCAAAAATTTTTTATTTTCCTTATCCTGGACCCTTTTATTTAATGACCTAAATAATTCTATTAAACAATGGGCATTCAGCTCTTCCCTCTAATTATCTGGAGAAATCTGGATGAGATACTGGGGCCACTTTGTTCCCGCTAAACCTAAGACTGAGGTGGAAAGTCATCCTACCAGCTTTTTTTGATACTTTGTGGAAGCAGCTATTAAAAGGGAACCAAGCAACCAAGAATTTCACAAACATTTGGCAAAGTAATGTGAGTGGGGAATTTATATACGAGTCTATTAATAAGAATCAAAAAATCAGAAAGCCTTTTCTTGCAGTGCTTTGGCTCCAAATTAATTAATCTTTTTTCCACTGCACCATGGTGCTTGAAGGGTATTTAGTTCCTGGACCAGGGGTCGAACTGCCGCCCTCAGCAATGAAAATGCTCAAAGTCAATCCACTGGACTGCTGGGAATTCTCCAAAATATATTTTTTTAAAAAAAGATTCATGTAAGAAGTGTGTTGTAAAGTTATGTTACGAGCTGATTTAATAAAGCAGGGAAATACCACTTCTTAGGTATAAATTCGAAGATTTTTTAACATGGCATAAACTGGTAAAAAGTAAGAAAAAAAAGGTCCGCATAGGTGGTTTAGGCCAGAGGAGGACAGAAACTAGACCCATCAAATTAAACCAGTTGACTTCTCTTACCCACAAAAGACATTATAAGTAAGATTCAGAAAGATTCAGGTCTTTATGGAGAGTAGCATAAATTTAGAGTTCCATGGTAATGGTCTATGAGTAGCTAAGCAGATGAGGCACATTTTAAAAGTTATACTCAGTTTGGGAAAGACTATCAGACTGATTTAGGGACCTGGCTGTACCACTGGTAATGGTAGCTCAAAAAAAAAGCTGGTAAAGAATCACACCTGGGAATGCAGGAGCCTCATTTTGATTCCTGGGTCTGGAAGATTCCCCTGGAGAAGGGACTGGCTGCCCACTCTAGTATTCTTGAGATTCCCTGGTGGCTCAGACGGTAAAGAATCCACTTGAAATGTGGGAGACCTGGGTTCGATCCCTGGGTTGGGTAGTTCCCCTGGAGAAAGAAATGGCAACACACTCCATTTTTCTTGCCTGGAGGATCCCCATGGACAGTGGAACTGGCAGGCCACAGTCCATGGGGTCACAAAGAGTCAGACACAACTGAGCGACTAAGCACAGCACCTGATGAACAGGGGTTTGTTTTCTCCTTCATAAAAAAGTAATCATCACACATTTGAACAGGAGCTCATAGTTCCCAATAGACTTTTTGTATACTGTGTCATTTCATCCTGACAAAAAAACAATACAATTTATAAGGCAGGTATTTTCTTACTTTCACAGATGAGGAAACAGAGTTTAATGAATTTATGCCATGAGTTGGGTCACACAATGAGAAAGTGGAAAGCAGGAACTCGACCTCAGGTTTTCTGACTTCAGTTCTCTGCTCTTCACACATCACCACAAAGCTATCTAAAGATGCCTTTTGCTCTAAATTTCCATTACCCTTTGACTAAAATATGGCTTTGAAATTTCAGTGCATAATCTCCAGCTAACTAAATATGAATGTTCCTACATCTCCACTTCCCAAAAGTCAATATGTTTTTCCATTTTAAAATGAGAAAAAAGATTGGAGATTTTTAAAAACATAAGAATCAATCATAATTTTAGCATCTTTTATAGATTTAAAGGGCTTTGTCTTGCTTTAAAAAAAATCGAAGCAGTTCTTCAGAGGAGCATAGGGATTCTTAATAAAGCTGCAGTCTATACTTGGACCAATATATTATCGCAAAACAACATGAGTCACAGGGTCCATGAGCTTGTTTTGTTCCTCGGTCTAAATTGTGGTAGGTGATAAATAACACATTCCCTCAAAGGTTAAAGTAATGAAGAGCAAATCAGTAGGTTTTTTTCCATAAATCATGTTTTAAAACTACAGTTAGACAATATTCCCCCACTTTTGGCGTTTCAAACTATGAAATGAGAATCTAAGTGTTAAAATTAGATTACGAGGACGTGAAGTAAGTATTTGGTAAAATTCTGGCACTGCCAATTCTCTGTGTAAGTATCAATTACACAAGTAATGATTTCAAATTATGTTGAGGAGTAATCCAAAAAAAAATTCTAAATATTACCTCAGAAGTTAGAGAGGCAGACTGGTCTTTAAAATGCTAGATTTTTTTTGAGATCTCAGTCTTTTGTTTGTTTGTTTTCCATTTATTTTTATTAGTTGGAGGCTAATTACTTTACAATATTGTAGTGGTTTTTGCCATACATTGACATGAATCAGCCATGGATTTACATGTAATTCCCCATCCTGATCCCCCCGCCATGCCCCCCCCCAAAAAAAGACTGTGATCTCAAATCATAGGTCCTTTTTACCAGGACTGATGTTAATGTTAGATGTTATGAGTACATATATTTAATTAAAAACATAGCTTGACTTCCAAAGTTTTCTAGGCCTTAACCTGATGCTTGATGTTCAGATATTACTGTTCCAAAACAAATAGAAAACCAAGACTAGCCTCCTTGGAAAAAATATTCACCTTTCCAAATAGATTGGCTAGATATTTAATTCTTTAAATAATTAAATTCGCTGTCTATTTCATAGATTTTTTTATAACAAATGAGATAATTCATTATAGTGAAAGAAGAATATTAATTTGGGTTCTGTTTTGGTATAATCCCATGGTTCATAAGAATAAACAGCTAGGGACTGATTTTATTTAGGAAAAGAAAAACAGATTAATTAGATAACCATATCAAATAGTAGAAAAGTAAAAAGGATAAATTTTACTGGATTTACTGGATTACTGAAATATGCAATTAACTATTCTCATATTTCAAGTGGAAACAAAACATGGGATAACAATAAATATCTAGATTATAATGACCTTAGGAAGAAAAAAAAATACTAGATTTATCTTTATCTTCAAGAGATATCCACACTTCTATGCTGATCGCAGCATCGTAAGCCATAGTCCAGATATGGTAACAACTCAAGTGTCTATCAACACTTGATGAATGGATAATGAAAATGTGGTACATATATGGAATATTATTTATTCTGTAAAAAGAAGGAAATTCTGTCATTTGCAACAACACAGATGAAAGTGGAAGACATTATGGTTAGTGATATAAGCCAGACAGAGAAAAATACTGCATTATCTCACTCATATGTGGAATCTAAAAAGTGAACTCATAAAAGTAGAAAGTAGGATGGTGGTGGCCAGGAGCTGGTGGTGTGAAGGGTGGGAGGGAATGGGGGCTATTGGTCAAAGGGTACATAATTTCAGTTATGCAGGATGAATATGTTCTGGAGATCTAATGTACTGTATGGTAAGTATAGTTAAAAATATAGTATTGCATACTTGAAATTTGCTACGAGAATAGATCTTAAGTTTTCTTAATGAACACAAATGGTAACTATGTGCGTTGATGGATATGTTAATTACCTTGATGGTGGTGACCATTGCACAGTGTATACGTACATCAAAACATCATGTTGTAACTTTAAATATATATAATTTTTAGTTGTCAAATATACTTCATTAAAGCTAGGGAAAATAATTATATTTCTCCTAAAATAGCTACAAACTTGGAAAACCAAAATTATTTCACTAGTCATACAGAACACACACACATATGTACAACTGCCTCTGTTTTTGAATCCTATTAAAAGTACAGGAGAAAGAGAACATACAAATAAATCTATATTAGCACTAGAAAGTTGAGGAAGGTATCATCAGAGAACCAGAGCAGTAAGGAAAGACTTAAAGCAAGTCAAACTGACAGAAAATCTCAACACTATTAAAGAAATTGTAAACTTATCAGGACAAAAGGTAGGAACATGCAAGGAAATGTGTATTTTCTCAGAAACCTGAAATAATCCCCAAACTAGAGCCATGGAGGCTTGGAAAAGGAAGGGGCAGTAAGTAAACAGGTGATTAAAGGAATAGAAAGGAGTTGGACTGATCCCCTAACCACAGAACCATGACTGTGGCATTTGCTACAGACTCTAAAGTATTCTCACCTGGAAAATGACATGGACAGAGGAACCTGGTGTGCTGCAGTCCAGAGGGTGGCAAGGAGTCAGACATGACTGAGTGAGCACACACTGAAGAATTTAGAACAACTCTGTATATAAGACTAGAGTTTTGACAAATACCGTCAGAATGCCCCTTGTGGTAAGAGAAGGAGGACACTGCCATGAGTCATGTAAGGCCATTATGAGGGAACAGAAGACCCTGCACCCAAGAAACAAGCTCTCCATACACCCTAAATGAAAGGACACCCCTACAACATATAGACCACCATCCAACCACCCAATATATACAAACTCTAAACTCAACCATAAATAACCCCCAAACCCTATACAAATAACCCTCCACTATTGCTACCCACCTACACCTCAAATATTCTATACCTCATTCTCAGCATCTTCAGAAACCCCACTCCATCACCTCCAATCAACAACTCAAACTACCACATAATACACTCGCTCCCATCACCCCATATCAACCAACCTGTCAGTAATACTCCCAACATAACGTTTACCACCTCTTCACGTTACCACTGTCCCAAACCACTACCCCCACCCACACCACACTACATTTCACCACCCACCCCCCCCCCCCCCCCATCCCTCCCCAACCCCCCCAACCCCACCCACTCCTCCCAACCCACCCCCATTCCCCTCCAATACCTACCCCTTCCACCACACCCTGCCCCACAACCATACTATACACCCCCCCATCAATCCCTGTATACACAACACACTCGTATAACCATCCCCTATCACTAGCCTACACAAATTACCTGTCCTAACTCCAAGATAACCCCCCCACCCCACATCGACTCTCCGACCCCCACCCTCTCCTCTTCCTTTGTCTACCCCCTATCCCTGTGTGTGTTAAACCAAAAACCAACCAAAAATAACCTACTTCAGTGTACACCAGTGTGTCCTGTGCTCTAATCACTATACAACACCTCACTGTACCCCTCGCTACCATAGTAATCCCCCACGCTTCTCACCCACTGTCACCATCTCCCACCCTCATCCTCCCCCCCAAACCCACCCCTCACCCCAACTGTAACCCCACTTTCTCTACATACCTATTAATTCTGAGATACATCTCACCTCATCTATTAAATCCCCCTAATATGATCTGTCTCATCTCATCCTCCTGTTCCCTTATAATCATCGATATCTCTACATCTAAATCCCACATAATAATGAATATACCCCAAACCCCACCTCACCAGTTAACATAGACCCCCCCCCCATAGACATATACCCAACCTCTCACCACTAGAGAGTCAAAACCCATCTACCCACCTACCCCCCCCCCCCCCCCCCCCCCCCCCCCCCCCCACCAAACTCCTACACTACCTACTCAATATCCTTCATTCCTCATCTCCCAATGTGCTCCCCATCCACATCCTACATCACACACCGTTCACCCCATGCTATACACAAAACCAGAACTACTGTCACACCTCATAACTTAACTCAAAACGAGTCAACATACAACCCAATCCACCCCCTACTCCCAACATGCCACACACTATCACACGATACGAAAAACTACTTTCCGTGCTCACTCCACATACTTTACCACACACACCCCCAAAACAAATACTATACAGATACTCGATGAACCTCCTAACACACTTACCCTCACAACGATATGGAATGTGGGACACTCTAGCCTTATACTATAGTAACTCCTTCATACAGACATACCCACCACCTTACTCCCCTAAAATCTTGGAGTACTTCTCCGTGACCTCCGTTGAGTCCATTTCCCCCCATGAAATCTATTCGCAACTTGTGCCATAGCGTACACTTTACCCTCTAATAATCACTACTTAAACATGATACCGTTACAGCTAGACCCCATCTGTCTCAACTCAATGTCGATAATAAATGATACAGTAACACACAATGTACCTCCTCTACACTATCCTCGTGAAATACAACACTTATGAATACATCACTAGCACCTCCTAAACATGCCAGCAAATCATCACTGTACAAAGTACTAAACTACGATTACTGTACACCAGTTCTATACTTCACTTCCAATCACGACCACATGTCTCCATACATGTCACTCTAGTCACATAATATTCACCATGTGACCAAAATCCACAAAGTCAATATATCCTGAGTACATCCTAACCACCTCTCTCATTCGTCCTTAACATGATCATAACTACTCTCCTCTGCAATCTACACGATACATACCTGAGAGCTCCCACACTATGCTGTCCCTCACGCAAACCTCACACAACACACCACCACGCAAACCGCCCCCACCCCAAAAACTTCAAGTCTAAACTCGCCTCCTCCTCATATCTACTCCACCCCCCCACCCCAACACCCCCCCCCCACCCCCACCCCCCTCCCCCCCTGACTGTACCATAAGTCCTCCACATAAATCATCTCTAATAAACCAACGTAAACTTTCAAACAGTGTTCCACCTCCCGAGCTGCCGAAGTGTCAATAATCTACTAAAAGAAGATAGATAGGGTAGAATGTCAATCCCCCGATCCTACCTATGTACCCCCACTCGCCCAACCACAACCCCTCTAGATGGCTCACTATCGCAGTGAGCCTCCTATCATGTTGAACCAAGTGCACCCTTGGATAAGTCTCTTAGATCTAAAGAGAAAACGTGTAGATATGACTCTACTTCTTATACTCAGTTATCTATGAATTTGATCTTAATGATCAGTACCCTTTGAGAGAGAGAACTAACTTAGTCAATCATAAGTGAACTACCACGTAACGAGAGGGAGAACTAGTGTGTACAGTGACTTCATGTGTGAATCACTCTATGTCATAATAATTTGAAATACTGTCGAGAAGGTTACCGAGGAGAACAATAGGACACCTGATAGACATTCTGAGCGAGCATGAGAAGGAACACTTTTCCAAGACATTCCAGACAACCTCCCACCAAGAATCGCAAGAAAACCGCAGAAGCCCCATGTCATACTAATCATGTTATCATGATGAATTCATTTCTAAAATATATGCTATTTTGTCTAGCTCATGCAGTAGAACAAAGAGTTGTAGCATGAAGATCTTCTTGATTAGCACAGTGCGTACATTAGAACTCATGCGCCAAGACCAAGATCTCATGTGCCCGGTCAGCGGCGAGATACAAGTGTCCAGTACACACGCCTCGCTCACAGAACTTCCACTCGCGCTATGCACTGTTTTATGTGACAAATAATCACGAAGTAGTGTTGTAGTGACAGACAGATCTAAAACTGAGCTCGCTTAGATCCTAACACCAAATAAGCCTTAGCCATGATCTGTTGCATCTATGAAAGAAAGGAGAATTGGAGTCGTGTGCTCGCTGATCTGTGTTACCTTCCTGGGTCACATGTCCTAGACCATAATATACGATATTGCCCTATTCCCCCCCCTTTTCTCCGAATACCCCATTTCATACACCCTGCACTGTCAAAACATTGTCACTAAAGTAATATTAGAAGAGAGAGAATCCCCAACCACAACACCCTTTTCACAACCCCCCCTTTCAATTCCCAATACACACAATCCTAACGTACCCAACCCGAATTTCAGCTTCTATAGTGTTCTATCACAGTAACCTAATACTACGTCTCTCCCGCACATTGCTCATTCGCCCCCTCGCAATAAATACTCATACCCCCCCCCATAGACCCAAATAAAAATCCCCATGCATCTCACTTTATGTAATGATTCTTTGTATGTCGCATCACAGTCACCACTATAAAACCTTGAACACTCAATTGTAGTGTTCCAGAATCTTTGTAGCAGAACTGTCTGCTCTTGTGTCATCATAATGCTATGAGCACTAATTAAATCGAAAGCAACATACACATTTGGACATATGCTCGTCTACCTGCCAACTTGCGCACCTCCTAGACATGTAATATACGAAATCTACAGAAAAAAGTAAATATGTTGATCTAATAGAAGTACCAAATGATATGCCATAGATGCATTTGGCTGCAAACTACCTAGAAAGAGATAACCCCAACCCACTGGTAACTTGTCTACCTCTTAATACATGGGAGGATGTCGATGCACGACGTATGTTGCGTGTCTTCCCTCTTTCCATGATTTATGTAGATCTTGCTTACGTCGCAGACTTTCGAGGTAATCAGACAAGAAAATTGGTCCACAAGCGTTTGTCTCCGTTCTAGTCCCATTACATGCAACGCTCGCCGCTGTTTTCTTAATTCACCTCCTTACATCCATAACCCCCAACCTTCTTCACCGCCGCCGAGACCATCAGTCCCCTACCCCTCACCCACACACCCCCCACCCCCCACACCCCCCCCCCCCCCCCCCCCCCACCCTCCCTTCACCCCCTTCCCCTTCCCCTATACACCCCTATCTTTACTTTTTGTACCATCTGCAAGGCAAGGTTTCGGCCGGCCCTTCATAGGTGGCGCTAAGTAGTACAGAGCCCGCCTCTGCCCAATGCTAGGAGATGCAAAACAGAGATAAGGTTCAATCCCTGGGTTGGGAGATCCCCTGGAGAATGGGTAATGGCAACCACTCCAGTATTCTTGCCTGGAGAATCCCATGGACAGAGGAGCCTGGTGGGCCACGGTCCACAGGGTCACACATAGTCGGACACGACTGAAGTGAATGAGCATGCATGCACAAGCAAAGTAATGACATATATTGGAAAAGTGTTTTTATGCCCAAATACTTCTTATTTAAAAATAACCAGTGTATGGGGTGGGGAGAGTTTGGGGGAGAATGGATACATGTATATGTATGGCTGAGTCACTTCGCTGTTTAACTGAAACTATCACAACATTGTTAATCAGCTATACCCCAATACAAATAAAAAGGTATAAGAAAATGAAAGATAATCGGTGCTATTGGAGAATGCCAAATGGGAAGATTCCAGAAGCCAAGTTTTTCTCATTTTGAAGAAAGGTGTCTTTTTTTCCTCTCTAAATTTCTGACTTTCTTAAATAATGTCACACATAAGATGTGTCACAGTTCTCCCTAGAAGTGTAAGATATAGCTAGAAGTAGTCCATTCAAAGGGAGAAAAGAGCACAACATGAGAAAAGAGACAAAGAAGAGACTTTGAAAATTAAGTCTACAAACTACAGGTTGCCTGGAAAGAGTAGGAGGGTCTCCTCTATGAGCTCAGCGTGGGTCTGTTTAAAGCTAATTCAAAACCCTTCCAAATGAGCTTATTAGATTCTAATTTGGTGGCTCAGAACCTAATAAGAATTCAGATCAAACTGTTCTTCTTTCTCAAAGAGAAAGCATTGTCAAAGAGCCAAAATTGGAGTGGGTGTTGGAGGAATTGAGTTATACAGCTTTCACATTATGATTCACCTCTCCACCAGCGAACCCTCCTCCATCTCAGTAGCATCTGTCAGACATTTTTATTCAAATTCCTTTCCACTAAGGGCAATCAGAAGCTGAAGAGATGCTCCTACAGAAGTGACCTCCACAAAAATAAAAGTCAATAATGTGGCCAGCTGACAGAGGATGTCAGAAGTGCAAACTGACGATGACAAAGAAAAAGGCAAAACTGTGTAAGGCAGGAAAAAAAAACAGTCACAGGCCAGGATGAAAAATTAGGGCAATTATCTGGATAAGTCCTCCTCAAAACGTGCTACCTGATGATTGACATAAATATGTTTTCGTCACTGGTCTCCATTTTCACAATAGATGGGACAGTGGAACTGCAGTAACAGCTTTCTATTTAAGTTTAAAGGGATTATACCTGCTTTGCTCCTGCTTTACACTTTATATCTGTTGCAAAGGAATGCTTTATAAATATAATGCTAACAGCTTGGCTTAGAATGAAAATAATAATATTTGTCTGGATTATCCAGATATCAGTTCCAATTCTTCACTTCAGTTAGACTTCTAGAATTGGGTTAACTGGAGTGACTGATTTAGAAGCAACTTATAGATCACTCTAAGTGAGCTAGGACTGGTACTGATTTACCATTTCATCTGAATTTAAAGTTTACACACATACACAGGCAATCACAAGCACACAAACTCGCACCCTCACCACGGAAACACACAAACGCATAGTCCCCTGTTTAACAGAATTTTGGGAAAGGTTATTCATATTTAGCAATGTTTAAAATTCTTTCCAAGATAACTACAATATTGGCAAATTATAATCCTACTTAACAAAAATGAGGAAGGAGAAGGAAACCACTATTTGTTGAGCACCTATTTTGCACCATGTTTTACAGTGCACATTACTTTCTTCATTTCATTAAATCTTTATATAACCCTTGTCAGGAAGGCATTGTGAGATGAGAATCCTGAGGAGGCTTAGAAAGGTCTAGTACTCCTTGCCCAAAGTCAAACATTTAAGAAAAGGCAGGCCCAAGAGACTAAACTAAGATTCATCTTGTTCTGAAATCAGACCCACTGACACTCCACAAATTTAGACTTTATGTACCACGAGGCTGCTACATAGGAGTCAGTCACTTAGTGAGTAAGGAAACCTACTGAGTAAGGAAACCTGACAGGGCAATCCAGAAAGGGAGCTCTACCTTTGTCAAATATTGTATTTTCTCTTTTCATTCTCCATAACAGGCCTATTTAGACATTTCCACCACCAAGAATAAGATTTGAGTGCAGAAAGAGACCTTAGAAAGCACCTTGGCCAAATGCCTTCCTGTGTCCTTCCCTACATTAGTCAGCTATTTGCTGATGCAGCTGAAGCCCCAATATTTCTCTCTCCATTCCCAGCTACAGGTCACAGCACACAGAAATTCAGACAATGGCAAGGGATGAAGTCAACAAGACATAATAAAGATGAACACCGATCAAAATACCAGTCATGATCTGTTTCTTTTTTCACTAGCATTTTATCCAGAGAAGAAAACTAACAGTGCTCTTAATTACACCCACAAACTTAATTACAAACACCAAAATAAATTTTAGTCAAAATTGCAGATACATAATAAAATACTCCAAGGAAGTTTATAATGCCATTTTGCCACTATCCCTTATATGCAATAATGAAAAAAGAAATTTGAAAAAAGAAAGTGAAAGAAATTTCACTTCCTCCCACCAATTTTTAAATTAACAGGTGATACTTCTGTCCTGAGTTCTAATTTCAATTCTCTGTACTTGATCCAAATATATTTAAACTAGAAAAGGAAGCAGCCCTTCTCTAACTTGTGGTTAACTAACTAGCTTCACAAACAAGTGGGGAATTGTCCTTTTTGTCAAATACTGTGTAAACTCTTTTAGCTATAATTCATAAAACAATGTACCAAGATTGGCATTATGGTACATTAAATGCAGACTCAGCTTCGTAGTCCTCTTTTCATTGTCAAGTGAGAAACTGTGAAGATAAATGAAGGGAATTTCAAGATCTAGAATGTGATACCAGCTGGTGCATGGAGGAAATAAATTCTATCAGGCTACCTGAAGTCTCCTGCTGCTGCCTGGAGCTGGGCAGTCTGCAAGGTTGTAAGAGGACCCAGTTTGTCCTTGTCTCTCTCACAGTGTAAGTGGTCAGGGTGGGGGTGGAGGAATGAGCTCTTTAACTCTGTTTAAAGAAAGAAAAAATAAATACATAAGCTGAAGGATACTTTATAGCAAAGCTAATAAATTGGATTTTAGAGACTGAGGTGGAATTTTGATGATTGATTTTAGCTATTATAGTTTAATAGATAGGAAGGCTGACATCCTGTGATGGCTAGTTTCTAAAAACAGAGGTGCATTTTTAAAACCAGACTTGTGCTTTTAACCCTCTGGATCTTGGTTGACAAAAGTCACAGTTCAACAAGATGTAAAATCAGTATTTCAGAAGTTTGAATGAACTACTTACCATTCTATGGAGCATTGTAATTCATTTTACATATTTTCAGTAGTGTCTCCAAAGTTCATTTGTGTGAGAAACATGTAATAACTACCTACTCTGTAGTGAATTCTGTGCTAAATGCTGGAGATAGTTTTAAATAAGATAAACACTCTCCTTCAGGGGCCTCCAATTTCTATAATGTAATGGTGCTGAAAACCAAACCACAAATATCCATCTGCCCTTTTACAAAATCATCTGGTGACAACAGAAAAATATGTAATGATTATACTAGCCCCTAAACTTCAAGAATGGTGTGAGATAGAGCTACTGTTTAATCAAGGATTAAATGAGTAAGATTTTTCAGTCTGGAAGGACAATGTCAGGGAGAGGTTATAATTAAAAGGTATAAAGTTGGGAATAATATGTATAATTTAAATTTAATCATGGTCATCCTGAAAGATCCAACTTTCCCTCTTAAAGATCTGGTCCATTTTCATGCCCTCAACCATAACCTCTCTCTTGGCAACTCTGAGGTAACCTCATTCTCTGTCCTATGCTGGAAAGTTCTACTAAGATATCTATTACTTGTTTGTTTTAATGTATTTATTTTAACTGGAGGATAATTACAATGTTGTGATGGTTTCTGCCATACATCAACATGAATCAGCCATGGGTATTCATGTGTCCCCCATCCTGAACCCCCTTCCACCTCTCTCCTCACCTGATCTCTCTGGGTTGTTCCAGAGCACTGGCTTTGGGTGCCCTGCTTCGTGCATCGATCTTGCACTGGTCCTATATTTGACATACGGTAATGTACATGTTTCAGTGCTGTTCTCCCAAATCATCCCACCCTCACCTTCTCCCACTGAGTCTGAAAGTCTGTTCTTTATATCTGTGTCTCCTTTGCTTTCCTGCATGTAGGATCATCATTGCTGTCTTTCTAAATTCCATAATATAGGTGTTAATATACAGTATTTGTCGTTCTCATTCTGACTTACTTCACTCTGTATAATAGGCTCCTCATTAGAACTGATTCAAATGTGTTCATTTTTATAGCTGAGTAATATTCCATTGTGTATATGTACCACGACTTCCTTACCTATTCATCTGCCAATGGACATCTAGGTTGCTTCCATGTCCTAGCTATTGTAGAGTGCTGCAATGAACATTGGGGTACATGTGTGTCTTTCAGTTCTGCTTTCCTTGGGGTATATGCCCAGCAGTAGAATTGCTGGGTTGTATGGCAGTTTTATTCCCAGTTGTTTAAAGGAATCTCCACACTGTTTTCCACAGAGGCTGTACCAGTTTGCATTCCCACCAACAGTGTAAGAGGGTTTCCTTTTCTCCACACCCTCTCCAGCATTTATTGTTTGTAGACTTTGTGATGATGGCCATTCTGACCAGTATGAGGTGATACCTCATTGTAGTTTTGACTTGCATTTCTCTGATAATGAGTGATGTTGAGCATCCTTTTCATGTGTTTATTAGGCATCTGTATGTCTTCTTTGGAGAAATGTCTGTTTAGGTCTTTTGTCCACTTTTGTATTGGGTTGTTTGTTTTTCTGGTATTGAGTTGCATGAGGTGCTTGTATATTTTTGAGATTATAAGGTTTTTAAAAAAATCAGCACCTCAGTCCTGGAATCAGCCTCCTCTCTTGCCTTCTCCATTTTTGTTATTAAGGGCGCTCTTAAATTCACTCAAATGAAAAAATTTGATATCATCTTTGACTCCATCTCCTTCTTGCACAATTAAATATATCACTAAGCTCTCTCAGGTGTCCTCCAAACCACCTTAACTTTTCCTTCCCACCCCACCACTCCAGTTCAAGTACATACAACATCATAGTTACACTGTGCTAACAACATAGTTACCACTTCATAATCTCCTTCTTGGTTCCTGGGTCTTCAGTGTCACAACTCTCCAAGCAGTCTGCACACCAAATTGGCCTCAACAAATACTTGCTAAATAAATATATGCCAAGCTAATTTCCTAAACCATCACTTCTCATCTTCTCCAGACCACCTTTGACAATTTATTCACTAACTTCAAACAACTGGAACTCCTTAGTCAAGCATTGAAGATCTTCTTTAAACATATGACCAAGATACTTTTCATGAATCTTCCCTCCTGACTCCTGCACATGGACTTACATCTCCAATTAAACTCATCCCTTCACTATCCACCCCCAAATACCCATCACTTTTCAGGGTCTTCTTGAATCTTTTCCATCTTTTAAGATGCAATAATTCTCATCTGAAGTTTACTATGTAGACCTTTTATTGTTAGAAATCTATAATATCACCTTCTAAATTCCAGTGTAACCTATTAGGTTGAAGCATATGAAATTGTCACTTTTTAATATTTTACCCAAAAAATAGAAGTTTCAATATAATAAGTGGTGTATCTTTCTGCTCCAGAGTTCCTAGGATATGCCATCCATAATGGATATTCAAAGCTATTTTATCCAGTTTTCTTTACCATCCTCATTTATAAGCTGGGTGAGGAAGTGGGTAGCTAAGAATTTACTAGTACAGAGGTGGCAGTTTCTTTCCAGCTTGATGGTCCTTCAAGACTCATCTTCACTTTGACTTAGCAGTCACATTAGCATGTCTACCCTGAAAAGACCATTTCCAGCTTCACTTAGAATAGCCTCGCCCATGGAGATAGGATGCTTCAGTCATATCCCTCTGGTAAAATTAATAGGTTCCATGTTGATTTCCTATTGGCTGGCTGCTATACAACAGAAACTTACTTCCTGGCTGTTCTGGAGGCTAGAAGTCCAAAAATGAGGTGTCATCAGAGCCATGCTTTCTCTGAGACTTTGGCTAGAATTCTTTTCCTGGATCGTCCTTGCTTCTGGTAGTCTTTATCAAGCCTTGGCGATCCTTGACTTGTAGCAGCAGCACTTCAGTCTTCTGTCTCCACTGTCACATAGCATCTCCACTCATGTCATTTTCTGTCGTCTCTTCTCCTCTTCTTGTAAGGACACCAGTCATATCAGATTAAGGACTCATCCTACTCTAGTGTGACCTCATTTTAACTAATCACATCTGCAGTGATCCCATTTCCAAATAAGATCACATTCTGAGATGTGCTGGGAGTTAAGTATTCAGTGTATCTTTTTGTATATTTTGGAGGGGGAAAAAGGTCAACCTATAGGAGGTTCATTCTTCAAAGCTGTAGTTTATCTGAAATGTATACTTTTATAGGACTTACCTTTAAATGACTGAAAATTTTAAAATTATATAAATTGAAAAGTGAAAACTGAAAGTGAAGTTGCTCAGTTGTGTCCGACTCTTTGCGACCCCATGGACTGTAGCCTACCAGGCTCCTCAGTCCATGGAATTTTCCAGGCAAGAATACTAGAGTGGGTTGCCGTTTCCTTCTCCATACATATAAATTGAAGTACACGTTTAAAGTCAGCAAGCATGCTGGCAGTATGCAGTAGCCTTCTGAACTATTATAAACTTATTCCAGTCCATAATCTTATGCATAGAATCAGTTACAATGTCCTCTTGTAACTTCCACAGTGAGGAATTCAACCCAGGCTTAAGAGGCTCCAGACTCTCATTTACTACCTGGCATGACTGTTTTTGCAACCTCTTTTCTGAATTCATGAGTTTTTACTCTCCTGTGACTGTTATTATCCGTCCTCTACAAATAAATGGAGAAAAGACATCATTTTACATTTTAACCTTCCTGCGCACTTCTGTTTCTATTTAATTCCCCTGATGTTTCCAAGCACATTCTAACTGAACTCTCCACTATCTGTCTGCACAGATTTCACTCTGGGGCCCTCTTGTCTGCTGTCTGCCTGTCATTCGTCTATCCTATTCTCCTTTAGCACCTTAGCCAACACACTAGACTGTTTCTACAATCCCTTTACACTATATACTGGAAAGAATGTTATCCAATGGAGAGAAAACTGTTGATACTCATAAAGAGAAGACTGCTGTCACACAAACTCAACCCAGAAAATTAATGTACTGAAATAGAAACTACAGGCACAAATATATTAACCACAGCATTAAATATCATAATTTTTAATCAATCATTTAAATAAAATTACACAGAGTAGAGGAACAGATACTTGTTTTCTTATTTTAATTTTATATACATTTTAAATATAAATATATAATCATTGCAGATATAACTAGTTAAGATGAAGTCATACTAGAGTAGGGTGTGTCCTTAATCTGATATATATTTTATAACAATCCAATAGAATATCAAGTAGCTATTAAAAATAATTATGAAGGTGTTTAACAACAGTGAACATGTGTATATAATATTAATAAAAATCTATCATGAAAATGTTTCTCTGATTTTAGTATAGATATGAAAATATTGTAAGAAGAGAATAGTGATACTAATTGATTCTAGAAGTGGTAGAAACATGTTTAAATGTGTGGTGAATTTTAAAGCTAGCTAATAGAAGAGCATAAATAGCATGTGCAATTATCAAACCTACTAGAGAGAAAAACTGAAAGGAATTTCAGTAAGTAAAGCAAAAGGCTAAAAAATAAAAGAGAAATCATGGTTAAGAGAAAATATGAAATAAATCAGATGGCAAGAATGCATCCTACATATCCAGAATAACAGTAAATGTAAAAGTGGTTAAATAACTATATTGAGAGAGAGAGTCTCAGAGGAAAAACACAAAATAAATTCTAGACCAGTTGTTTACAACAGACATTCTTTTTCTTATTTCACTGAAGTACAGTTGATTTACAATGGATTAATTTCCGCTCTACAGCAAAGTGACTCACTTATACATATAAATATATTCTTTTCCATTCCAGTCTTTCACAGGATATTGAAGACAGTTCCCTGTGCTATACAACAGGACCTTGTTGTTTATCCATCTATATATAATAGTTCACATCTTCTGATTCCAAATTCCTAATCCTTCCTTCTGCCTTCCTTCTCCCCCATTGACAATCAAGGTCTCTTCTCTGTGAGCCTGTTTCTGTTTTATAGATGTGTTTATTTGAGTCATATTTTAGATTCCACATATAAGTGATAAGTGATATCATATGTTATCTGTTTACTTCTGACTGACTTCACTTAGGATGATAATCTCTAGGTCTATACATGATACTGCAAATGGCATTATTTCATTCTTCTGAATGGCTGAATAGTATCCTATTTTCTATGTGAACCACATCTTCTTTATGCATTCATCTGTCAGTGGACATTTAGCTTGTTTCTATGTCTTGACTATTGTAACTAGTACCACTATGAACATAAGGGTGCATGTATCTTTTTGAATTATAGTTTTGTCTGGATACATGGATAGGAGTGGGATTGCTAGATCATATGGTAATTCTAGTTTTAGTTTTTTGAGGAACCTCCACACTGTTTTCCATAATGGCTGCACTAATTTATAGTCTCGCCAATAGTGTAAGAGAGTTCTCTTTTCCCCATACTCTCTCCAACATTTATTATTTATACACTTTTTAATGATGGCCATTCTGACCAATGTGAGGTGGTACCTCATTGTAGTTTTGATTTGCATTTCTCTAATATTTAGCGATGATAAGCATCTTTTCATGTGCTTATCAGCCATTTGTATGTCTTCTCTGAGAAATGTCTATTTAGGTCTTCTGCTCATTTTTCGATGGGGTTGTTTGCTTTTTGTCATTGAGTTGTATAAGCTGTTTCTATATTTTAGAAATTAAGACCTTGTTGATCGCATCATTTGGAAATATTTTCTCCCAATCTGTAGGTTGTCTTTTCGTTTTGCTATGGTTTCCTTTGCTGTGGAGAAGCTTGTAAGTTTGATTAGGTCCCATATGTTTCTTTTTGCTTTTATTTCTATCGCCTTGGGAGACTGACCTAAGAAAACATTGGGAATGACAGGGAATGTTTTGCCCATGTTCTCTTCTAGGAGCTTTATGGTGTCATGTCTTATGTTTAAGACATTTTGAGTTTATTTTTGTATATGGTAAGAGGGTATGTTCTAACTTCACTGATTCACATATAGCTGTTCAGCTTTCCCAGCACTACTTGCTGAAGAGATTGTCTCAAAAGGTATTCTTAAAATGAAAAATAATTCTTTAAAATACAAGGATGTAAAGCAATATCCAAGCTAGATGAAAAGTGGAGTAGATTTCAAGGTGAACATTAAAATGCACAAAAACTTTGTATTCCTTTTTATATTGACTAATGATATAATACAGCATGGAGATAAAATTATCACAAACTTTTTGTGCATGTAACAAAATGGCTTCAAAATAAATGGTAACTACTTACAAAATGAATAAACAATAAAAGGATAAATTTTGAGTCATGAATTGCAGTGGAACACTGTAATCACTTTTTGAAGAAGTTCAGTTTATAAATTAAGTCAGAAGAGTAAGATGACTGACAACTGAATGCCATATCCTAAATATCTTGTATACCATCTTTTTAAATATCCATAAAAATATTTACTAATGACCATGTTAAGCCATATGAAAATTTTCAAAAAAAATTAAAAAGAACATTTGGACCAAATTCTCTGAAAAGAGTGGAAAAAAAATTTTAATTCTGAAAACTTTGAGTAACCTTCTATGAATTTCAACAAATTTATAGATTCTTTCCAACCAAAAAAAGCAATTTTACTACATGCTACTTTACTAAAAGTTAAATGGAAAAAATCTTAAGATGCATTGAAAAACTGTATTTTAAAATCCTCTAGATATGACTGATAATCAGAGTACTACATCTCAAGACCTTGCATTGAGGGCTAAGTGATACCCAAAGAAAAATTTATTGCATTAAAAGTGTTTATTAGAAAAACATAGGCCTCCCTGGTGGCTCAGTGGTAAAGAATCTGCCTGCCAACTCAGGAGACCATGAGTTCAATCCCTGATCCAGGAGGATCCTACATGTCATGTCATGGAGTAACTAAGCCCTTGTGCCACAACTGTTGAGCCTGTGCTCTAGAGCCCACAAACGGCAACTACTGAAGCCCACATGCCCTAGAGCCCATGGTCCCCAACAAGAGAAGTCACTGCAATGAGACGCCCATGCACTGCAACTAGAGAGCAGCCCCCACTTACCACAACTAGAGAAAAGCCCAGGTAGCAATGAAGACCCAGTACAGCCAAAAATAAATAAAAATTATATTAAGAAAAGAAAACCAAAAACTTTCATATGCATGGAGTTGACCTGAATAACACTGCCAAACAGCTTGACCTGACTTTTATAGGACACTTCATGAAACAACAGCAGAATAAACATTTTTGTCAAATACACATGGAACATTCACCAAGATAAGCTATCTTCTAGGTTGTAAAACAAATCTTAACAAATTTTAAAAGACTGAAATAATACAAAATATATTCTCTGAAAATAATGTGCTGTGCATAGTTGCTCAGTTGTGTCCGACTCTTTGCGATCCCATGGACTGTAGCCTGCCAGGCTCCTCTGGCCATGGGGATTCTCCAGGCAAGAATGCTGGAGTGGATTCTCCAGGCAAGAATGCCCTGCTCCAGGGGATCTTCCCGACACAGGGATCAAACCCAGGTCTCCTGCATTGCAGGCAGATTCTTTACTGTCTGAGGTACCATAGGATTAAACAATTTTATAGAAGACAGAGCATGTGCCTCCTATTAATTTCTAAAAAAAAAAGCAAAAACAAAATAAGCAAAACAATTAAATCCATGACAGTTATATAGTTTTTTTTAAATAGTTATATATTCCAATGACACAAACAGAAGAGCAGACTGAAACACAATTCTGGAACCTGAAAAAGCAAATGAACAAGTGGTTACCTATGTAATAGAATTGAGAAAGCTGAATCCTATGCAAGCAATAGAGAACACCAAGGAATAACTTGATTTATACCACAGATCCTCCAAAATGCTTCAAAATGTGTTGTTCCAGCTATCTCTGAAGTAGAGTGATGAAATAGCTAAGACAAGAAGATAAAATCAACATCTGGTGAGGGAGAAAAAAATCTCCCTTTTCATTTCATGCAGCCAAGTAAGCTCCCTTTCCTATCCAGAAGACAGGAGTTTATTCTCTGGAGGGGAAAAAAAAAATACAGGTTCTGTAGACTGCAGGATACTATGCACAGTTAAGAGAAGGACACCACACTAAAAGTGTGGTATGTTGTGAAAGTCTGCATGCTGAATGTTAAGACTTTCTTCCTCTCTTGGCTCTCAAAATATGGCAACCAGGATTATACACCACTACCACCCCTCCTTCCCCACCCAGCAGGGAAGTGAAGGAGTATTTTTCTAGGAACTCTGACCACTAAGAAAAAATATACTCAATAGAATGACACTGTGGAGTTTCTCTACAGAAAGGTCCAGCCGGAAGCTATACTCAACAAGTCTCAGCTATCTGCAAAGAAATACCCTGATGAGCATTTTAGTGCTAGACTGTTATGCCCTAGACATTAGAAGACCTCTAAATATCTCTGTCTCTCTCTCTCTGTCTCTCTCTCTCTGTCTCTCTCTCTCTGTCTCTCTCTCTCTCTCTCTCACACACACACACACACACACACACACACACACACACACACAGGGGTGGGGGGAAAGCAAAGCAAAAGTTGGAATGGATAGATTATACAAGGGAAAGAAGGATGCTACAGAAGAAACATTTCAAGAATTAAAAAGAGCTCTTGGAAACAAAAGTTAAATGATAGCTGGACACTTCCAAGAGGTCTAACACCCCAATAAGAGAAGAGACAAAATGGAGAGGAAGAAATCATCAAAACCATTATCCAAAAATACTTCCCACAACTGAAAGACCTGAGTTTCCAGATTGAAAGGATCCACCAGTAGATAAAAATAGATCCTTTTCATGTCACATCATCAGGAAATTTTAGAACACTGAGTAGAGAGGATCCTCAAAGATTTCAGAGAGAGCAAGAGAAAAATAGGTTCTCATAAAATATCAGAATGACATCAGACTTCTCAGTGGCATCATTGGAAATCTGAAGACAAGGAGGCATTTTATTTTAAAATTCTGAAGAAAAAATTATCTCCAACCAACACCTGTATAGCCAGCTAATTTATCATTATAAAGATAATTTCTAAAAAGTCACCTTCTATGAACTCTTCTCTCTAGGGAAATCATTAAGAGAGGTGCTCTATCATAATGAGGTAGTAAACCAAGAGGACAGGAAGACATGGGATCCAGAAAACCAGGAGCCAAAGCAAGAGAGGAGAAAGGAATTCTCAGGAGGCCAGTCAAGTAAGATACTGAGATGACAATAGGAATAGCTTAGAGCCCAGCTCGGTAAGGCAAGAACTGTTCTGAAGGCTACCACAGTGATCTCTTCCAGAAGATGACACTGAATGAACACTTGACAAACATGAATATACTGGGAGGAATTTGGGGTTGATTTAGGGATAAGAATATAGAAAATGAAGCAAACATAGAAAGATAATAGCTCCAAGGCAAATTAAAAAGTTTTCTAGAAAGGAAAGTTAAACTGAGTAATCAACTGTGAATAACACTTCCTTGGTTCTCAACACTCCACAGACATTAGAACCATCTAAGGAGCTTTTAAAACTTCAGATACCCAAACCACATCTGGACAATTAAATCAATAATAGGCATCAGTATTTATGTTTTAAGCTCCCCAAGTGATTTAAATGGGCAGCCAATATGAAAACCACCGATTTAGTCATAATAATGCAAACCCGAAATATTCATGTAAGCAAAACAAGAACAAATCAGGAGCCTGGGAATATGGTTGGAAAATGGAGGGGAGGGGTGATAAAGATTAGGAGTAGGTGGGCAGAAAATTAATTCTTCCTTATATACAAAGGGAAGTCAGTTGATAAAGCTTGAAATTGAGACATCAAGAAGTAGCCACAAACACACACTATATAGAGATACAGAGATAATATCAAATGAATCTTCTAAAACACGAGAGTAAGAATATTTCTTACCTATATTATGTAAGAATATTATGTAAGAATATTTCTTACGAGCAGGGGGACTCCATGTTTCTTATAACATGCCTTATAGACCTGCTTGATTCTTTAAACTATGTGCATATGTGACTTTGACAAAAATGAAAAACAAGTTTTAGAAATAAAAGCTAAAATAATAATGTAGAAAATAACCACAAAAAGAAAAAAAAAGTCTAGTTTTTTCAAAAAGTTAATTCAGTAGCAAAAACATAGCTAAGAAAAAGATAACACACATACACACTTGGATTCTGAAATGAAAATGTAACGAGATAGAGATAATACTAAATAAAATTATTAAAAAATATATGTATCACTTTGTACTTAATAAACTTGAAAGCAAGATGACCTGAATGATTTTCTAAACTATGTAAGTTAGTTACCGAAATAGGCTTGAGATAAAAAACATCAAGACACTGATAATCATGAAAGAAATTTAAAAACCTACCATGACAGAAGTCACCAGGCAGAAAAGGTTTCACAAAGGAAATATTCCTGTACTTTGTACAGTTCCCGATCATAGGAAAATAAGAAAATCTTCTCAAATTATACTGTAAGCTTAATTTAACCTCATTACCATATCAGACCAATGGAGAGAGTAACGTGGAAACATACATTACCATATGTAAAATAGATAGCCATTGGGAATTTGCTGTATGGCTCAGAGAACCCAAACCAGGGCTCAATAACAACCTAGAGGGTGGGGTGGGGAGGGAGGTGGGAGGGATGTTCGAGAGGGAGGGGACATAGGTAATCTATGGCTGATTCATGCCGATGTTTGGTAGAAACCAACATAATTCTGTAAAGCAATTCTCCTTCAATTAAAAATAAATAAATAAAAAAACATAAGACTGCTATAAGTATCAATGAAAATTTTAAGTAAATATTTGCAAACTGAGTCTGTGATTAAAATAATATATTATTATCATCAAGTAAGAAAAACAATTTCTATCCTTTTGGCCCATCAGATAAGCAAAATATTAAAAGATTTATTATAGTCAGTGTTGGCAGTGGTATGTGGAAATGGTACTCTCTTGCACTACTGCTGGGAGCATAAACTTTATAGTATTTTAAATGAGAAGTTGACAGTTTCAATCTAATCTAAATTTAATTAAGCAGAAGATAGATTTCACCCAACAATTCCACTTCTAAATATCTATTCTAGAAAAGAATACATATATTCAAGGATACTCACTTCAATATTATTTATAAGAATAGAAAATCAGACAATCTAAATGTCCATCAATAGAGGAGTGGTTAACTATCTTATGCTCCATATATATTTTGAAATACTATGTAGCAGTTTTTAAAATGAGACAGATTTCAAAGGAAAAATATGTCAAAACCATATTAAGTGAAGAAAATGTGTTGCCCCATTGGTATAGCTTAAAATTTTGTGTTTGTATGTGTGTATATGTATATTAAATTATTTAAAGAATTAATTGGATGCATATTAAGCCTTTAAGAATGGTTAAGTGAAGTGAAGTGAAAGTCACTCAGTCCTGTCCAACTCTTTGCATCCCCATGGATTATACAGTCCATGGAATTCTCCAGGCCAGAATACTGGAGTGGGTGGCCTTTCCCTTCTCCAGGGCATCTTCCCAACCCAGGGATCGAATCCAGGTCTCCCACATTGCAGGCAGATTCTTTACCAGCTAAGCCAAGAATGATTAAGGATGACCTAATAAGGATTATGAGACTTAAGAGGAGAAGAGTAAGTAAAGAGTGACTTCCATTTTTCACTCTATATATTTCTGCGTTTGAATTTTTCCAATGAAAATATATTCATGTAACTGTGTGATTAAAATGTAAATATTGGGACTTCCATGGTAGTCCAGTGGTTAGGACTCCACGCTTCCACTTCAGGGAGCACAGGTTCAATTCCTGGTTGGGAAGTAGGATCCCACAGGCTATGCACGGTGTGGCCAAAAAAAAATTTTTTTTTTAATATAAAGAGCACATATGCATGTGGAAAGATCCTGAAAAGAAAGAAGAAAAAAATTTTAATGTAAATAACTGTACATTTTGATTTAAGATGGTATGATCCTGAGCATTTAAAAAAATATTCTAAGGTTTTTACATGGAGCTGGGTTGTATGGCTGCTCCAACTCAATGAGATGGTTTAAAAACTACCAAACATGGCAAGAAGATTTTGGAAACAAAAGTCTGAAGTGACTAACAAGCTAATCTCCCATTTCAAAATATGTCACTGTTTCACTACTTAGAAAAAAGATAAATATGTCCTTGGAATATTTCAAATTTCAATTTAACTATTTCCTCACTCACAAATTTAAAAATCCAATGAGACACTTACCTGATGTAAAAATGCTACTGGGTCCAAGCAAGACTTGCCAGAGTAGATAAGAGGGATTCTTTTTGTTAACCAAACAAGCAACTTACTACATGATTAAAGAGAATATGCAATTGGTCCCAAACTGTTTCCCATTTCTCCTGATGGTAAACAAATCCTGTGACATACATAGAAATTTTAGAAATCAAATAACTGAGTGTGATATAAAATGTTTCACCTTTGAGGTAGCCTTGAAGAGTAATCAGTTTGATAGAATCAAATCCTGACTTTACTAGGCTCAAAAATCCAACCTTCATATACTAATTTAAGTATCTAAGATATAATTTCTGTCTTGTGGTCCTAAAAATAAGTAGTTAAATATGAAATTTTTTGGCATAGCTTTGTAATAGAGACATCTCTGTTTTTATCTTGTTTGCAACTTGGGGATATTATTTCCCTTAATTTTTCTGTTTCCTTTAGAGGTAGGATAATCAGGTCATGATTTACTTTAATGAAATTCAGAGAACAGAATTTCCACATAAAACACTGTCAACCTACCTCTACACACTTAAACTTAAGGATCCTTGTTGCTCACCAGAAATATTACTTGGCTACTCCATGATAACAAATTAGACAGCAGAAGCACTTAGAGCTTTACATTAATGCTTTGCACTTTGCAGACTCCAGGGGCCTGTTTAAAGTACTGTGGAACTACTATATATAAAATATGAAACTAACAAGAACCTACTATACAGCACAGGGAACTGTACTCCACACTCTGTAATGACAAATTATGGGAAAAGAATATTAAAAGGGTGAATATATGTGTATATGTGTATATATATAACTGATTTACTTTGCTAAGCCTCTGAAATAAGTCAGCAACATCTTCTGCCTACTCAAATTTGCAACTTTGCTCAACATTGACTTCTATGGGACCTGTGCTTCTTGAGAGCCACATGACTGACTTTCTTCTCTCCTGATGCTCTTTCAGAATACCATGCTGCATCCTGACTCAACAGCTCTGTACCACGGGAACTGAGATTTGTACCCCAGTGCCTGCCCTGAACATCGGGTAATTCAACTGAGAAGTGTCTCTAAAATCCTGCTGAAATGACTCCTGGGTCTACCCATGGAATGGCTTCTGCAACTCATATATCACAAGTGTTCCTCACTTTTAAAGCAGAAAGGGGAAAAAAAAAAAAAGAAAAGTAGTGAATTGACTTTTCCCCAGGTCCCTTCCCTGACTTTGAGAGAGCTATTTGGGTGAGATAGAATTCTACTAATCAAGCTGTTCAAAGACAGCCACTAAATTATTGCTTGATTCCTATCATATACCAGCATTATGCTAAAAATTCTATATTCATTATTGCAAATGCTTACAACAGTGTAAGGTAGCACTGCCCCCCACTCCTTACCAGGTGGAAAAATTTAAGATTAAACAATGTTCTCAAGTTGACAAACCAGCAAGGAACAGAGCTAGAATGTAAACCCTTGTTTGTTTTACTTCAGAGTATCTATAAGGGCTCTTCAAAAAATGGTAGATTCCTTTCTCACTCTATCACATTTCCCGTCACTACACCATTACCTATAAATTAACAGACTACTTCAAAATGTTTTTTTTAATGTTCAAGTTCCCAAAGTAATGTACACCTTGATCAACAAAAACCAGCCCATGAATCTGTATACATATTCCTTTTGTCTGAATGATAGTAACAGCTAGCACTTACCGTTTATGTTTGCCACCGTTTAGCGTATGTTTATTAACTCATTCAGGCCTGTGAACTAGGTGATGGTAACATCCCTATTTCACAGTTGAAGAAGCAAGCACAGAGAGCCTAAGTAAATGGCCCAAGACCATACCAGCAGACCCATGATGAGAATCTAGGCAGTCTGGCTGCAGAGCCCAAGCTCTTGGCATCATGTTTTACTGCCTCTCAACAATTAGAATAATTGTGTAAGTTCTCCACTTAACTTTGCATGTATAAATAACTTCAGGATCTAGTCAGTTCCTTTGATATCTGAAGCTACCAAAACCATTTACCGAAAAACAAGGAGTAACATGTTGCTTGTGCATCATACTCTCTGATTACTCATCACACTTTAGTGTCTGGCTCTTTTTCAACTTAAAGCTGGAAGACATAAAATTCTTCAAGTTACTGTAGAGGTCACACTTGTCTGAAAAGGGTATATTTCAGGATAAAGTTAGAATCTTTTTCCAAGAAAATCATCTCTCCTCCCATAACAACAAATACTGTTTTACTCCATTTGGGTAGCATTCTTTAGATTCTGGCAGGAATGTAGTATTCCAAAATCAGGGTTTATCACCTAAAGCCTGCAGTAAAGTTATTTTTTTTTTTTGAGCTGGGGAAAAGCCTGCAGTAAAGTTATTTTTTTTTTTTTGAGCTGGGGAAGTATACTTTATTTCAGTGACAAGTATTTTAATAAAAATTAAGAGGCATGGTTGGGTTCATATGTAATAGTTTTTAATACAACATAGTTTTATTTCTTCCATATATATGTGTATATGTAGGTAGAATAAAGTAAAACAACTGAGTGTCTTTTTAATGTTCATCAAAAGTGCTCACTCTTATATACTACATGTTGAACAATCCCATATGTTATAACTTTCTGGTGAGAATAACAATAATCAATAAAGCATTTAATTTCTAAAAATTCAGGCTTGTTTTGCTTTTCTATTGAATGAGTCAGTGTCTGGCACATGTAAAGTAAAATGAAGAAAATGAGCTTATAAATCACAGTAATCTCCCAGATAATCACTACTTATTTAGTGAAGGGACAATGTGCTCACTACATGAGGCATTCTTATAAAAGACACCAAGCTGCAATTAACGATCTATAGATCTCATTTGCTCTGAATTAGTAAGTGCTCTGATTCTAATAAATTCTCGATACCTAAGGACCTTATTCTGATTATTTTTATCTCATGTTTCTTGCCCACAGAGAAAGGAAAAGGAAAACGATTTCTCCTTAAATCCCAGCTGAGTGCATTCTTTTCCCTCTATTTCTCATATCTAACTCAGAAATGTATTCCAGCCAAAATACTGCCAGAATACATTTCATTTTTAAAAAAGATTACAGTATTATTTCTTCCAAGTCTTGTAAATAAAACATTTAGCTACTTCAGGAATGCCATGATAATGTTCAAAATAAACTTAGCTAATGAAAAAAAGTGCTGGAGAAGACTCTTGAGAGTCCCTTGGACAGCAAGGAGATCAAACCAATCATAAAGGAAATCAGCTCTGAATATTCATTGGAAGGACTGATGCTGAAGCTGAAGCTCAAATACTTCGGCCACCTGATGGGAAGAACCAACTCATTGTTGGCTCGAAGGCAAAGGGAGAAGAGGGTGGCAGAGGATGAGATTGTTAGACAGTATCACCAACTCAATGGATATGAATTAGAGCAAACTCTGGGAGATAGTAAAGGACAGAGAAGCTTGGCATGCTGCAGTCCGTGGGGTCGTGAAGAGTTGGACATGACTTAGTGACTGAAAAACAATGGAAAAAATCCTAAAGTACCTTCCGAATTACATGGGAAAAAATAAATTGATTTAGCTTTATTTTAAAATATTTAAATTATGCTATGAAACATATATTCTAATATTTGAAGTCAAATTATTACCTATATGCTAAATGTTATACATAAATCAGAATTTGATTCCCCAAAAGATACCATTGCCTGGGTAGAACATATAATACTAATAGCTTCATCATTGCTTTTCTTATAACAAAATAAATATAATTTCACATTCCTGGCAGGCATTAAGGATTAATAAATGCAAAGAGGAAAAATCACCAAGGACTCAGGTTTGAGATACAGAAGAATGAATCTAAAACAAATTTCAGAATCTGAACATTAAGTGAAATCCGAAGAAATTCTAACCCACTGTTAATGGTTTTTGTTTCAGTCAAGGGCCCAGAGATGAGGCACTCAGATTAGAATAAGGCAAATCAAGTTTAACAGGTAAATTTTTAAAAAAAGACTTTATAAAGATTGGGCAGGATGGAGTTCCCATCCTGAGAGCATCCCTTCTTATCTTAAGCAAGGCTGAGAGAATCTTATGGCTGAACTAAGGCATAGGTCACTTAGTTACATAGTGTTAAAGGGAGTGTCTTTGAGCAAAGAACAAAGCAAGGACATTCTAGGAACAAATGGACTCTCATCTCAAGTAAGCCGGCAGAGCAGAGGTGTCACTTTGAGAGGTGCCCCAAAGACTCAGCTCTTGAGGAAGTTTCTAGGTATGTAGATGTGCTCAGTGATAAGGGCCTCTAATCTACCAGGTTCCAGCACACAGCTGTGGAAACTAAGGAAAGAGAAATCAGAACACAGGAAGGTAACTCAGTTGCAGTCTGATAAGTGTCTATGGAATCCAAGAAGACAGAAGGGCCACAATCAGACATCTGAGCTGTGCTAAAGGGCAGACATCCCATTCATGCCACATTAAGAAAACAGATGTGAAGATCAGACCTCAAATGTCAGGAAGGCTGGTATGGAAAAATCCTTCCTCCAGGACCTGTGACATATTCAGAATTCTTTGTAGAGTTCTGAAGGCAGTGGATCACTGATGGCACTTCTGTTACCATAACCTCTCAGTTGCATTAGAAATGCATCTGCCAAGCAAATCAAAAGAATGTATTTTTCCATGATTTTGGTGAGAAGTGAACTCACATTACAGTAAAAATTTCAATCTCAAACAAAAAATGTATTTCTTCCCTGCCTTCTCAAGCAAAACAGTAGTGATAACTGTTGTCTTCATGATGAGATGTCGTCATACTGAAATCAACTTGGGTGAGAAGCTATAAAACACAAGGCAGTTTCCTATCTCTTTGAGGATCTCTCTTCTCCATCTAATATGAAACATAAATGGTCACCTATTGCTGCTGCTATTTTGTCCTGTCTCTATCATCCTTCCATTCACCTTCCAATTTAGACTTTTCATTTGCTGTCTTCAGAGAAAGACACATAAATTTGTTAAGAATTATAAATTTAAATACATTATCTGAATGTCATATGTTACATGTTTATGGTACTTTTTTGCATCTGTTTTCATTGTTTCCTCATTTAAGGATTTTAAAATTTCTTACCACCAGCACCATGCTCTGTAAAGATTTTGATGTAACATACAAGAATCCATACAGCAAAGTAAGACAAGAAATAAAATTGAGAAAGAAAGAAACACAGTAATGAGATCAGGTAAAATATAAATTAGAATTGATAGATAAATTCCAGGGAGCAATTCAGGATGCATATCAGCCACCCATGGGAAACTTCACTATAGTGTAGAGCACAGAGAAGGCAATTTGTACTTGAACTCACTGGAGGCTAAAGAAAAAGAGGACTCTGGTCTTTTACCTGATTTATAATGCCCAGAATATTTACCTACTGCCCTCTAATTTGGGGTCACTGAGAGTACCAGAAATCTGACCTCTGTTCTATATTAGGATCATAGGCTGAGCTGAAAATGACTGAAGATAATTTAACCCAAAGAGTACTAGAGGGAGGGATCATGGGAGTTTTCAGTCCGACAGAGAATAGAAGAGCCAGCTCTAGAACCCTGACATCTGGAGTTCAGTGAAGTTTTCAATCAGCAACTTTGCCACCTCTCCCTATTGTAGAACAGGATACCAAAAATCTAAGAATCTTCTGTTTGGGCTCTCTAAATTGAAACAGGGCTTCCCTGGTAGCTCAGATGGTAAAGCATCTGCCTGCAATGCAGGAGACCTGGGTTCAATCCCTGGGTTGGGAAGATCCCTTGGAGGATAGGGGATTGCCCTAGGTTCATACTTAAGAGAAAGTGTAAAGTGAGGAGGTGAGCATCATATGTATATTTACTAGAGCCTTCTTAGAATCAAAAGGGAGACAAAAGAGTTCCCAAGTCAGGTAAATACAAACTATTTTCATATACCAGTTCCTACTCTATTTAGTAGTGCATCCATCGCTCTCCAGCTTCTCCAATGAATTCATTTTTCTGGTTAGAAGGAATTATCAGAGATTGGTGAGACAAAAATTCCTAGAACACACATGGAGCTAGGAATCACTAGTATTTCCAACAACCAAAGTAAACAGAGTTCAGAGAATAAAAGGATCACTCAGTAGAGAAATCAGGACTATTTCCTAAAAGTCAGACTAAATCAGCATCTTCTGTTGCTTTTTTTGTATTTTTTAAAATTAATTTATTTTTTAATTGAAGGGTAATTGCTTTACAGAACTTTGTTGTTTTCTGTCAAACATCAACATGAATCAGCCATAGGTATCACTAAATCGTGTCTGACTCTTTGTGACCCCATAGACTGTAGCCCACTAGGCTTCTCTGTCCATGGGATTTCCCAGGCAAGAATACTGGAGTGGGTTGCCATTTCCTCCTCCTGGGGATCTTCCTGACCCAGGGATTGAACCCACATCTCCAACTTGGCAGGTGGATTCTTTACCACTGATCTACCAGAGAATCCCAATTGGCATCTATATCTGCCTTTTAAAAACTTTAAAAACAAGCTCTGGAATGACAAAACTGATCCACAAGTGAGCTAACTGTGGAACAAAGCCCAACACTATCTAAAGGAATACAACTAACTCCAACACTTAGTGTAAACTTCACACTGTCCAGCAGCCAATAAAAAACGACTAGACCTATGAAGAAGCAGGAAAACTTGATGTATAACCATGAAAAAAATCAATTGATATGTAGAGATCAAGATATGACAGAGAAGAAGGAATTAACAATTATATTAAAAACACAATGGAAAATATATTTGAGATGTTCCAATTTTCTAAGAAAAACATGAACATAATGAGGAGAGAACAGAAAATATAAAGTCAAGTGAAAGTTTTAGGAATGAACAACATAGTATGTGAAATTCACTGAACACAGCAGATTGGATACTACAGAAAAAAATATGAAACTTGAAGACATTAGCAATATAAACTAACCAAACTGAAGCACAGGCAGAAAAAATCTGGAAAAAAATGAATAGAAACACAACAACCTATGGAACAATATTAAGTGGTCTGATGTACTTATTGGAGTCACAGAAAGAGAACAGATGGAAGAATAGAAAAATTATTTGAAAAAATAATGGTTGAAAAATTTCCAAATCACAGAAACTATAAGCTCCCAGAACCAAGAATATCAATGAATCCCAAGGAGAATAAACAAAAAGAAAACCAGAGAGAGGCATATCATAATCAAATTGCTTACAAGAGAAAATATTAAATGCAGCCAGAGGAAGGTGGAGAAAAGGTGCTTTACGTACAGAGGAACAAGACTAAGAATCATTGCAGAATTCTTGTTAGAAACCATTAATGCCTAAAGACAATGAAATGACATCTTTAAAATATTCAAAGAAAAAACTGTAACTTAAGAATCCCAGTGAAAATATCTTTCAAAAATGAAAATGAAGGAAACTTCTGGTTTCAGCTCCAATATGTAAAGAACTTAGAAGATGTCACACCTGTCCTTACAACAAAAATACGCTGAACAAACTGAAAAATCAAGATTTTCCTTGGAGCCATCAGAGAATTGAGGTCACAGGGCAAACATCATCTTGAAATCTGGAGAGACAGATGCATCCAGAGAAGCATAGCCAAGGTTCCCTGACCTGGAGCAGAAGTTGTGGGAGCATAAGATACTAGGAACACTAAATGGGAGGGTTGAGCAGTTGCTAGAGACTGAACGTGCACAAGTGTGAGAGTAAGACATTTCTGAGGGTCACTTCTTGGGGGGCCCCACCTTCTCAAGGAAACTGACCGGGTTCTCACAGTGAAGATCTAAGAAACACTCATGACTCTGGCAAGGGAAAGGGAAGAGTAATCACTAAGAAACATGCCTTCTCCATGATGAAGTTCCGCTATCCAGAGGAAGAGACTTTTCCAGAGCTTTATTACAACTGGAGGAAGGGAATTTCTCCCACTCCAGTCACTTATCTAGCATTCCTGTCTCACTGAAGACAGAATTTTTTTAATAAAAGCTATACCTCTTGGATTAAGAATCTGCCTGCCGGGCAGGGGACACGGGTTCGATCCCTGGTCCAGGAAGATCCCACGTGCTGTGGAGCACCTAAGCCCTGCACTGCAACTACTGAGCCTGTGTTTTAGAGCTCGGGAGCCGCAAGTACTGAGCCCATATGCTGAAACTACTGAAGCCTGCTCCTAGAGGAGATGCTCTACAACAAGAGAAGCCACCACAGTGAGGAGCCCACACACCACAATGAACAGAAGTCCCTGCTCGCCACAATTGGAGAAAGCCCACACACAGCAACAAAGACCCAGTGCAGCCATAAATAAATAAATACATAATTTTTTTTAAAAGCTGTACTGCTGGATAGATAAATGTGGAATACCTATGCAGAGGAATACTACTCAGCAACAAAAAGGAATAAATTACTGACAAATGCAACAACAAAACAGATAAATCTTAAAAACTTTACGCTGTGCAAAAGAATCTCAATATAAAAGAGTATATACTGTATAATTTCATTTATCTGAAATTCATTTGTTTTAAAAGGAAAATCTGACTTAAAGTGATAGAAAGCAGATTAAGTGGTTGTTTCTGGGCACAGATAGATACAGAATCGACTAGGAAAAGCTCAAGAAAACATTCTTGAGTTATGGCAATGTTCTAAATCTCTTGTAGTAGTGGATACATGGGTGTATATATTTGTCAAAACTCATCAAAAATGAACACTTAAAATAGGTGTATTTGGGTGCCAAATCTTTTTTTAAAATTTTGAAATTTTTCTAGTCTACATGGTAAGCATATTTCATCTTGCTCCTTCTTAAACAGAACTAAGAATGTCCCCTTCACCAATACTCACCAGACTGATCCCTAGACTTGAAACCAGCAACTCTGTCATCCCATATTCTCCTCTTCTGAAAAGAAAAACAATAGGAATTACACTAATCTTTTGTCATCCCTTGCATTTACTGCCCTTAAATTATTTTTTTATTTACCACCATAAATTCGTATTTATTGAAGATTCATAGAAAGCTTTCCAACTCCTCTTTTTCTCATGTCATATGAATACACTTAGTACTTGCCATAATGTTATTTTAAATAAGTTAATAGATTAGTTAAATGAAGAAATATTACAATTTCTTTATTTTTAAAAACTGATCTTGAATTACACATAAGAAAGACAGCTGAGACACTGTTCTTTGTCATATCTTAAAAATATATTGTTTACCTCCAAGTTCTTGTGAAATAACCTGGCCCTCATCTTCCAAACCTCTACCACAGAAACTTGCTCAATAATACCTTCCTTCCTGTCTCTAATTAAAAAGAAAATAAACCCTTGCTCATAAAGCCGCCTTCTTCCCCTATGAAATCCAAAACTCTTTCCTAATGTATCCCCTGATGAATTAGGACAGTGACACAAAATGTCCCTTAGCTAAAGAAGCAGTTTTCTCCAGTTGTCACTACATTGATCACTGTTCCCTTTTGTTCACTGACTAGCTGTTTAGATGAATACATGTCACATCGGGGTCCAGGTGCATCTGATGCTTTTCTACTGCTCAGTTTGCACATGTTACTTCTTAATGAAGATGGTGATGAACACAATCAACATAGTCATCCTACATCCTAAATGTAGCCACGTGCTATGTGCTCTCGAGTCAATCTTGACTTACCATTAGCTAAATAGAGATATTAATTTATAAATGCTGATAATCAGCCTTACTACAGAACTGTGTACAGTGTCTCTACAGAACACAATATACATCTAGAGCCTAAGAAAAGAAATTAAAGTAACCATTTATTCAGTCTGCCAAGGGACTATGGAACCTTATAATTATCTGGCTTTAGATAGAAGAGATAGATTGCAATTGGATACACACGAGGGCACAGGTTTATGCCTCAGATGACAGACGACAGAGAAAAAGCTCCAGAGTGCAAGCTTTCTACCAGACCTTTTTAATTTATTTTCCCCAAACGCATCAAATTTTAATGCTGCCTCTCTGACCCAGTATGTTAGCTTTTTTATGAACTTATGATTAACTAGTTCCAAAGTAGCAGGAGCTAAATTTTCTTCCATTTAAAACTAAATTTTACTCATAGAAGTTATAACCCCTAAATACTGGGTGAAAGAGAACAAATGAGGAATGAAAAGTATTTTAAAAAGACAAATGAGAACAGAAAATTTAGTCTTGCACTATAATTACCAGAGCATCTGGAATTCTATAAGCCAAATCTAGTCAGGTCCGACCCTGGGCAATTCAACCTAAAGGCCAGGGTTCAAGAATCAGCCATATCAACTACAGCCCAGCAGCTTGGTCCCCCAAATGAAGATGATCTCTTTCAGACCATACAGAAATTCATAGCCTTGGATGGAATGGAAACAGGGCTTATAACATGGATATCCCTTTTATTCAAAGACTGTAAGATGTAACACTGTATTCAGGTGCCTAAATTATTATGTGGGCAGGATCTGGACTTCCAAATATATGGCCAGGATGTGAGTTTGGTTTGGGGCTCTCCCAGAATGAAAAACACGGCAAGGTTAAGTTTTCAAACATATGGCAGAGACCTCTGGTCAGGTAGCCTCAGTCACTGTGAACACTCTTCCTATTCATGATCCTCACTTTGGCTACTGAGAGAATAATTTGGAAAAAAAGATTTGCTAAAGTTGATGACTATATACTGATTAAAAAACTTCCCCTGTGAATATTGGTTAAGGAGCAACTCAAAGGGTGCAATATGACACTGGTAAAAGAACAAAAGCCCCAGAAAAATTCACCCTTCTCCAAATTTTTATTGATACCTTTGAAGTACATTTTGTAGTAATAAATTCATTTTTAAACCAAGCTCAGTCCACTCACTCTCATCAATACCATTACAACTCATATCTCAACACTTTACCTTAAAAAAAAAGTCCTTGCACAAGTTAGTAAAAGTTTTAGATTATTTAAGTTGTCTCTCAATAATGGAATGACCTCACAATAAATCTAAAGCAGGAACTCTGTGCTTCTTGAATGTCTAACAAACTTTGGTTTTTCTCTTGTAAAACTTTAGCTCATTTTCTCGCATGCTCTACAGGGGAGCTAGGCATGTTGAATGTTCCACAAAAGTAGATTATCCTATATTCTTTTACATGATACCATTTGCTATCATCTCTATCTTCTTAGAATTTAAGCACTTGTCCTCAGTACTGATTAATCTAGACCTTTATTATTTTCAGATAAATAAATAAATATATATATATATATATATATATATATATATATATATATATATGATTATATATGCTGGTGAGTTTCTGGAGGGAGGGAGAACGACCTCGGATATATGTCTTTGCAGCTCTCACTGCACCTAAAAGAGCACTGAAGAGTGTTAATTGGTAGTTCTCTCCCACGTAAGCCTGGAATTTGGCAATAGTGACAGAAGGGTCATACTCAAATCCCAGATATGGCAAGTCAGGATCCAAGAAATGAAGTGTAATTCCATCAACAATTACTGAGCACTTACTATTTATCAGGCAGAAGAACACAAAGATAAATAAAACATGGCTTCTGTCCTCAAGGATCTCACCATTTGAAAGAAAAAAGTCAATTCAGTTCAGTCGCTCAGTCATGTCCGACTCTTTGTGACCCCATGAACTGCAGCACGCCAGGCCTCCCTGTCCATCACCAATTCCCGGAGTCTATCTAAACCCATGTCCATCGAGTCGGTGATGCCATCCAGCCATCTCATCCTCTGTCGTCCCCTTCTCCTTCTGCCCCCAAATCCTTCCTAGCATTAGGGTCTTTTCCAGTGAGTCAACTCTTCGCATGAGGTAGCCAAAGTATTGGAGTTTCAGCTTCAACATCAGTCCTTCCAATGAACACCCAGGACTGGTCTCCTTTAGGATGGACTAGTTGGATCTTCTTGCAGTCCAAGGGTCTCTCAAGAGTCTTCTGGGGTAAGCAATTAGATACCATAAGGTAGTGTTATAAAGACAATGCTGTGGAGCTGGCATCATTATCAGCACCATCACCATCATCACCACCACCACTTACTGAGTACTTACTATGTACCAGGCTCTATTCTAAGGACTTCAAAAGTGTAACTTTAAATTACACGCCTGTAACAGCTCTATTAATCCAGGGAAAGATCAAGCCATGTGCTGGAGGTCACACAGCTGATAAGTGGTAAAGATGGCTTCAGACCACAGCAGTTTGACTCCAGGAGTACAAACTCATAACCATTAGGCAATAACATTTCTCAAAACTTCCAGGAGAGTACCATAAAGTCTGTTACTGGATTAGTATGCAATGTCCTATGGAAGGATTTTCAGGGAAGATGATATTTATTCTGGTTAATCCAGGAACAAAATTTGAGTTGACTTTGTGGTCATCTTTTTAAATTCAAGCAAATTTAATTATTTTTTTATTTTGGAATTTTTTAGATAATAAAGAGAGTTCTCATATCCCTCACCCACTTTGTTGTTGTTGTTGTAGTTGTTGTTTTTAGTCACTAAGTCATGTCTGACTCCTTGTGACCCCATGGACTATAGCCCACCAGGCTCCTCTGTCCATGGGATTTTCCAGCAAGAATCCTGGAGTTGGGTGCCATTTCCTACTTCAGGGGATCTTCCAGATCCAGGGCTTGAACCTGCGCCTCCTAAATTAGCAGGTGGATTCTTTACCACTGAGCCACCAGGGAAGCCCATAGGGAAAGAACTGGATTAAAAATCTGGACTTCTCAAACTTGTGACCAAACTTGCATGAGTCTACATGAAATCAGGTATAAAGTAGTACTGATAATTTACCTTTGTCTTAGAGTTATTATTGTAATCAAATACTATGCTTCATAATTCACGTATTTTGAGATGAAAGTTACAGGCCTTATTCTCATAAAGCCCATTATATATCTATTCCTTATATTATATATACCTAATTTTTCATCCATTATTAGGATGAAATCTGAATCTCCAATAAGAATCCCTGCCCTAAACCAGTGGTCTGTAAGTGTTAAGTATGATCATACTAGAGGTGGCACCATTTCACGGAACTAAGTTTCCAGCGAAACAAAGCAAAATAGGGATAAATCCAATATGAGAAGGCTATTTCTTCTCACTGAAGGCCTGACACTATAGAGAACCACAGAAAGATGCGAGTCCGTCAGGGGTCAACTTCACACATTCACCTAGCTCATCTGATGCCTGATTTGCAAGCCCATGTCAAGGCGCAGGCACTTGGGTGGAACTGGGCAAGTAGGGAGCATATCATAGACCTAAAGGCCCCAGCTTTCTTGGTTTCAGCATTTGAGGAAGTATAGTTGATGCTGAGGCAACCACTGTAGCATGATTTAAGCCCACGTTATTTATAGAAAAAGATCTGTAGGCAGAAATTAGTTTCTGAAAGATAAAGATATTTATTTTAATTTTTTACTTAGATGACTGTAGTGTTGAATAAAACTGTTCTTTTTCAAATTATTTAAAACAAATTAATGCTTATAATTCTTCAGTCTCTGCCCACAGATGACATGCATATTAAGACTTTATCTGCTAAAGCGAATGAGTAAATTGCATTTAAATACCAACATTATAGGTCTATTTGTTCTAAAATCTTCCTCCCAAAGATTCCTCCACCCTCTCGCCTCCCTCTTCCAAGCCCAGAAGGTCACTCATTCTTACTGTAGTGCAGAATCATACTTTTGCTTTAGATGTTACTGTTAGTCATCGCATTAGTCATTTTCAGCTTCCTTGAAGCAATACTAAAACCTTCTTTGCCAACTCCATTACCTGCTATGACTAGAGCTGAAATCATCCTTCTCCACTCTCCACTGCCAAACTCTCAGCCCAATGACTTCAAGGATGTGTGTGTGAATGGGGTATGCCCAGAGGAAAGAAAATGGCAGATAGAAACAAGTCACACAGTATATTATTGCATCTCTGCTGAGCATAATCCCTCATCAGGAAGAAATTTCTTTCCTCTGCACAATTTTCTCGGTGGTTAAGCCACTTTTTTGCAAAATTAAAAAAGAGTTACCAAAAAAAAAGAAAAAAAAAAACAAGAGGTTCATAGAGCAGCAAGGGATAGGTATTGTGGCCCATAGTAGCCTTTATTTTTTAAGAAGAAAAAATCATCTCTGTACCTCTCCTTCCTATGACCCCAGAGCAATATGATTGTTTCAGGGGATATAATTTTACATTTCAATATCTTCCCAACACATGATGGAAAAAACTGCAAAACTGGAGCCTGAAACCAGAAAGCCATGCAGAGCTGTGTGTGTGTTTTGGAGGGAAGGGGGAGCGATGAACAGAAAGGAAGCAGAAATCCATTGTGCTGTCCTGGTCTGCAGCCAAACCACCCTGCTTACTCCTGCTCCGGGTGCCTCAGGGAGTTTGTTTTTCAAGCTTTTTATGGCAAAAAAAAATGTATTGGGAAATGGAGAAAAAATATTGTCTTCAAAGTGATATTATTTAGTCCTGTCCCTGTAATCTATGACATAAAAGATGAAGGCATGCAATTGACTTTTTCAGAAAAATCTTACATGAATGAGATTTTTGTATGTAATTGCTGTATCCTCTAAAGATCAAACAACCTCAATTCTTTGATGTTAAAATCTGGAGTTAGTGTTTAATTTTTTTCCCCAACAATCAAGTAGGGGTTTCTTGTCCCCACTTGGCACATTTGGAAGTATAAGAAATGACCATTTCTGCAGGCATCTCAGGAATAAGTGTCTTGGCGTCACATGCTTCATTAGCCCCTGACAGGACAGTGGAGTGCTGGGGTGGAACGCAGAGGGTAGCACTGAGCAGATGCATTAGAAAAGGTCATGTCTCAATCTGCTGACTCCCTGAAAGTTGGGGAGCTTCTTTTTAGGAATCTCCTCAGTCTTAGAAAGCTGAAAGCTTTAAGAAAGTCAGCTTGCCCTTCTGTATGTCAGACTATTTTCTTTTCATGGAAGAGTGAATGAAAAAATGTCATAGCTTAGCCATTAATGCTCTGCAAATAACTGTTATCAAAACATAATAAAATTTTAAAGTTAATCATTTGACTTGGTTATGGTCTTTCCAATGGTGGTCTCTTTTGAAAGATGAAAGACTGATTAGATAGATAGATTTTTAAACCTATATAATAGATGATTCAAGTATCATATATAATAAATGTATACAATATGCAAACATCTATGTCTAACATAATATATAACATTCATATATGCATGTATTATTAATTTCAAGCATATAGCAAGAGTTTGACCTCTAGTTTTCTCAAACTTAATGAAAATGAAGATTATTTATAGTGAGAACAAATATATATATTGTTAGGAACCCAGTTTATATTCCTGTGATCATGGTATTATATTAGGAGTAAGGAATGGCAGCTTTGGGTTTAAATAAATAAAAACAGGATAAGAATAAATGATACTTACTGACAAAAAAAGGAAATTCATTGGTTTATTGTTAAACAACTTTTTGGTAGTCTAGCAGATGCTCCATTTCTAAGTGGGTTGATCCCTTCCACAGCCAAATAACACTTTGATATTTTATCAATAAGGATGCTGGATGTCAAAGCTCCAAATACCCAGTATGTCCCTTTAACTTTTTGCACTAAAATACTCATGAGTATATCAAGTCCAATTAGACAAATAATTATATATGGTGCTTCAAGCAGTTCTAATTCATGACAATACTTTCAGGAATGTATCAAACCTCAAGGCAGTGACAGAGAATGAGTCATTAACTTTTCACTAAAAAAGATTCATCCATTTACCATTTATTATACACCTAAGACATGCCAGACATAGTGACAGGTGAAAAATGTGAACACTAGGTCTGAACTCTGTCCTTGTATGTTTTGCTTGAACATAATTATTTCTTATGGGTTCAACTGAGGACTTGAAGCTGTGTAAACTCAGGAAAAGTACAAAGTCTCTACTGCTTTTCATTACTTACAGCAATAAAATTTCATAACCATAAATGTTTATTTGTATTTATGAAGAATGGTTAAAATACTGGAATCCCCTTTTAATAATTCAAGAGGGTGAATCTTCATCAGCATCTCTGTCTTTGTTTTTCTCAAATTGTTGTTGTTCAGTTGCTAAGTCATGTCCCACTATATTTGCGATCCTATGGACTGTAGCCCACCAGGCTCCTCGGTCCATGGAATTTCCAGGCAAGAATACTGGAGAGGGTTGCCATTTCTTCTCCAGGGTATCTTCCCAACCCGGGGATCGAACCCACATCTCCTGCATCTCCTGAATTGGCAGGCTGATTTTTTTTTAACCACTGAGCCACCTAAGAAGCCATATAGCTGTGGTATTTCTGTTTAACTCCTCCTCTCTTTTAATCCCTAAAGTTACCAGGAGCTTGGCTATTCACCTTGTGAAATTTTACATTACTGGAGGTAGATACAAATCCAGCAACCACAGAAACCCCAGCTTTCAATCCCAGAACTGAGGAGATGACAGCAGTAGAGGTAAGAATAAGGGAATTTTCTATCTTATTTCTCTAGCCAAGTTCAGAAAGTGCGATTGGATTGCCTTCTTTCCATAAATGAGAGCCAAGGGCGCCAGCCAACTTCTTCAAAGGTATTTTAAAAGGAGCATTTGTTCAGTCTCTGCATCCCCTCAGAAGTATCTTAAAGCCAAAGAAGGAGCCATAAGAAAATATAAAAACTTAGGTTCACCTGTTCTGGCAGAAGACTCCATTACGAATGGCTGCATTTTTACTCTTAAGCATCTATCTCAAATAATAGATCTGAAAAATCTAAACTCTGAAACATTCTCTAAAAAGTCACAAAGAACTGCTGAAACAGTGACATTTTACTATAAATTATTTTCTACTATTCAGCTTAGCATCTTCTTAGAGATACAAGAATTTTAGCCACCAGTCTCAACGTCAGATTCACTCATTTAACAGCAGTTAATTCTGGACTTTTGCTTGATATGTTATTAAGAATTTGTTTCTATCAATTCTTTTTTTCCCCCAATCCATTTTTTTTACATTTTTGTCACACTTCTCACATTTACTCCTATTATGTCTTCCCTCTGATAATCACTATAAGCAAGATACACATATATGTATGTGTGTGTGTATATTTATGTGTATATATATATGTAATAACTTGGCTGTTCAAAATACAGAAAGACTAGATTTTAGGCTTACAGAAATATCAAACACATAAAGTGTTCTCTGTAGGGAAGTTTGGGTTGTGGCTTGGAAGTTTGATGGGGAACTGTTCTCAAATAAAATATAGGTTTGATCACCAGATTGAACTGATAATAAAATAAATGAACATGAGATAAATAGGCTACTGGTATCCTCAGATACCTTGGTTTACTCATGTGATGAAGACCTCACAAGTCATAAAGGCATAAGTGTGCATGAGAACATTTCAGTTTGGCAAATTCCACTCTCCATTTTTTGGGTGGGGTGGGGATCAGCACTAAACCTTTTTGACATGCCTGAAGAGAAGGATTGAAGTCGAGTTCATTATCTCTTTAGTGCGGAAGTCTGGGAAATGAAGCGCCTAGACCAGGGAGACTCAATCCAGCCAGCATTCCTTTTTGTTTTTCAAGCTGCCCTGACAATAATGTGGCAGGGTGAAAAGATCACGAACACTTTATACACATTGTGCTAATTACTGCAAGTACTTAAAGTTGTAATTAGCTTATTATACTGCAGAGATCCTAACATGGCATGTCTTTCAAAAGAATTTCTCTCCAGATCATTAGTGGGAAAGCTAACAACATCTGCTTCAAATAAAATCAACCAATTAGCACAGGCAACTCCACATAGTTTGCAATCAGAGAATTATATTGTGCCAAGTGCTAATTTCAATGTGAATGCTATCTCCTTCTCATATCCCACGCTTTTCTGCCAGCACAGCTGGTGTTTAACACCACTGACTTCAGTGAAGTCTCCCAAAACTTATGTTAATTTGAAATAACCTAATCAGAAGTGTGCAATACAGACTGAGGTTGATCTCAGCTTAATTAAAACTGACCTTGTCATTTCACTGCCTGTAAAACACCATTATCTCACCATTTATCGTTCAACTACCACAAATATTCCATTTATGCAAAAAGCCAGAAAGATGAGTTCCAAACCACTAGAGCTGTTTCCAGAAGTACTGCTAGTGCTGGAGTTTAATGGAAGGAGAGGTCTGACTCTAAGTACTGGGCGACAATAAAGGTAATTCAGAAGACTCAAAATAACTTGTCAGCCCTACCCGTGAAGGCTGCTTCTGCCCACTTCCGTTGGCTCGAATGGCACATTCACTCCGGAGACTGACAGGCATTAGCAGATGTGAAGGCTTTCATTTTAAAATTAATATCTCACCCAGTACCTTTCAGCATGCTGAATCGTTCAATCAATAAGCATGACATGGCAGGTGTGATGTGTACAAGGCACTAAATTCTTCTGCCAAAGGTACTAGAAAACATCTGCTCACATGCGTGTGTGTGCATGTCAATGGATGAACTGCTGAGAAAAATGATTGCAAGTGGAATATGTAATATGCTTGCATTCACCAAGATAGAATTAAAAACAAAGATCATATTTTTATGTGGTATACCTGTCATCAAATACACTGTGTTTAACCTGCCTTAAGTCTAGAAGCCTGTGCTTTTATATGGACATGGTCGACTGTCTATTAAATTAAGTAACCACCATTCTGGTTTTCTGCACATTAACATGGTTTAAAACATATCTCCAGATTCTCCTTCTAGGTGTGCTTTATTTTCATACTATCTTAGTCCTTAAAGTATTCAAGGCCTTGGTACTAACACTGAAAAGCTTACCTCTGAAATAATTCCAAAGACTGACACCAGGAAGACTTTTTCTTTGTCCACAGACCACATGCTTAGCCATAACTCAACACATTTGCTGATGCTTTTATTCCAGCCAAGCAAGCCACTGCCTTGCGCTTGTTCTACCCACCCAGCCAAACCCAGTCTGATCCCCAGAGCTCATGATGACTTCACCCCATAACACTTATTTGCTAAGCCAACACTTCTGATACAATCAGATACTGGCTATCTTGATTATTTAATGTTTTATTTCAGCCAACTTATGGAGGGATAGTCTCATTTCATTTGTAAGGAGACCCTCTGGTCTTGTGGAACAGGGGACATGGTGTCAAAATATTTGAATTCTTGGGCTTCCCTGGTGGCTCAGTGGTAAAGAATCCACCTGCCATTGCAGGAGACACAGGTTTGATCCCTGGTCCAGGAAGATCCTAAATGCCACAGAGCAACTAAGCCTGTGTGCCAGAATGACTGAGCCTGTGTACCCTTGAACCCATGCTCCGCAACAAGAGAAGCCACCACAATGAGAAGCCTGTACACCACAACAGAAGGGTAGCCCCTGCTCAGCACAACCAGAGAAAAGACTGCACTGCAACAAAGACCCAATGTAGCCATAAATAAATAAACAAACACATTTTTAAAAAATTTGAATTCCTAACTTGACTCTGTTAACTCTATGACATTGGACAAGTGCGACCTTGAGGAATACACTAAATTGTGCAAGGCCTAGTATAAATTATTTTACAAAGTTCATTTTAAGGGTTAAAAGAGATATTACAGTAGATGTGACTGAGTCTAAGAGTCCAACAGATGTCTACTGAGGGAGGTTTAAGGGAGGTAACCAAACATTTGGTGAAATACTGGTTGGAAAAATGTTACGGCCAGCAGGAAAGAAATTTACAAATGAGGAAATAGGAACTGCTGTGTTATAATATTCATATGACTAACCTATGTGCAAACCAGACAGGTTATTTATATTCAAGTCACTATTTTTAAAAGTAAAACAAATTATATTCTGTCACAAAACCACAAACAAAATCCATTTTTATTTGATTTCAAGTGGAGGTGCCTCACTCTCTGAACTCAGGAGGTTAGGGCCCTGTGAGGAAATGTTGGTATAATTGGCGGACACGAACACTTTGCTGCTAAGTGCTACCTTGCCTGAAGGAGATGAAGAGCTTCTGATTCCTTCCCAAGAAAAGCTGAAATAACTTATGCCATGAAAATTGTTTAGACAGTGTTGTACCACTCACATGGTCTCTCTTATGATCTTACAATTTGATGGTGAGATACTACAATTCCAGATTTATGACTGTTACATGATTTCAGTCACTCATATATGAAAATTTTGCTCTTTCCTACCTATATGATCTTGGGCCGGTTACTTCACTTCTTAAAGTTTCAGTCTTTTCCTCTGTAAAATGGTAATACAAGTATCTACCATTTTGGTTGGAGAGTATATCATACGAAGATAGCTCATGCCAAATATTTAGTGCTTTGTCTGGCACTTATTAAGTTGTTGTTTAATCACTATGTCTGACTCTCTGTGACCCTATGGCCTGTAGCCCACCAGGCTCCTCTGTCCATAGAATTCTCCAGGCAAGAATACTGGAGTGGGTTGCCATTTCCTTCTCCCGGGGATCTTCCCAACCCAGGGATCAAACCCATGTATCCTGCATCTCCTGCGTTGGCAGGTGGATTCTTCACCACTAAGCCACCTGGGAAGCCCACTTGGTAAGGACCCTGTAACTAACAGCTGGGCTTCCCTGGTCGCTCAGACAGTAAAGAATCCACTTGGTAATCTTATCTATTCCTATCCCTGCTGCTACAGAAAGGAATAATTTGTACTTCCTAGGATTCTCTTGAGCACTGCTCCTTTTCAGAAACCTGATGTCACCTTCCCTTATGGGTCCTACTCCCCAGACTAAATTCTTCACCCTCTCTTTGGTTTCACAGACAAAGGTGACAAAGGTCACTATTTGTATTGTACCATTTAGTAGAGTGTACAGGAATAATCTGCTTTGGTCATCATTTTCTTGGCAAATTTTTTCGCTCCTCAAGTGCAGGAATTTTTACCTTATTAACATTTTGGCCCCAGTGTTGATCAAGTTCTGCACATAGGAGGAATCCAAAAAGTATTTGATTAAACGAATGAATGAATAAATATACTGATATGGTATATAAAGACATAAACACACACACAAAAAAAAGACATAAACACTAGAAGCATTATTCTGAAATACCATAGTCCTCTGAAGTTTTAGAATACCAACTTCAGAAATCTGTAAACTTTAAATATAACATAAGGTGTTGGTTTCAGAATTTAGACATTGGGAATTCCCTTGTGATCCAGTGCTTAGTACTCTGGGCTTTCACTGCCATAGGCCTGGTTTCAATCCCCAGTCTCAGATACTGCAAGGGCACAGAGCACCATAACAAACAAACACAAAAAACAACAAAAAACTTTAGACATTTCTGGAGCTTATCCTCTGTTATCATGGTTTCATTAGTGTCCTTGTGGACCAAATGAATTCAATCAGAAGGATCTTGTTAAAGTTTTCTGTATTTCTTACCACCAGGGAAATTAAATAAGGGACTTTGCTACTTGAGAACTTTTTCCCAAAGGCCCAGGTTTGATGAGAGTACCTTCTGTAGGGCAGGACAGCAAGTGGACAAAATGGAGAGAGAATATGTAAGCAGGATAGTTTCTTCGACAGTCCTGGATTATTTTCACTATTACTACTACTATTATATAGGTTACTTTGGAAATCCATATGAAACAGATTCCAAATAAGAAATTAATTTACAATTAAGCCCTTAGACATGGTAGAAAGCTTTCCAATGAAAATCTTCATCGTTTCTCAGAGAACCATTCAGATAGAAGTACAACTGCACTCAGAATTAAACAAAACCAAACTGTATCCACAGATGCATCATTTATCCAAAATAGATAGAAACTAAAATAGCTTAAGAGTCAAAACATTTTAATTGGTGTTGATGTGACCCTGAGGTCATTGAATCAACAGATAACTGTGTTCTGTATGTTAGGACTATAAGTGTTTTATCATCTCATAATTTTAGCATTGTTAAAATGTGTGTGACTTAACCGTATGCTGAGCATTCTGGCTTTCCCAGGATTATCTCAATTTAACATTTTCTGTTGTTGTATAAATAAACATGTATTTGTCAGACCATATATATCCCAATTTGGGATGCAAAAATTCTGGTCTCCATATTTAACTGTAAATTCTCAGTTCATTGGAATGTGTATGGAACCAGAAACTCCAGTCTAGGTCACTAGGCTGGTGTTTCTCAATGTAAGTATCTGACTGATGCTTCAAAAGAAGTATTGCTGAATAATCTGTGTGTCACTTCACATGGGGACTTATCAAACAAAGAGAGAAAATTCCTAAGAGTGACTGTGGACAAAATTTGCTTCAGCACAAATTGGTAATCCTAGAAATCTCCCCATTACCCTTTTCTTTGTTTTATTAGCTCTTTATCCCTTCTTCTTTGACTGCATGGTAAACCTTCTTACTGCCCATATTATAATAACTTCCATTCCTAAAACCCCAGACAATGGATGATGTTTACTTGCTGTTTGCAAACAACAGAATCCACAGCATTGCCAGCAGATGCCCTTGATTCACTGTGAATGAGGAAGGGAATTACAGCAAATCAGAGTGCATTGTGTCCAGCTGAGATGGATGCTGATGAACAGATTCCAGGCAAAATTTCAAAGCACAAAAGTGTGTCTTCTGGGCCTTTCCTGTAGGGCACCCCTCTGAGGCCGACTATTTCCATTGTCCCTCTTTTCAAGATATGTCCACTTCCTGACTCTTTAAAAACCACCTTTTGTTTTCTCAAGACTTGCCAGTTCATCTGATAACATGAACTGAGACTGATAGCTAATGTCATACTTCCCAGATAATCTTGTATTTGAGTGGGGAATGTCTAGAGATTCAATATCTTAACCAAAAGCAATGGATTGTGAAAACAAAAAATTCCTTGTACCAAGTTACATTAGTGAAGAACTATTTAACAAGAATTGGAAAAGGTCTGAGGTTTTACCCTAGTGGCAAGCTGACAAGTTACTCTGCCACAGTTTCTTGGGTGCTGGCAGAGGACAAGAGATTCCTGGACCAGAGACAAAGGACTTTATTACAGCACAGCCAGCAGCATGAATATCATGCTCGTGTCAATTCTTCTAAGTGTCCCATTGGGTGATACAGAGGAAATCCAATAGATGTTCTCCTGCAGTGGGTGTGAGTCACAGTTGATGAGCCCCAAACTGATTCTTTTATAATGGGCAGTCAGCATGTCTACCCTTTGCCTCATTAGGAGAAAGTTTTTATTTTTTTATCATACAAGATAGTGTAAATCTACCTTCTTCTGAAGAATGTTGTGAGCTCTGTCTTCCAAGACTATTTGCCATACAAACATCCTAGGAAAAAGAGTCCAGAACAAAGGCCAGTTACTGTCTCTGCTCACAAGCTATGCAAAAATAAGACATCCTTGGAGAATTGTCTCTCAACACCTATTCAGAAAGATTGTCACCAGCTATCCCAAATGATATCTTGTATACTGCTGGTTCTCACCAGGAAATAAACATGCATCTTCCTGGGCTTTACCGCAGAGATGCTGATTCGGTAGGGGTGGGGCACAACAAAATGCATTTCTAAAAGATCTCAAGTGACACTGATGCTGGTGGTTCCTGGACCACCCTTTCTGCACTAGTGTAGATGACAACTGATTTCACAGATGTGTAAAAGCAATTGAAATTAGAATCAGAGGAAAAGGTGGTGACAAAACCCACAATCAGAAAGAAGAGGAGAGGAGATGGTCTACTGTCACTCAGGGGGAACAGTATTAGAATTTGGATTTCAGGACTAGGTACATAGCAGTGACTTTGTACCTTTGACTTTCAGCTTGGAGGTAATAAAGTCATTTTGTTTTCCTAGGCTCAGGACTCAGAACTGGGAGGTATGATCCTACATGAGCCCTATCTGAAAGGTGAAGTTCATGCTAAACAAAATGCCCTTGTTCTCATTTGTTTCCTTCTTCTACTGAACTTCATTTTACCTTGCACTTGAGAAAATTTCCTGAGTAGGTGATATTGCATTTTTCCTCCCCCAAAACATTTATTTATTGACATGATATAGTCAAGACACGCATGTTCATATTCACATTTGTCATAGACTGTACAATAAATGGGCTTCCCTGGTAGCTCAAACAGTAAAGAATCTGCCTGCAATGTACAATAAATACAACAAAAAATTTTTACTTGAAAAAAATTTCTGTTTATGCTATTCTGATAAAATAGGCCAAATTATAGCTTTATTTTTATAAACAGAGTTTTCATTAACCTCAGAGACAGTTGCAACATTTGAGTCTCTAGAGATACCAATAAGTATCTTGTTATTTATTAGGTTTTAAATATGACATGGTATATGTGTAGTATATATTTAACTCTCTCTGATATCAAAATTAAACTTGCCAATTAAAAACATAAATGTAGAGCCTACAATTGGAGGAAAAATCATCCTTTTTCAGTCTTTATCCTTTTCAACTCCTCTACTTTACTGATGTTATTTATGCTTGCTTTGAGGCATCCTACTCAGTTTCCATGACATCAAATTTTGTAGGTGTTGGGGGGATAATGATTTCATCATTTTAATAAAATTTATCCATGTTTATTACTTTAAAAAAGCCAAAAAACAAAAACAAAAAAAAAGCAACACAGAAACATATCAGAAAGCAAAGAATTAACCCAAATCAAACAGAAATAAACAGTGTTAATATTTGGTGAGCAATACACATTTCTCTCTATGCCTGTAGAAACAGAATAAAGAAATGGATAGGTATATATATAGATGAGAGAAAGAAAGAGAGGTGGGGAAACATAAACAGGGAAACAGAATGATAGAGCTGCTGCTGCTGCTAAGTCACTTCAGTCGTGTCTGATTCTGTGATCCCATAGACGGCAGCCCACCAGGCTCCCCCGTCCCTGGGATTCTCCAGGCAAGAACACTGGAGTGGGTTGCCATTTCCTTCTCCAATGTGTGAAAGTGAAAAGTGAAAGTGAAGTCGCTCAGTCGTGTCCGACTCTTAGCGACCCCATGGACCGCAGTCTACCAGGCTCCTCCATCCACGGGATTTTCCAGGCAAGAATACTGGAGTGGGGTGCCATTGCCTTCTCTGAGAGTGATAGAGACCATCTCATAAAATGGGATAATATTTTAAATGTTGTTTTGAATCAGATGTATTAAAATTTATATGAATTTAAAAGAGAAGAAACAAGGAATTTCCAGTTTAAGCTGGTAGATTGAACACATGTGCTTACCTCAAATACATCTTGAAACCTCATTGAAATGAGAGCAAATGGATAAAGTAGAAAAAATATACATATATGAGAAATAAAGAGAATGGGGGAAAAAACGACAGCACACAGTTTTGGAGAGGGGAAAGCCAATAGATGAGTAGAAACCAGTACCAGCCAGTGAGAAACACTGAAACATCACAGAACCTGCAGGTGCCTCAGTAGTGACAGGAAAGGCAAGGCTTACACACTGCCTGAAAGTCTACTTAAGAAATAGTTAAAAACTGGAACCCTCATCCACTGTAAATGTACAATACTACAGACACTTTGAAAAGCAATCTGACAGTTCCTCAAATGACTAAACAGAGTTATCACAGGACCCAGCAATTCCACTCCCAAGACAAACAAAAACACATCCACACAAAAACTTGTACAGGAATGTTGATAGCAGCATCATGCCTAACAGCCCCCAGAGTGGAAGCAACCCAATGTCCATCAACTGCTGAATGAGCAAACAAGATGTGCTCTATCCATACAATGGAATGTTATTTGGTCACAAAAGGGAGTGAAGTTCCGACACATGCTACAACATGGATGAGCCTTGACTACATCCCAAGTGAATGAAACCAATCACAAAAAGGTCGTATACTGTATGATTTCAGTTATGTGAAATGTCCAGAATAGGCAAACCCACAGAGACAGAAAATGGATTAGTGGTTACCTAGGGCTGAAAGTGGAGAAGGCAATGGCACCCCACTCCAGTACTCTTGCCTGGAAAATCCCATGGACAGAGGAGCCTGGTAGGCTGCCATCTATGGGGTTGCTATAAGTCAGACACGACTGAACGACTTCACTTTCACTTTTCACTTTCAAGCATCGGAAAAGGAAATGGCAACCCACTCCAGTGTTCTTGCCTGGAGAATCCCAGGGACGGGGGAGCCTGGTGGGCTGCCATCTATGAGGTTGCACAGAGTCGGACACGACTGAAGCGACTTAGCAGCAGCAGCAGCAGCAGCAGGGCTGGAAGGGTGAGGGAGAATGGGGAATGACTTCGAGGGGGTACAGGATCTGATTTTCTAAAAGTGTTCTAAAATGCACTATGGCGATGGCTGCACAACTCTGTGAATTCAGTAAAAACCCTGAATTTAATACTTTTAAGTGGGTGAGTTGTATCTCAAGAAAACCATGGGTTTTTTTCTCATTTATTTTTATTAGTTGAAGGCTAATTACTTTGCAACATTGTAGTGGTTTTTGCCATACAAGAAAACCATGTTTTAGAATAGAAAGCCCAGAGATAAATCCACAAACCTATGGACACCTTATCTTCGACAAAGGAGGCAAGAATATACAATGGAAAAAAGACAACCTCTTTAACAAGTGGTGCTGGGAAAACTGGTCAACCACTTGTAAAAGAACGAAACTAGAAAACTTTCTAACACCATACACAAAAATAAACTCAAAATGGATTAAAGATCTAAATGTAAGACCAGAAACTATAAAAATCCTAGAGGAGAACATAGGCAAAACACTCTCCAACATAAATCACAGCAGGATCCTCTATGACCCACCTCCCAGAATATTGGAAATAAAAGAAAAAATAAACAAATGGGACCTAATGAAACTTAAAAGCTTTTGCACAACAAAGGAAACTATAAGCAAGGTGAAAAGACAGCCCTCAGATTGGGAGAAAATAATAGCAAATGAAGCAACAGACAAAAGATTAATCTCAAAAATGTACAAGCAACTCCTGCAGCTCAATTCCAGAAAAATAAATGACCCAATCAAAAAATGGGCCAAAGAACTAAACAGACATTTCTCCAAAGAAGACATACAGATGACTAACAAACACATGAAAAGATGCTCAACATCACTCATTATCAGAGAAATGCAAATCAAAACCACAATGAGGTACCATTACACGCCAGTCAGGATGGCTGCTATCCAAAAGTCTACAAGCAGTTAATGCTGGAGAGGGTGTGGAGAAAAGGGAACCCTCTTATACTGTTGGTGGGAATGCAAACTAGTACAGCCACTATGGAAAACAGTGTGGAGATTTCTTAGAAAACTGGAATTAGAACTGCCATATGACCCAGCAATCCCACTTCCGGGCATACACACCAAGGAAACCAGATCTGAAAGAGACACATGCACCGCAATGTTCATCGCAGCACTGTTTATAATAGCCAGGACATGGAAGCAACCTAGATGCCCATCAGCAGACGAATGGATGAGGAAGCTGTGGTACATATACACCATGGAATATTACTCAGCCATTAAAAAGAATTCATTTGAATCAGTTCTAATGAGATGGATGAAACTGGAGCCCATCATACAGAGTGAAGTAAGCCAGAAAGATAAAGACCAATACAGTATACTAACGCATATATATGAAATTTAGAAATATGGTGATGATAATCCTATATGCAAAACAGAAAAAGAGACACAGATGTACAGAACAGAATTTTGGACTCTGTGGGAGAAGGCGAGGGTGGGATGTTTCGAGAGAACAGCATCAAAACATGTATATTATCTAGGGTGAAACAGATCACCAGCCCAGGCTGGATGCATGAGACAAGTGCTCGGGCCTGGTGCACTGGGAAGACCCAGAGGAATCGGGTGGAGAGGGAGGTGGGAGGGGGGATGGGGATGGGGAATACATGTAAATCCATGGCTGATTCATGTCAATGTATGACAAAAACCACTACAATATTGTAAAGTAATTAGCCTCCAACTAATAAAAATAAATGGAAAAAAAAATAAAACATTAAAAAAAAAACATGTTTTAAAAACAAATAGTCAGTTACACTCCCAGACACCCTCCCCAGCCTCACCACAGTCAGGCCACTGGTCCTCCCCTATTTCGTCTAAAGATCAGAGACCTGTTCTCTGGCGAAGGTAAACCTGCAGGCCTCTGAACTGAGTGACAGCAGGCCAATTGAGTGACAACAGATGAGTTCAACTTCATGGGCTAAATGCTGAAATTCTCAGCCTTTCCTGCTCAGAAACCAACGTGCTCATGGTTCTAGTAAGAAAGAGAAAACCCCAAATTTGAGTTTTGTGGGCAGGGAAACAAAAAGTAGAGAAGGAAAATCCAGTAAGGAATTCTACATAATAATGATGTGCCACCTAGCATGTGGTCTCCCATTTAGTGCTCTATAAATATTTTGTGAATTAATAAATCAATAAATGACTAGAGCTGCTGGAGAAGCAACAAGCCATGCACCACTGAGAAGTGATGTGCTGGCATACTAAATCTTTTCTGGAAAGCAATTTGGCAATATGTCTCAGGAATGCCCAAAAAAGTTTTCCCCGTAATTATATTTTTAGTAATTTATCCTTGACAAATCCTCTCAGAAATGGAAGCAAATATGTATATGCAAAGATCTTCAGCACAGTGTCATTCCATAACCATAAATTTGGGGAAATCTAAATATTCAGTAACAGGAATATTATTAAATATATTCAGTGTATCTATATATTAAATAAATTCATTGAAATGATTTTAAAGGCCATTTCACCATTTCATAATAATATGGAAATGTTACCAATGATGGGTGAAAACATTAGGCCACAAACGCTGGGACCCAAAAACATCACCAGCTTTGAAATTAACTCTTGTTTAAACCTAACCTTCTCCGCCCCAATCCAGATGCCACACTGTTTTTGCATCTCTCTCTAGCTCTCTGCCTGCTCTAATCATGCATGATCTCCCTGTCCATCTTCTTCTGGATTCCACTAGTAATTTGTCTGGCCTTTCTTGAGTATTAATCTTATCCCTTCTCTTCTTTTTAAGCTTCTGGAAGGCAAGAATTGCATCTTAAATTCATGTTTCCTTTAGTATCTAGTAAAATGCTTTGCACACAATTAGTACATCTGTCATTTTTCATCAATTCAATAGACAACTATTATATGTCTACTGAATATCTAGAACTACAAAGGAGATGTTAAAAGAGCATAGACATGGAATCAAGAAATCTGGGTACAGAATTAGGCTGTGCATTACTTTGGACACACTGGTTAGGCCTCAGTTTCCCCAGAGTGAAATAAGAATGCCTTAAGTCTGTATTCCCAACGAATCTTAAGATGAAGATTCATGTGCCAGGGATTATGAAGTGCTCCCAGGAAAGATTGTGGGGGCAAACGAGAGGGGAAAAAATAGACAAGGGTGTGACTTCAGGTGAAGTCAGCCTGAGTCTGAGCAGGGGAACTCTGGATCACACAAATAAAGCCTCAACACGGTCCCTACTTGAGTCAAGGGGGTGGACTGTCATAGTCACCCCTTTCAGGCACTGGCCAAGGTTCCTTGATGCAGGGCCAGGGCCAGCAGTAAGTATGGCAATGCTCAACTCCAGGCACTTCCAGCTCTGTGGCTGGACAACATGGCTCCAGCAGCCCAAAGCTATGCCTTTGGAGAAAATCACAGAAAGCCTTTGGAAACAAAAGAAGGCACAAGTTGGGGGAGGGGTGGCATGTGGGTGGAGGTCAGTGGCCACTATAGAGGGTAGTGGACTAGGTGACCCCCTAAATTGGTTTTCTGAATCAAATTTCAACAATAGTCTAATACATTTACTACAGAAGACATAATCCTTAAATCTATTTGGGGATACAAAATGAAAATATATTAAATCACTGAATGTGAAGTCAATGTACATGCAAACATAAACACCACTAAGAAAAAAGGAAAATGCAGAGCTTAATTTGAAAGATATAAAGGAGGTAAGTCTGTGAGTTAGCCATGAAGCAATGCCCTGAACAAAATGTTTCCTTGGAATCCAACTTCCTGTCTCCTCTCTTCATAGTCTTTCAAAATCTAGGCTCTCAAATCCTCTGCCTTCTACCCCTTATGCCTTTATTTCCTCATCTGTTCCCTCCACAAACACAGACATTTATCCCTGTGTGTTTTCTATTTAGTTCTTCTAGCCTAAAATTTTCATCTCTTTTTCTCCAATTTATCTAAATCACAGTTCCACAACAAAACTTCCACAAATACTGCAGTGACTCTCCAGTTCATAAACTACCTCCAACACCCACCAAATGATTAGAAACAATATGACAGTGTATAATTAATGTCTAAGTCCTTTGGTACTAAATCTGGCAGCTACAGGCATCTATTCTTTCTCCTTAACTAGACTGTAATCCTCCTAGGACAATGTATTATATCCCTTCACACTACCTGACACAGTTCTAAACAAACCAAAGACTAACATATGTGAGAGATGACATTTCTCCCTGATAAAAATAATAACTACCAAATCTAACCACATAAAATAAACTTCACTTTATAAAATAATACATGAAGACAATGCTGAATCATTGTCTTCATCAGTAAACTGCATCACCAGTTTATTGATGCATTTTCATATGTGACTTCAGGATAATAAAGGAGAAAATGAAAAAAAAGAAACCCAAAAACATTTTACAAAATACATATGCTGAATTACATCCTCAGGCTGATTCATTTAGGTATTTATTTGTCTGAGGATCATGATTCATTATTGTGATAAGTAGGATTCTATGTAGAGACCTACAGCTCTTAAGAAAAACAGCAAACAAGGCAGCCTTGGGAAGTAAGAATAAGAGCACAGCGATGTCAAGTTTTTCTGATACAGGAGATGTCTGGTTATAACATAATGATTATGTTCTATGATCCGGATATCAATATTCAATTTTTTCATATGCTATCTAGATTCAGTCTTAGGAGAGATTTAAATTTCCACTTTATAGAATACTGCCCCAAATGAGAAAAATATCCATGCTTCCTAGGATTGTGACTTTGACTCTTATTTCATGGAAATATATCCATTAGGCTGGTCAAAAGTTTCCTTCAGGTATTTCCATAAGGTGTTATGGATGAACAAACCTCTTAGCCAACCCAGTACAAACAGAAAGAGAACATTTGAGGAAGAAGACAAAAATGAGTTAAGCAGGATACACAGACTGGATTATCTGTGGTTCACTTCCGCTGTGTCAGAGACACTCACCCACCTTCCTCCATGATTCCAACGTCTGCTTCGTAATCGTCCCACTTTGGAGTTGATTAGGTCACCAGGGGAGAGTCCTCAGGATGGGAATTGGCACCCTTATGAAAGAGGCTTCATTGAATTAGCTTGGCCCTTCTGCCACTGAGGTCACAGTAAGATGACAGTCATCAAGGAGGAAGCTGGCTCTCACCAGACATCAGATCTGCCAGCACGATCTTGGACTTCCCAGCCTCCAGAACTGTAAGAAACAAATGTTGGTTGTTTCTATAAGTCAGCCACTTTATGGTCTTTTTGTAGCAGCAGCCCAAAATGACTAAGATACCTCCTATCAACACTATAAACGCTAATCCCTCCAGCAAATTTCTTTCTTCTTATGAGGGCTTAACTTGGTTTACGTCTCTTACAATCAAGAACCCTGAAAGGCTTAAACCCAATCCAAACTTAACATCTGCCTTCAACACATGTAGACCCATCACCTTCCAAATCATTCACACTCAAATCCAGCATCACTTTAACAACTTCACCTGCCTCATCACCCTATCATTTCTACTGCTTTAACATGTCACATGACTGTCTGAAATAAATGCATACCTCTGTGAAATCACAACAGATGGACCTGTTTAAATCCTACTCATCCTTCAAGAACTAGTTCAAAGTCAGCTCTTGTCTTATCCCTGGTTCCTATGCCTACCCAAGTATAACCACTCTTCCCTCTCAACTCTTATTGCATAATTGACCTATTTTCCTGCCCATATGAATACATTCAACTAATATTTATTGTGAAAATACTCCATGTCAGATATTGTTGTAAGGTCTAGAAATACACCAATAAACCATACAGATATTAATCTTTGCTAGTAGGGAGACAGAATATAAACAAAATAATAAGTAAAATGTAGAGTAGGTTAAAGAGTGAGAGGTGTGGGGGAGAGGCAGTAAACAGAGACGGGGTTAGTCAATGTCATGGCGTATGCTGCTTAGAGATGGGCACACAAGGGCTCACAGAAAAGGTGACATCTGAGAAAAGACCAGAAGCAGGTGAAGGAGTGGACCAAGACGGTATCTTAGCATCACTCAAGACAGAGCAGCAAGCACAAAGTCCCCAAGTTTGAAGCAGGTGACATTTTTTGTGGAAAACATAGAAAGAAAAACAGGGCAAGGCGAGAGCAGAAGTAAGAAAGGCTGAGAGAGTGATGAGGGTCCAGATGCTGGAGGCCTTCTCAATCCCGGTAGGACCTGGGCTTTTCTCTGAATGAGACAGGAAGCCACTGAAGAGATTTAAGCAAACATGGTCTACTTCCTTTTAGCAGACACGTTCCAGGTGGAGAATGTACCTTAGGGGTGAGGCTGAGCAGAAGCTGTGAGACAAGTTAAGAGGTTGTCCTTTGGCAAGATGCTGGTGGAGACGGTATAGACTTTTCAGGTCCTTACACTCCTCTTGAGAATATAAAAATCAAGTAGGATAACACAAGAAAAAAATAATTCAAACGAATCTCCACAAATCCAGAATACAGGGTGGATGCCAGAGGAATGTGGGGGCAGCAGCTCTGTACTACAGGAGGGAAGACAGAGGGGATTCTGGTCATCCTGAGAGCCAGGGAATCCAGAAACTACAGGCACAGCATCACCGCGCAGAGAAGGCATCCCTTCTGGGACTGGAAGGCTCAGCAGGCTCATCTGAGAAAAATGATGGTGACAAGAGGAGGCTTCTCAGACTCCCATCTGGGGTGCATGCAGGAGCACTGCAGGGAGACTGACCGCACAGGCTCAGAGAAAGGAGAGCCCCATGCTGAGGACATATCTCAGGGTGAGGACTTTGAGGGGGAAGAGAGCCCAGATTTGGGAGAGTGGGTGGGATGGGAAGCCAAAAGAGGCCCTTCTCAGAATTAAATGGAGAAATGGCTACCCCAAGAGACCACGAATGTGAATATTTCAAAGAACACCAGAGAAGGAGCCCAGAGCTCTGCAGCGTAGAGAACTGTCCTGGTCTAACATGCAGGAACTTATCTCACTTCAACATGAGTAGCAGAAAAGGAGGTCATTCAATTCTATAGGCAAGACTCCGTTTTTTAAAAAAAAATTGTTCTTTTCATGAGGATAAGGGTGATGTAAATGTTCTATGCTCTGGCGATGGAGCTATTAATATAACACAGCTATCAAAAGTGGAGGAAGAAGGGGAGACTGTGAGAACAGCAGAACAAGCTTGCTGATTGACTTATAAGGGTCAAAGGAGATTATTCTATAACAGACATTCACGGACAGAGTGAGGGGCAAGAAGAGGCCACTAGCTAACTCACTATCACTAGTGGTAGAGAACCCGTAGACAGTAGTCAAGAGGCTCTGTCCCTCCAGCATATGGAGGCCAGAAACTATCTGCATTAGGACCCTAGAGCCTCTGAAGAATGACAAGAACAACAATGGAAGAGTGAGTGGCACTTCCAGACAAGGAGCCAAGTTCCCAAACACTTGAACAACTTGGGTCAATTCCTTACTTTCTCTGAGCTTCAGATTCCTCATCTTCACAATGCCCCTAATAATAAGTATTTTATAAGATCACTGTAAGGACTGGCATGCTGAGTCATCCCTGACCCACACAAGAGGTCTTGGTTCCCCCTTCTCTCACTCTTCCATCACTGACCCACACCATTATTTAAAGACTTCAAGATAAATCCTCTAACCCCGTCTGGAGATCAAGTATAATAAGATCGTTATACACTGTCAGGCTACTTCTTGGTCTGTCCTTGGAACTTAAAACAGCTAGCATTCACTCCCTAAAAACTTAATTTTATGAAAACTTAACTTCATATTTTCAATAAGACTTTCTATTTAGAATATACATTAATGATTTTTCAATAGCTTTTTACAGTTCCTGCCCTCCTGTTTTGTCATAGACCATTAAGCAGTTGCTACATTCCATTTGTGGCTGGAGTTGTCTTTACTTTGCTTTTACTATGCCGTATTGGTGTATAAACCATGTGGGAAAACTCCCAAATGAAAGGCCCTTCATCAATGCAAGACATTAGTATTCTATCTTTTGAGAAGAAGAGTTTACTCTCTAGGCATATGGAATTGAATCTAATTAAGGGTATTTGCATCATTTAATTCTAGCAAAAGCAAGACTGTCATTCTGTCATATTAATTTTATCTCTGTCACCTTAGTATTTAACAACTAGGTCTAAAAACTGGAATGCTTGGCCATGAAGGAGAACAGCAAGGATGGAGTTGTGAACAGTATCCTCATTCAATTCACACTTGTTGGCAGTCTGAGGGGGTCCCTGAATAGAGCTCTGGTGTTCATATAGCCACAGGGGCCCCAAATCACTGTTTTCCACAATGGGGTACAGCCCCAGGAGACAAGAAAAGCACACTCAGTAGACAAATATACAAAACAGGCTGGTTAAGTGCAATCAGACAGAGTGACTCCTCTCTGGCCAAAAAGTGAAGGAGGAGAATCACAAACCTGCCAGTCAGCAAATACGTATTAACTGATGGCTTGAAAAAAAGTAAACTGTGTGAACAAACACTTATCCTTACAGGAGCTGAAAATAAGCCAGTCAAATTTCCATGACCACAACCATGTTACCCCACCCCTACTTAAAACCTTACCAGTTGACCTAAAGGTTAAAATCAAAATCCTCAGTAGGACTGAGATCAAGAATTTCAAACTCAGGCCCTGTATTAGAATAAATGACAACTAGCAGGACACATATTGGAGAAGGAAATGGCAACCCACTCCAGTGTTCTTGCCTGGAGAATCCCAGGGACGGGGAGCCCGATGGGCTGCCGTCTATGGGGTCGCACAGAGTTGGACACGACTGAACTGACTTAGCAGCAGCAGTAGCAGCAGGAGGACACATGAGAAGGCAATGGCAACCCACTCCCGTACTCTTGCCTGGAAAATCCCATGGACAGAGGAGCCTGGTAGGCTGCAGTCCATGGGGTCACGAAGAGTCGGACACAACTGAGCGACTTCACTTTTACTTTTCACTTTCATGCATTGGAGAAGGAAATGGCAACCCACTCCAGTGTTCTTGCCTGGAGAATCCCAGGGACAGGGGAGCCTGGTGGGCTGCCGTCTATGGGGTCGCACAGAGTCAGACACGACTGAAGCGACTTAGCAGCAGCAGCAGCAGCAGGACACAAGGCCCATACTGCAAGGATTACATAGGCTCAGTTCCACTTGATTTATTGTTGTTAGGACAATAGTATTATCAGGACTTCTGACTGGTCAAGAGAAGCCAGAAAGCTGGATTTTTTTTTCCATTTATTTGTTTTTTTTCCCATTTATTTTTATTAGTTGGAGGCTAATTACATCATTACAGTAGTTTTTGTCATACATTGAAATGAATCAGCCATGGATTTACATGTATTCCCCATCCCGATCCCCCCTCCCACCTCCCTCTCCACCCGATCCCTCTGGGTCTTCCCAGTGCACCAGGCCCAAGCACTTGTCTCATGCACCCAACCTGGGCTGGTGATCTGTTTCACCCTAGATAATATACATGTTTCAATGCTGTTCTCTTGAAACATCCCACCCTCGCCTTCTCCCACAGAGTCCACAAGTCTGTTCTATACATCTGAGTCTCTTTTTCTGTTTTGCATATAGGGTTATCATTACCATCTTTCTAAATTCCATATATATGTGTTAGTATACTGTAATGGTCTTTATCTTTCTGGCTTACTTCGCTCTGTATAATCGGCTCCAGTTTCATCCATCTCATTAGAACTGATTCAAATGAATTCTTTTTAATGGCTGAGTAATATTCCACGGTGTATATGTACCACAGCTTCCTCATCCATTCGTCTGCTGATGGGCATCTAGGTTGCTTCCATGTCCTGGCTATTATAAACAGTGCTGCGATGAACATTGGGGTGCACGTGTCTCTTTCAGATCTGGTTTCCTCGGTGTGTATGCCCAGAAGTGGGATTGCTGGGTCATATGGCAGTTCTATTTCCAGCTTTTTAAGAAATCTCCACGCTGTTTTCCATAGTGGCTGTACTAATTTGCATTCCCACCAACAGTGTAACAGGGTTCCCTTTTCTCCACACCCTCTCCAGCATTTATTGCTTGTAGACTTTTGGATAGCAGCCATCCTGACTGGCGTGTAATGGTACCTCATTGTGGTTTTGATTTGCATTTCTCTGATAATGAGTGATGTTGAGCATCTTTTCATGTGTTTGTTAGCCATCTGTATGTCTTCCTTGGAGAAATGTCTGTTTCGTTCTTTGGCCCATTTTTGGATTGGGTCATTTATTTTTCTGGAATTGAGCTGGAGGAGTTGCTTGTATATTTTTGAGATTAATCCTTTGTCTGTTGCTTCGTTTGCTATTATTTTCTCCCAATCTGAGGGCTGTCTTTTCACCTTGCTTATAGTTTCCTTTGTTGTGCAAAAGCTTTTAAGTTTCATTAGGTCCCATTTGTTTATTTTTGCTTTTATTTCTAAAATTCTGGGATGTGGGTCATAGAGGATTCTGCTGTGATTTATGTCGGAGAGTGTTTTGCCTATGTTCTCCTCTAGGATTTTTATAGTTTCTGGTCTTACATTTAAATCTTTAATCCATTTTGAGTTTATTTTTGTGTATGGTGTTAGAAAGTGTTCTAGTTTCATTCTTTTACAGGTGGTTGACCAGTTTTCCCAGCACCACTTGTTAAAGAGGTTGTCTTTTTTCCATTGTATATCCTTGCCTCCTTTGTCGAAGATAAGGTGACCATAGGTTTGTGGATTTATCTCTGGGCAGAAAGCTGGATTTTAAAATCTGATTTTTAAATAATTTAAACTTAAAATACTACGTAAGCCAACATTCTACAGAACAAACAAAAGCAAATCTGGACTAAAGACCAGCATTTTGTAACTTCTTCACAGGCCCAGAACTAGAGAGAAATAAGGAGAGATAGTACATTACATATACTCATATGTTTATTATCATAGTGCTGTGTGCTCAGTTGTGGCTTTGCACCCCATGAACTATAGCCTACCAAGCTTCCCTGTCCATAGAATTTTCCAGGCAAGAATAGTGGAGTGGGTTTCCATTTCCTACTCCAAGGGATTGTCCTGACCAAGGGATTGACCCCAGGTCTCTTGCGTCTCCTGCACTGGAAGGTGGATTCTTTATTACTTCAACCACATGGGAAGCCCCATATTACATAAACCATATATAACTATATATACCTATTAACTATACAGTTATATATGGGTATATGATTTTATTATATATTAGTTACACAACTATTTATAGATATACAGATATACAGTGACACACAGAAGAATATAAATAATGGGAGAATCTTCAAACTAAGACAAGATTTAACCAGAAAAGTTTGCATCATATAGCTATATTCTGTATTTTTAATCATTTGGGCAGGAACTGAGCTGAAGTATTACTTGGTACTGATTATAAAAAGAACACCTTACTAAGCAAATTTACAATATCAACAAGACTATAAATTAAATCTTAACTTCTTCAGATTAATTGATTCCAGAAACTTATGAGTATACACTAACACAAGGCAATTATGTATGAGCCAAGATAAAAACTGATTCTTCATTAAATTAAAACATAGATTGTTGGTTTTGTCCTATGTACAGAATATATCAATATTCTCAATTGTCATGATTTTGAAAACAGCAACAATTCAAACATTTCATTAATACAGACACCTCTAGAAATCAGTTAAAAATAGAGGCTTCTAGCTAACATGATTTTCCTACTTTCAACTTATACTTATTATGCTTAAAATACAAAATTGTTTTGAGTGACTTTGTTTTCCTTCTAAAGATTGGAAAACTGTGCTTCAGTTTGATATATCAGTATATCCTTTCACTAGTTTCTTGCATGACACATAAACTAGCTTCAAGGAAATTCTGGAAAATAATATTCAAAAATGTTTGAGCAATGGTAACATTCATGTAATAAGTATCTTCTACCAGGGTAAAATTTTTGAACAATAAAGTTATTTAGATATCTAAAACGTAGAATATTTTTAAACATCTTCATTTCAGTTCAGTCACTCAGTCGTGTCCAACTCTTTGAAACCCCATGGACTCTAGCATGCCAGGCTTCCCTGTCCATCACCAACCCTGAGAGCCTGCTCAAACTCATATCCATCCTGTCGGTGATGCCATCCAACCATCTCCTCTGTTGTCCCCTTCTCCTCCTGCCTTCAATCTTGCCTAGAATCAGGGTCTTTACCAATGAATCGGCTCTTCACATCAAGTAGCCAAAGTACTGGAGCTTCAGCGTTAACATCAGTCCTTCCAATGAATATTCAGGACTGACTTCCTTTAGAATTGACTGGTTTGATCTCCTTACAGTCCAAGAGACTCTCAAGAGTCTTCTCCAACACCACAGATCAAAAGCATCAATTCTTCGGAGCTTAGCTTTCTTTATGGTTCAACTCTCATATCCATACATTTAGTACTGGAGAAATCATAGCTTTGACTAGATGGACCTTTGTCTGCAAAGTAATGTCTCTGCTTTTTAATATGCTGTCTATGTTGGTCATAGCTTTTCTTACAAGGAGCAAGCATATTTTAATTTCATGGCTGCAGTCACCATCTGCAGTGATTTTGGAGCCCAAGAAAGTCTCTCAATGTTTCCACTGTTTCCCCATCTATTTGCCATGAAGTGATGGGACTGGATGCCATGATCTTCCCCTTTTGAATATTGAGTTTTAAGCCAGATTCTTCACTCTCCTCTTTCACATTCATCAAGAGGCTCTTTAATTTCTCTTTGCTTTCTGCCATAAGGGTGGTATCATCTGTGTATCTGAGGTTATTGATATTTCTCCCTGCAATCTTGACTCCAGCTTGTACTTCATCCAGCCCAGCATTTCGCATGATATACTCTGCATATAAGTTAAATAAGCAGACAATACAGCTTTGACATATTCCTTTCCCAATTTGAAACAAGTATATTGTTCCATGTCCAGTTCTAACATCTTATTTCTTTATATTTATATTCCATGCAGTAAAATCTAATAAAGATGAAATGGAATGATTCCTTTTTTATCAGCTCCAGGATGTGGGTATACATGATTATTTGAATTTGAAAAACAAACCAACCCTCACAATGGTAAGGGATCTTACCACTTCCTCATGAATGATTTTTTCATAACTGGGTCATTGGATAATTAATTATTGGTCTGAAAAAGCCACTTAGCATATTGTGCATTTACATGTACTAAAGCTGAAATAATACATTTCTAAGTTTAAAAGACTTCTTTCCTGTGCCTTGTATCACAACTGTGGAAATAATACTGCAGGCTCTTTTGATTCTTGAGTATTATACCACAGCTTTGTAAATAATCTGGAGTTTACAAATATAGCAGGAGAAGGAATTAGCTAAACAGAAACACTAGGCTGGGCAGTAGAGTCTCCAGGATTATCCAAGTATTTATACCCAGCTATTATCATGGAAAGATGTCAGCACTCTTCTGGTTCATCCACTGTCTGGAATGATGAGTGCTGTTCAGACACAGCTGTAAGGACACCAAAAGGTGTCCTTTTATTTTGGATCCATTGTTGACTAACGGGGACAGAATAATTACCAAGCATCTGCCAATTTGTTAAAGTGCTACAATTATTCTAACTGTGTAATACCTATCAGCTCTTTAACAGGGTGTATGTGGAATATGCCCAGGGAAAAGAAGCATCCTAGTAGTTTAAGGATATTTCAGTATTTGAAGTTTCTCCTTAAGAATAATGGAAAGAGAAAAGTACATTTTTCCTTTTTTTTTAATAATCAGATTATTATTTAATTTTATCTTGAGTAAAGAATAAAAAGTATTTTGCTGAAAATAACCTTGTGACTGAATTCTGCCTCTCATTTCTGAAAGTTTGTTCACTGTGATTTAAAAATAACTAACTAATCTAGTAGAATCAAACAAGAGAAAAGAAGATACCCCATTTCAACTAATTTCCTAAAGCATCCTGTTATCTAACAATACTACTATTCACATATCAGTTCAGTTCAGTTGAGTCACTCAGTCGTGTCTGACTCTTTGTGACCCCATGAATTGCAGCATGCCAGGCCTCCCTGTCCATCACCAACTACCGGAGTTTACTCAAACTCATGTCCATCGAGTCGGTGATGCCATCCAGCCATCTCATCCTCTGTTGTCCCCTTCTCCTCCTGCCCTTCAATCCCTCCCAGCATCAGGGTCTTTTCCAATGAGTCAGCTCTTCTCATGAGGTGGCCAAAGTATTGGAGTTTCAGCTTCAACATCAGTCCTTCTGATGAACACCCAGGACTGATCTCCTTTAGGATGGACTGGTTGGATCTCCATGCAGTCCAAGGGACTCAAGAGTGTTCTCCAGCACCACAGTTCAAAAGCAACAATTCTTCGGCGCTCAGCTTTCTTCACAGTCCAACTCTCACATCCATAAATGACCACTGGAAAAACAACAGCCTTGACTAGCGGGACCTCTCAACACATTTTTCCTCTTTAAGCCAAAGTTTGACATACTAAGATATACATATTTGATTTGAAAAGTGATTGTTTGAAAATCAATTCATGTAGAAAATCTGAAAGAACAACAACAGCAACAACAACAAAAAAACCCTCCCAGAACTAGTAAGTGATTATAGCAAGATTGTAGGACACAAAGTTAATATGCAAAAGTTGATTGTTTTTCTATATATGAAAAACAAAGCAGTGGAATTTGAAATTTAAAATAACACTATTTAGATTAGGATCCCCTATGTACAAGAGCTATAAGCTATAAGAGGACAATTACAAAACTCTGAGAAATGAAATTAAAAAACTAAGCAAACAGAAAGATATTCCATGTTCATGAATAGGAAGAATCAATACTGTCAAAATGTCAGTTCTTCCCAACTTGATTAATAGATTCAATGCAATGCCAATCAAAATCAAAGCAAGTAATTTTATGGATATGGAAAAGCAGATTATAAAGTTTACATGAAAAGGCAAGACTCACAATAACCAAAACAATATTGAAGAAGAAGAAACATGGAGGACAAACATTATCCAACTTCAAGATTTGTAGAAAAGCTACAGAAATCAAGAGAGCGTGGTACTGGCTAAAGAACAGATAAACGAATGGGACAGAGAGCACAGAAAAGGATCCTCATAAGTACAGACAGCTAATCTCTGACATAAGACCCAAGGCAGTACAATAGAGCAAAGATAGACTCTTTAACAAATGGGGCTAGAACAACTGGACATTTACTCATAAAAAAAAATGAAGTTAAGCACAGCCCTTAGACTCTTCACAAAAATTATCTCAAAATGGATCATAGACCTAAATGTCAAATCCAAAACTACAAACTCCTAGAAGATAACATAGGGGAAAACCTAGATGACCTTGGGTTTAATGATACCTTTTAAATACAACACCAAGGACAATCTGAGCATGCCCCCCCCCCACCATCAGAACAAGACCCAGCTTCCACCTCAGGCAGTCTCTCCCATCAGGAAGCTTCCATAAGCCTCTTATCCTTATTCATCAGAGGGAAGACAGACTGAAAACCACAATCACAGAAAACTAACCAATATGATCACATGGACCACAGACTTGTCTAACTTGATGAAACTATGAGCCATGTTGTGTAGGGCCACCCAAGATGGATGGGTCATGGTGGAGAGTTCTGACAAAACGTGGTCCACTGGAGAAGGGAACGGCCAACCACTTCAGTATTCTTGCCTTGAGAACCCCACAAACAGTATGAAAAGACAAAAAGGTAGGACACTGAAAGATGAACTCCCCAGGTCGGTAGGTGCCCAATATGCTACTGGAGATCAGTGGAGAAATAACTCCAGAAAGAATGAAGAGATGGAGCCAAAACAAAAACAACACCCAGTTGTGGATGTGACTGGTGATGGAAGTAAAGTCTGATGCTATAAAGAGCAAGACTGCATAGGAACCTGGAATGTTAGGTCCATGAATCAGGCAAATTGGAAGTGGTCAAACAGGAGATGGCAAGAGTGAACACTGACATTTTAGGAATCAGTGAACTAAAATGGGTCATGTATGGATGTGAGAGTTGGACTATAAAGAAAGCTTAGCACCAAAGAATTGATGCTTTTGAACTGTGGTGTTGGAGAAGACTCTTGAGAGTCCCTTGGACTGCAAGGAGATCAAATCAGTCAATCCTAAAGGAAATCAGTCCTGAATATTCATTGGAAGGACTGATACTAAAGCTGAAACCCCAATACTTTGGCCACCTGATGCAAAGAACTGACTCACTGGAAAATACCCTGATGCTGGGAAAGATTGAAGGCAGGAGGACAAGGGGATGACAGAGGATGAGATGGTTGGATGGAATCACTGACTCGATGGACATGAGTTTGAGTAAGCTCCGGGAGTTGGTGATAGACAGGGAAGCCTGACATGCTTCAGTCCATGGGGTCGCAGAGTCAGACATGACTGAGTGACTGAACTGAACTGAAAGACAATCCATGAAAGAAATCATTGATAAGGAAGATTTCATTAAAATTTAAATCTTCTGCTCTGCAAAAGATAATGTCAAGAAACTGAGAGAACAAGCCATTGAATGGGAGAAAATATTTGTAAAAGACACATCTGATAAAGGACTGATATCTAAAATATAAAAAGAACTCTTAAGATTCAAATATAAAAAAATTAACAACCTAATTAAAATATAGGCCAAAGACCTTAACAGATACTGTACCAAAGAAACTATACAGATGGCAAGTTAGCATATGAAAAGCAGGCCCACATCGTGTCATCAGGGAAATGCAAACTAAAACAACAATGAGATGCCAGCACACACCTATTAAAATGCCCAAAACACAGAACACTGACACCACCAAGTGCTGATGAGCATGTGGAGCAACAGGAACTCTCATTCACTGTTGGTGGGAATGCAAAATGGTACCACCACTTTGGAACACTTGGCAGTTTCTTATAAAACTTAAAAATGCTTACCATATAATCCAGCAATTTCAGTCCTTGGCACTCACCCAAAGGAACAGAAAACATATGTCTACCCAGAAACCTGTGTACGTTTATGGCAGCTTTTTTTTTTTTTTTCCATTTACTTTTATTAGTTGGAGGCTAATTACTTTACATCACTGCAGTGGTTTTTGTCATACATTGAAATGAATTAGCCATGGATTTACAGGTATTCCCCATCCCGGTCCCCCCTCCCACCTCCCTCTCCACCCGATCCCTCTGGGTCTTCCCAGTGCACCAGGCCCGAGCACTTGTCTCATGCACCCAATCACAATTACCAAACCTCCAAAGCAGCCAAGATGTCCGTCAGTTGGTAAGTAGATAATAAACCATAGGACACTCAGACAATGGAATATTATAAAGTGTGAAGTAGATACAAGCTATCAAACCATGAAGAGACATGGAGGAATCTTCAATGCATATTACTATGTGAAAGAAGCCAATCTGAAAAGGCTACATATTGTATGACTCCAACTATATGACATTATCAAAAAGATAAAACTGTAGAGACAGTAAAAAGGTCAATGGCTATCAGGCACTGGGACTGGGGGAAAGAATATGCAAAACACAGATGATTTTTACCATAATGAAAATATTCCATATAATACCAAAATGATAAATACGTGTCATTATACATTTTTCCAAACCCATAGAATGTATAACATCAATAGTGAACAGTAATGTAAATTATGGGCTTTGGGTAATTATGATGTGCCAATGCAAGTTCATCAATTGTAACAAAAGCATCATTCTGATGAAAGATGTTGTTGGAGGATGTAATTAAGACATGACCACCAGTGGACCCAAGAACTAGACCACATCCTCTGCTCTGTCCTTGGAATGTGCATTCTGATTGCCTTCCCCACTCTCAGAAGCTGTTCCAAGGATATAGACTTAAAACAGAAATGTGGTGTTGAGGCTATCTGGACTGGATATGTGACTGAACCCAACTAAGGTCTCTATGTAAACTTTTAAGATTCTGGTAGATGAGTGCAGAAATCTACTTATCTTGTGGTTCCCTAAGACAAGGCTTGGAAGTTCCTTTGTTTATTAAACCTGTTACCTATCAATCTGTGGTGGTCCGTCTCTTAATTCAGTCTCTGCTTGCCCTCCAGGAATGGGGCCTTGTTTTAGATTATACCTGCGAAGCTCCTGAGGAGGTTGTAAAACAAAAGATGTTGATAGCGGAGGAGATTATACATGTGTGGGGGTAAGGAGTATAACGGAAACCTCTGTACCTTTCCCTCAACTGTGCTATGAATCTAAATCCACTCTTAAAAAGTAAAGTTTTAATTAAAAAATTCAAGTAAATTCTCTCTTTGTTATTTAGTACTCCTTATTCTGTCAATTTTGGGTTTATGTATTTTGCATATATGTTATTAGGTCAATACATATTTAATTTTCTTCTCTTCCTTGATCACTGGACCTTTTATGAATAAGCTATACCTTTCTATATCATCAGGTAACACTTCTTCCCCTTCAAGTTTACTTTGTCTGATATAATATACCACTTTTGTGGTGTGCATGTGTAGAAAGTGGAGGTGATGTGGTGTACATGTGTAGAAAGCACATGTGTAGAAAGTGAAGGTGATGGAATTCCAGTTGAGCTATTTCAAATCCTAAAAGATGATGCTGGGAAAGTGCTGCACTCAATATGTCAGCAAATTTGGAAAACTCAGCAGTGGCCACAGTACTGGAAAATGTCAGTTTTCATTCCAATCCCAAAGAAAGGCAATGCCCAAGAATGCTCAAACTACTGCACAATTGCACTCATCTCACATGCTAGTAAAGTAATGCTCAAAATTCTCCAAGCCAGGCTTCAGCAATACGTGAACTGTGAACTTCCATACATTCAAGCTGGTTTTAGAAAAGGCAGAGGAACCAGAGATCAAATTGCCAACATCCGTTGGATCATCAAAAAAGCAAGAGAGTTCCAGAAAAACATCTATTTCTGCTTTATTGATTATGCCAAAGCTTTTGACTGTGTGAATCACAATAAACTGTGGAAAATTCTGAAAGAGATGGGAATACCAGACCACCTGACCTGCCTCTTGAGAAACCTGTATGCAGGTCAGGAAGCAACAGTTAGAATAGGACATGGAACAACAGACTGGTTCCAAATAGGAAAAGGAGTACATCAAGATCCTCTACATAGAAAACCCTAAAGACTCTACCAGAAAATTACTAGAGTTAATCAATGAATACAGTAATGTTGCAGGATATAAAATTAACAGACAGAAATCCCTTGCATTCCTATATGCTAACAATGAAAAAACAGAAAAAGTAATTAAGGAAACAATACCATTTACCATTGCAACAAAAAGAATAAAATAATTAGGAGTATATCTACCTAAAGAAACAAGAGACCTATATATAGAAGACTAAAAAACACTGATGAAAGAAATCAAAGAGGACACAAGTAGATGAAGAAATATACCGTGTTCATGGATTGGAAGACTCAATATTGTGAAAATGACTATACTATCCAAAGCAATCTATAGATTCAATGCAATCCTTATCAAGCTACCAACGGTATTTTTCACAGAACTAGAACAAATAATTTCACAATTTGTATGGAAATACAAAAAACCTCAAATAGGCAAAGCAATCTTGAGAAAGAAGAATGGAACTGGAGGAATCAACCTGCCTGACTTCAGACTCTACTACAAAGCCACAGTCATCAAGACAGTATGGTATTGGCACAAAGACAGAAATATAGATCAATGGAACAGAATAGAAAGCCCAGAGATGAATCCACGAACCTATGGTCACCTTATCTTCGACAAAGGAGGCAAGGATATACAATGGAAAAAAGACAACCTCTTTAACAAGTGGTGCTGGGAAAACTGGTCAACCACCTGTAAAAGAACGAAACTAGAAAACTTTCTAACACCATACACAAAAATAAACTCAAAATGGATTAAAGATCTAAATGTAAGACCAGAAACTATAAAACTCCTAGAGGAGAACATAGGCAAAACACTCTCCGACATAAATCACAGCAGGATCCTCTATGACCCACCTCCCAGAATATTGGAAATAAAAGCAAAAATAAACAAATGGAACCTAATGAAACTTAAAAGCTTTTGCACAACAAAGGAAACTATAAGCAAGGTGAAAAGACAGCCTTCAGAATGGGAGAAAACAATAGCAAATGAAGCAACAAAGGATTAATTTCAAAAATACACAAACAACTCCTGCAGCTCAATTCCAGAAAAATAAATGACCCAATCAAAAAATGGGCCAAAGAACTGAACAGACATTTCTCCAAAGAAGACATACAGATGGCTAACAAACATGAAAAGATGCTCAACACCACTCATTATCAGAGAAATGCAAATCAAAACCACAATGAGGTACCATTACATGCCACTCAGGATGGCTGCTATCCAAAAGTCTACAAGCAATAAATGCTGTAGAGGGTGTGGAGAAAAGGGTACCTTTTTACACTGTTGGTGGGAATGCAAACTAGTACAGCTGCTATGGAAAACAGTGTGGAGATTCCTTAAAAAACTGGAATTAGAACTGCCATATGACCCACTCCTAGGCATACACACTGAGGAAACCAGACACGTGCACCCCAGTGTTCATCGCAGCACTGTTTATAATTGCCAGGACATGGAAGCAACCTAGATGCCCATCAGCAGACAAATGGATGAGGAAGCTGTGGTACATATACACCATGGAATATTACTCAGCCATTAAAAAGAATTCATTTGAATCAGTTCTAATGAGATGGATGAAACTGGAGCCCATTATACAGAGTAAAGTAAGCCAGAAAGATAAAGACCAATACAGTATACTAATGCATATATATGGATTTTTAAAAGATGGTAACAATAACCCTATATGCAAAACAGAAAAAGAGACACAGATGTACAGAACAGACTTTTGGACTCTGTGGGAGAAGGCGAGGGTGGGATGCTCTGAGAGAATAGCATTGAAACAAGTATACTATCAAGGGTGAAACAGATCACCAGCCCAGGTTGGATGCATGAGACAAGTGCTCAGGGCTAGTACACTGGGAAGACCCAGAGGGATGGGATGAGGAGGGAGGTGGGAGGGGGGATCGGGATTTACACATGTAAATCCATGGCTGATTCATGTCAATGTATGACAAAAACCACTACAATATTGTAAAGTAATTAGCCTCCAACTAATAAAAATAAATGAAAAAAAAGGCTGTATATTGTCACCCTGCTTATTTAACTTATATACAGAGTACATCATGAGAAACGCTGGCCTGGAAGAAGCACAAGCTGGAATGAAGATTGCCGGGAGAAATATCAATAACCTCAAATGTGCAGATGACACCACTCTTATGGCAGAAAGTGAAGAACTAAAGAACCTCTTGATGAAAGTGAAAGAGAAGAGTGAAAAAGTTGGCATAAACCTCAACATTCACAAAACTAAGATCACGGTATCCAGTCCCATCACTTCATTGCAAATAGATGGGGAAACAGTGGAAACAGTGGCTGACTTTATTTTTCTGGACTCCAAAATTATTTCAGATGGTGATTGCAGCCATGAAATTAAAAAACACTTACTCCTTGGAAGGAAAGTTACGACCAACCTAGACAGCATATTAAAAAGCAGAGACATTACTTTATGAACAAAGGTCTGTCTAGTCAAGGCTATGGTTTTTCCAGTAGTCATGTATGGATGTGAGGGTTGGACTATAAAGAAAGCTGAGTGCTGAAGAATGAATGCTTTTGAACTGTGGTGTTGGAGAAGACTCTTGAGAGTCTCTTGGACTGCAAGGAGATCCAACCAGTCCATTCTAAAGGAGATCAGTCCTGGGTGTTCATTGGAAGGACTGATGTTGAAGCTGAAACTCCAATATTTTGGCCACCTGATGCGAAGAGCTGACTCATTGGAAAAGACCCTGATGCTGGGAAAGATTGAGGGCAGGAGGAGAAAAGGATGACAGAGGATGAGATGGTTGGATGGCATCACCAACTCAGTGGACATGAGTTTGGGTAAACTCCAGGAGTTGGTGATGGACAGGGAGGCCTGGCATGCTGAGGTTCATGAGGTCACATAAAGTCAGACATGACTGAGTGACTGAACTGAACTGAACTGATGTGTAGAAAGGGCCATCAGTATTTTCTCAGGTTCTATATCTTTCAACCTTCCTATATCTTTGTATGTGGAGTGTATCTCTTTTAAGGAATGGCTAGCTGGGTTCTGTTCATATGGATAAATTCATTTGTCTTAGAGATATACTATATTTCAGAATTCTATTTCTATAACTTAAGTAACTATTTCAAAGTTTACATCTGGCTTCTAGAACAAGCATGTATATTACATGTAAATCACTCAACACTAAACTGACCTCACTGATTTAAACATATCTGGAAAGTGAATTCAGTTCAGAACACAGCTCTACCCATCAACAGAAAATTGGACTAAAGATTTACTGACCATGGCCCTGCCCATCAGAAGAAGACCCAGTTTCCCCTTTAGGCAGTCTCTTCCATCAGTAAGCTTCCATAAGCCTCTTACCTTTCACCATCAGAGGGCAGACAGACTGAAAACCACAATCACAGAAAACTAACCAATATGATCACATGGACCACAGACTTGTCTAACTTGATGAAACTATGAACCATGCCATGTAGGGCCACCCAAGATGGATGGGTCATGGTGGAGAGTTCTGACAAACTATGGTCCACTGGAGAAGGGAATGGTCAACCACTTCAGTATTCTTGCCTTGAGAACCCCATGAACAATACAAAAAGGCAAAAAGATAGGACACTGAAAGATGAACTCCCCAGGTCAGTAGGTGCCCAATATGCTACTGGAGATTAATGGAGAAATAACTCAGAAAGAATGAAGAGACAGAGACAAAGCAAAAACAACACTCAGTTGTGGATGTGAATGGTGACGGAAGCAAGGTCTGATGCTGTAAAGAGCAATATTGCATAGGAACCTGGAATGTTAGGTCCATGAATCAAGGCAAATTGGAAGTGATCAAACAGGAGATGGCAAGAGTGAACATTGATATTCTAGGAATCAGTGAACTAAGATCGACTGGAATGGGTGAATTTAACTCAGATGACCATTATATCTACTACTGTGGGCAAGAATCCCTTCGAAGAAATGGAGTAGCCATCATAGTCAACAAGAGAGTCCGAAATGCAGTACTTGGATGCAATCTCAAAAACGACAGAATGATCTCTGTTTGTTTCCAAGGCAAACCATTCAATATCATGGTAATCCAAGTCTATGCCCTGACCAGTAATGCTGAAGAAGCTGAACAGTTCTGTGAAGACCTATAAGACCTTCTAGAGCTAACACTCAAAAAAGATGTCCTTTTCATTTTAGGGGACTGGAATGCAAAAGTAGGAAGTCAAGAAACACCTGGAGTAACAGGGAAATTTGGCCTTGGAGTACAGGATGAAGCAGGGCAAAGGCTAATAGAGTTTCACCAAGAGAACGCACTGGTCATAGCAAACACCCTCTTCCAACAACACAAGAGAAGACTCTACACATGGACATCACTAGATGGTCAATATCAAAATCAGACTGATTATATTCTTTGCAGCCAAAGATGGAGAAGCTCTATACAGTCAGCAAAAACCAGACTGGGAGCTGACTGTGGCTCAGATCATGAACTCCTTATTGACAAATTCAGACTTAAATTGAAGAAAGCAGGGAAAACCACTAGACCATTCAGGTATGACCTAAATCAAATCCCTTAGGATTATACAGTGGAAGTGAGAAATAGATTCAAGGGATTAAATCTGATAGGCAGAGTGCTTGAAGAACTATGGAGGGAGGTTCTTGACATTGTACAGGTTAGTGGATTACTGTATTCAAATTAATCTCATACAGTGTTATATAGGTGTAACTCTTCTGTAACTTTAGGGGGCCCATGAAATCCATGACTAAAGGATAAATAAAAAATCAAAAGAAACTGAGTCAAGAATATCTGTAAAATATCAGAATTCCCAGAAGTAAATAATCTGTCATCTTACAGTTGTGTGTGTATATAAACACACACACACTATGGCTCAGATGGTAAAGAATCTGCCTGCAACGCAGTAGACCCAGGCTTGATCCCTGGGTCAGGAAAATACCCTGGAGAAGGGACTGGCGACCCCCTCCAGTATTCTCGCCTGGAGAATAGAAGACAGAGGAGCCTGGCAGGGTACAGTCCATGGGTCCACAAAGAGTCAGACATGACTGAGTGACTAACACTTCCACTACCATTTTAAAACATTTTGATTAAAACATGATTCATATCCTTTTATAATTCTCTATTCTCTTCTCAATTTTAGAATGTAGCTCTTCCCTTTATTCATTAGACTTTAATATCAATTATGATGGGGCATCTTTTATTTTGTTAATAATACACAAAAGTCAGTAAATTTGGAAATAACTTTTGGTTATTCCAATCTTAACCAGAATTAGACTGATAGCACACAATTTATGGGCTTATCCTCACATTATTAATCAATGTAGCATAACCATCTACTCTGCCAGTTTATAAGATTAGACAACAAAAAAGTCTTTCTTTAAGTTGTAAGTTCTTGCTTTATGCTAAATGAAATAAACCAGTCACATAAAGACAAATACAATTTGTCTTTATACACAGACAAGTATAATTCTACTTATGGGAGATATCTAAAGTAGTCAAATTCATAGAAATATAAAGTAGAGTGGTGGCTACCAGGGGCTGGGAAAAAGGGAAAAGGAGTTGTCCTTTAATGGGTAAAGAATTTCAGATGTGAAAGATGAAAAAGCTCTTAATACCTCTTTTATAACAATGTGGATATACTTAACACCACTGAACTGTCAACTTAAAAACAGTTTAGATGATACTCTGGTTTCTCTCTTAACTGAGTAAATATTTTGTCTTTTACTGAAAGTGAAAGTGAAGTAGCTCAGTCATGTCCTACTCTTTGCAACCCCATGGACTGTAGCCTACCAGGCTCCTCCATCCATGGGATTTTCCAGGCAAGAATACTGGAGTGGGTTGCCATTTCCTTCTCCAGGAGATCTTCCCAACTCAGGGATTGAACCCGGATCTCCTGCATTGTAGGCAGAAGCTTTACCATCTGAGCCACCAAGGAAGATTGCTTGCCTTTTACTGAAAGAAATGGTTAATTTGTTTTCTTTAAGTGGCAAGTTCATCACGTAAGGGATATAATTTTATCACACTAATCCTTTAGGAAGGCAGTTAAGTTTTCTAATGATATTCCAATAAGCAAAATTACCAAAGTAATATCCCCCCAAAATACTGCTAGTTAACAGTTAACTGACAGTTAACAGACTAGGATGCCAGGATCTTCTATTAATTTCAAACTTCCAAGAACAACTGGTAATATTAAGTCACTTTTCCATACAATTCAAGCAACCACTTTTCTCATTTGAAAACAAATGTTAAAGGCACAGTGGTAATAAGACAGGGTAAATCATTTCTAGCCCTTGTTTACAGGGGCTGCAAACAAGCCTCTAAGAATAGATTAATACTGCCTGAATTACACACTTTATCTTCATATTATGTAATAGTCAGAAGGCCTATAAGAACTAATAATTGTAAGTAAATAATTCAACTGACATCAAAGCTCTTTGAAAGTATATCAAAAATTGGTGTTATTAAAAGGCCTGCTAGAAAATGCTAATACTATTATAGGAAAAACTTTCTACTATTACTCAATCTTTGACAAACTAATGCATTTCTGGGAAACTGTAATAGCTTTTGTATTGGTCTTAGATCCTTATTTTCTACTCCTCTGTCTACCTACCAGGTACTGCTCTACCCAAGGTTGAAAAAGTTAAAAAGCATTTTAGAATATTGAAAGGAGTTTTTCTATGAGAACAACAGTATATCTGATGTAAGCTGGTTTCTGCTTTAAAAGAACAGAAATACAGTGAGAGAATGTTAACTAACATAAATAAGTTTCTTTTTCATGTATTCTCCAAAAAACTATATAGATCAAAAAGAAGAAAATAAAAACTCTCAAAACTTCCATGCTCTTATCATAACAAGAAGACAAAAAATACCAGAACAATACAAAAACAAATTATCTATAAGTAGAAAAATAAATGGGCTTCCCTAGTGGCTCAGATGGTAAAGAATATGCCTAAAATGCAGGAGACCTCGGTTCGACCCCTGGGTCAGGAAGATCCCCTGGAGAAGGGAATGGCAACCCACCCAGGATCCTTTTCTGGATCCCATGGACAGAGGAGCCTGGTGGGCTACAGTCCATGGGGTTACACAAGAGTCAGACACAACTGAGCAACGAAACAACTATAGAAAAATAAATACCAATGTCTAGTAGAGCTATCTCTCAAGCTCATTCCTCCAGCATTAGCAGAATCTAGGGTGACCCAGAAAAACTGTGGAGAAGAAGACAGCAAAGGACATAAGACTGAATTAAAATCATTCTCAGGCGGGGTGGTCCTAAGATGGCGGAGGAATAGGATGGGGAGACCACTTTCTCCCCCACAAATTCATCAAAAGAACATTTGAACGCTGAATAAATTATACAAAACAACTTCTGAATGCTGGCAGAGGACATCAGGCACCCAGAAAGGCAGCCCATTGTCTTCGAAAGGAGGTAGGAAAAAATATAAAGATAAAAAGAGAGATAAAAGAGGTAGGGACGGAGATCCATCTGGGAAAGGGAGTCTTTTTTTCTTCTTTTTTTTTCATTTTATTTTTATTAGTTGGAGGCTAATTACAATATTGTAGTCGTTTTTACCATACATTGACATGAATCAGCCATGGATTTACATGTGTTCCCCATCCCGATCCCCCCTTCCGCCTCCCTCCCCATCCCATCCCTCTGGGTCTTCCCAGTGCACCAGCCCTGAGCGCTTGTCTCATGCATCCAACCTGGGCTGGTGGTGTGTTTCACCCTTGATAGTATACTTGTTTCAATGCTATTCTCTCAGGACATCCCACCCTCGCCTTCTCCCACAGAGTCCAAAAGTCTGTTCTGTACATCTGTGTCTCTTTTTCTGTTTTGCATATAGGGTTACTGTTACCATCTTTTTAAATTCCATATATATGCATTAGTATACTGTATTGGTCTTTATCTTTCTGGCTTACTTTACTCTGTATAATAGGCTCCAGTTTCATCCATCTCATTAGAACTGATTCAAATGAACTCTTTTTAATGGCTGAGTAATATTCCATGGTGTATATGTACCACAGCTTCCTCATCCATTCGTCTGCTGATGGGCATCTGTGTTGCTTCCATGTCCTGGCTATTATAAACAGTGCTGCGATGAACATTGGGGTGCACGTGTCTCTTTCAGATCTGGTTTCCTCAGTGTGTATGCCTAGAAGTGGTATTGCTGGGTCATATGGCAGATCTATTTCCAGTTTTTTAAGGAATCTCCACACTCTTTTCCATAGTGGCTGTACTAGTTTGCATTCCCACAAACAGTGTAAGAGGGTTCTCTTTTCTCCACACGCTCTCCAGCATTTATTGCTTGTAGACTTTTGGATAGCAGCCATCCTGACTGGCGTGTAATGGTACCTCATTGTGGTTTTGATTTGCATTTCTCTGATGATGAGTGATGTTGAGCATCTTTTAATGTGTTTGTTAGCCATCTGTATGTCTTCTTTGGAGAAATGTCTGTTTCGTTCTTTGGCCCATTTTTTGATTGGGTCATTTATTTTTCTGGAATTGAGCTGCAGAAGCTGCTTGTATATTTTTGAGAGTAATCCTTTAAAAAAGAGAGAAGTTTCTAAACACCAGGAAACACTCTCACCAGTGAGTCTGTGGCGAGCCTTGGAACCCCAGAGGGCAACATAACCGGGAGGAAAAATAAATAAATAGTTAAAACCCACAGATTACGTGACTAACAGCAACTCCCAGTGGAGAAGCAGCGCAGATGCTCACATCCGCCACTAGCAAGTGGGGACTGGACAGGGAGACATGGGCTTCATTGGTTAGGGTAAGGACCAGGCCTGAATGCCCCGAGGGCAATCTGAGAGAACTAACTTGAGATAGCACCCCAGACTGTGGGATAGCTATCCCGCGAAAAGCCCTAACCTAAGACACTGCCAGGCCCGCTCACAGAACAAAGGACTGAGCAGAGCTAGCCAGTTGCGGACCGGCCCATCCCCTGCTGGAGACAGGCAAGCGAGGGCAGCCAGAGCCGGAAGGGGGCAATTGCAGCCTCAGAGAGGCATCATCTACCAAACTGCAAGCAGGCCTCATTGCTAACCAAGACTTGGGATTCTGGATGGTCGACATCCTCCAGGAGGGTCACAACCAGAGATCGGCTCCCCAGAAGAGACACATGGCACACTTGAGAAGGCGTGCCAGTTGTACACCCAGAAAACCGAGCAGCTGGGACGGGGGAGGCGATAAGATGCAGCCCCCAACTGGGGGCGACTGTGCTCACCAAGCACCTGGTCACCTGAGCTGCCTCGGACCTGGGAAGGGCACAAAACGCAGGCCCAACCAAGTCTGCGCCTTTGTGGAGTACCCGAGAACCTGAACCTGAGCAGCTTAGACCTGGGAAGTGCATGCAAACCAGGGCCCACCTCAGACAGTTCCCGGCAGAGCAACCTAGAGCCTGAGCAGTGTAGACTGGGAAAGCACACACGCCATGAGCGGGGGCAAACCCAGTGTGGCCAGGACACTGCAAGCACTCCCCACACATACCAGTGATGTTTGTTTGCAGTGTTCCTCTCTCCCTACAGCACAGATGAACAAGTGAGCCTAAAAAAGTGACCACAACCGCCCCCTTGTGTCAGGGTGGAAATTAGACCCTGAAGAGACCAGCAAACAGAAGAAGCTAAAATAAACAGAGGGAACCGCTTTGGAAGTGACATGTGCAATCGATTAAAACCCTGCAGTTAGCACCAACTACATAGGAAGGAGCCTATAGATCTTGAGAAGTATAAGCCAGATCAAGGAACTATCTGAAAATGAACTGACCCCACACTGTCCACAACACCAGAGAAAGTCCTAGATATATTTTTACTATTATCATTTTTTTAATGAAAAAAAATTTTTTTATTTTTAACTCCTCTATTATTCCTTTAATTTTCATTTTTATAACTTACTATTCCTTTGCAAAAAAAAAGACTATTTTTAAAGCAAACTTCATATATATATATTATAATTTTGTGACTTTGTTTTTTTCTTTAATATTGTATTTTTGAGAATCTAACCTCTACTCTAGATTTTTAATCTTTGCTTTTTTGTTATTTGTTATCAATTTTGTACCTTAAGAACCCAATCTTCAGTACCCATTTTTACTTGGGAGCGAGATTACTGTCTTGATTTCTCTCTTCCTTTTGAACACTCCGTTTTCTCTACCAGGTCGCCTCTATCACCTCTCTCCCCCTTCTCTTCTCTACCCAACTCTGTGAATCTCTTTGTCTGTTCTGGGCTGTGGAAAACGCTGAGGGAACTGATTACTGCCTATAGCTGTCTCCTTCCTTTTGATTCTCCCTTTTATCCTCCTGGCCCCCTCAGTCTCCTTCTTCCCTCTTCTCTTCTCTGTGTAACTCAGTGAACCTCTCTGAGTGCTGCAGACTGTGGAGAGCACATAGGGAATTGATTACTGGCTAGCTTGCTCTCTCCCCTTTTGATTCTCTCTTCTCCTCCTGGCCACCTCTATCTCCCTCCCCCCTCTTCTCTTCTCCATGTAACTCTATGTACCTCTCCGGGTGTCTCCCACTGTGGAGAAAGTTTTCATCATTAACCTAGATGTTTTACTATTGGTGCTGTATAGACAGAGAAGTCTTGAGGCTACTGAAAGAATAAGACTGAAAACCAGAGGCAGGAGGCTTAAGTCCAAATCCTGAGAACACCAGAGAACTCCTGACTCCAGGGAACATTAATCAATAGGAGCTCATCAAATGCCTCCATACCTACACTGAAACCAAGCACCACCCAAGGGCCAACAAGTTCCAGAGCAAGACATACCATGCAAATTCTCCAGCAACACAGGAACATAACCCTGAGCTTCAATACACAGGCTGCCCAAAGTCACACCAAACCCACTGACATCTCAAAACCCATTACTGGACATTTCATTGCACTCCAGAGAGAAGAAATCCAGCTCCATCCACCAGAACACTGACACAAGCTTCCCTAACCAGGAAACCTTGACAAGCCACCCACCCAACCCCATCCACAGCGAGGACCCTCCACAATAAAGAGGAACCACAAGCTGCCAGAATACAGAAAGGCCACCCCAAACACACCAATATAAACAAGATGAAAAGGCAGAGAAATACCCAGCAGGTAAAGGAACAGGATAAATGCCCACCAAACCAAAAAAAAAAAAGAGGAAGAGATAGGGAATCTACCTGATAAAGAATTCTGAATAATGATAGTGAGTTCAGTTCAGTTCAGACACTCAGTCGTGTCGAACTCTTTGCGACCCCATGAATCGCAGCACGCCAGGCCTCCCTGTCCATCACCAACTCCCAGAGTCCACTCAAATCCATGTCCATTGAGTCGGCAATGCCATCCAACTATCTCATCCTCTGTCATCCCTTTCTCCTCCTGCCCCCAATCCCTCCCAGCATCAGCGTCTTTTCCAATGAGTCAACTCTTCGCATGAGGTGGCCAAAGTATTGGAGTTTCAGCTTCAGCATCAGTCCTTCCAATGAACACCCAGAACTGATTTCCTTTAGGATGGATTGGTTGGATCTCCTTGCAGTCCAAGGGACTCTCAAGAGTCTTCTCCAACACCACAGTTCAAAAGCATCAATTTTTCAGCACTCAGCTTTCTTTTTTTTTTTTTTTTTGAGATTGATCATTTTATTGATCAATTTAATTTTATTTTTTTTAAATTTTTTTTCCATTTATTTTTATTAGTTGGAGGCTAATTACTTTACATCATTACAGTAGTTTTTGTCATACATTGAAATGAATCAGCCATGGATTTACATGTATTCCCCATCCCGATCCCCCCTCCCACCTCCCTCTCCACCCGATCCCTCTGGGTCTTCCCAGTGCACCAGGCCCGAGCACTTGTCTCATGCACCCAACCTGGGCTGGTGATCTGTTTCACCCTAGATAATATACATGTTTCAATGCTGTTCTCTTGAAACATCCCACCCTCGCCTTCTCACAGAGTCCACAAGTCTGTTCTATACATCTGAGTCTCTTTTTCTGTTTTGCATATAGGGTTATCGTTACCATCTTTCTAAATTCTGTATATATGTGTTAGTATACTGTAATGGTCTTTATCTTTCTGGCTTACTTCGCTCTGTATAATGGGCTCCAGTTTCATCCATCTCATTAGAACTGATTCAAATGCACTCAGCTTTCTTTACAGTCCAACTCTCACATCCATACATGACCACTAGAAAAACTATAGCCTTGACTAGACGGACCTTTGATGGAAAAGTAATGTCTCTGCTTTTTAATATGTTATCTAGGTTGGTCATAACTTTCCTTCCAAGGAGTAAGCGTCTTTTAATTTCATGGCTACAATCACCATCTGCAGTGATTTTGGAGCCCCCAAAAAATAAAGTCTGATACTGTTTCCAATATCTCCCCATCTATTTCCCATGAAGTGATGGGACCAGATGCCATGATCTTAGTTTTCTGAATATTAAGCTTTAAGCCAACTTTTTCCACTCTCCTCTTTCACTTTCATCAAGGGCTTTTTAGTTCATCTTCACTTTCTGCCATAAAGTGATCCAAAATATTGAAAACAAAATGGAGTTACAGAAAATAACCTGGAGACAAGGATCGAGAAGATGCAAGAAAGGTTTAACAAGGACCTAGAAGAAATATAAAAGAGTCAATATATAATGAATAATGCAATAACTGAGATCAAAAACACTCTGGAGGGATCCAACAGTAGACTAACGGAAGGCAGAAGATAGGATAAGTGAGGTAGAAGATAGAATGGTGGAAATAAATGAAACAGAGAGGAAACAATAAAAAAGAATTAAAAGAAATGAGGACAACCTCAGATACCCCTGGGACAATGTTAAATGCCCCAACATTCGAATCATAGGAGTCCCAGAAGAAGAAGACAAAAGGAAAGACCAGGAGAAAATACTTGAGGAGATAATTGCTGAAAACTTCCCTAAAATGGGGAAGGAAATAACCACCCAAGTCCAAGAAACCCAGAGAGTCCCAAACAGGATAAACCCAAGGAAAAACACCCCAAGACATATATTAATCAAATTAACAAAGATCAAACACAAAGAACAAATATTAAAAGCAGCAAGGGAAAAACAACAAATAACACACAAGGGGATTCCCATAAGGATAACAGCTGATCTTTCAATAGAAACTCTTCAGGCCAGAAGGGAATGGCAGGACATACTTAAAGTGATGAAAGAAAATAACCTACAGCCCAGATTACTGTACCCAGCAAGGATCTCATTCAAATATGAAGGAGAAATCAAAAGCTTTACAGACAAGCAAAAGCTGAGAGAATTCAGCACCACCAAACCAGCCCTCCAACAAATGCTAAAGGATCCTCTCTAGACAGGAAACACAGAAAGGATGTATAAACTCAAACCCAAAACAACAAAGTAAATGGCAAGCGGGTTCATACTTATCAATAATTACCTTAAATGTAAATGGGTTGAATGCCCCAACCAAAAGACAAAGACTGGCTGAATGGATACAAAAACAAGACCCCTTATATATGTTGTCTACAAGAGACCCACCTCGAAACAAGGGACACATACAGACTGAAAGTGAAGGGCTGGAAAAAGATATTCCATGCAAATAGAGACCAAAAGAAAGCAGGAGTAGCAATACTCATATCAGATAAAATAGACTTTAAAACAAAGGCTGTGAAAAGAGACAAAGATGGACACTACATAATGATCAATGGATCAATCCAAGATGAAGATATCACAATTATAAGTTTATATGCACCCAACATAGGAGCACCACAATATGTAAGACAAATGCTAACAAGTATGAAAGAGAAAATTAACAATAACACAAGAATAGTGGGAGAATATAATATCCCACTCACACCTATGGATAGATCAAGTAAACAGAAAATTAAAAAGGAAACACAAACTTTAAATGATACAATAGAGCAGTTAGTCCTAATTGATATCTATAGGACATTTCACCCCAAAACAAAGAATTTCACCTTTTTTCTCAAGTGCACACAGAATCTTCTCCAGGATAGATCACATCCTGAGCCATAAATCTAGCCTTGGTAAGTTCAAAAAAACTGAAATCATTCCAGGCATCTTTTCTGACCACAACAGTAAGATTAGATCTCAATTACAGGAGAAAAACTATTAAAAATTCAACATATGGACGCTGAACAACATGCTGCTAAACAACCAACAAATCACAGAAGGAATCAAAATATGCATAGAAATGAATGAAAATGAAAACACAACAACCCAAAACCTATGGGACACCGTAAAAGCAGTGCTAAGGGGAAGGTTCATAGCAATACAGGCTTACCTCAAGAAATAAGAAAAAAATCAAATAAATAACCTAACTCTACACCTAAAGCAACTAGAAAAGGAAGAAATGAAGGACCCCAGGGTTAGTGGAAGGAAAGAAATCTTAAAAATTAGGGCAGAAATAAATGCAAAAGAAACAAAAGAGAACACAGCAAAAATCAACAAAGCCAAAATCTGGTTCTTTGAGAAGATAAATAAAATTGACAAACCATTAGCCAGACTCATCAAGAAACAAAGGGAGAAAAATCAAATCAACAAAATTAGAAATGAAAATGGAGAGATCACAACAGACAACACAGAAATACAAAGGATCATAAGAGACTACTATCAGCAACTATATTCCAATAAAATGGACAACTTGGAAGAAATGAACAAATTCTTAGAAAAGTACACCTTTCCAAAACTGAACCAGGAAGAAATAGAAAATCTTAACAAACACATCACAAGCATGAAATTGAAACTGTAATCAGAAATCTCCCAGCAACAAAAGCCCAGGACCAGATGGCTTCACAGGTGAATTCTACCAAAAATTTAGAGAAGAGCTAACACCTATCCTACTCAAACTCTTCCAAAAAATTGCAGAGGAAGGTAAACTTCCAAACTCATTCTATGAGGCCACCATCACCCTAATCCCAAAACCTGACAAAAATGCCACAAAAAAAGAAAACTACAGGCCAATATCACTGATGAACATAGATGCAAAAATCCTTAACAAAATTCTAGCAAACAGAATCCAACAACATATTAAAAAGATCATACGTCATGACCAAGTGGGCTTTATCCCAGGGATGCAACGATTCTTCAATATCTGCAAATCAATCAATGTAATACACCACATTAACTAATTGAAAAATAAAAACTGTATGATTATATCAATAAATGCAGAGAAAGCCTTTGACAAAATTCAACATCCATTTATGATAAAAAAAAAAAAAACCTCCGGAAAGCAGGAATAGAAGGAACATACCTCAACATAATAAAAGCTATATATGACAAACCCACAGCAAACATTATCCTCAATGGTGAAAAATTGAAAGCATTTCCCTTAAAGTCAGGAACAAGACAAGGGTGCCCACTCTCACCACTACTATTCAACATAGTTTTGGAAGTGTTGGCCACAGCAATCAGAGCAGAAAAAGAAATAAAAGGAATCCAGATCATAAAAGAAGAAGTAAAACTCTCACTGTTTGCAGATGACATGATCCTCTACATAGAAAACCCTAAAGACTCTACCAGAAAATTACTAGAGCTGATCAATGAATACAGTAAAGTTTCAGGATATAAAATCAACACACAGAAATCCCTTGCATTCCTATACACTAACAATGAGAAAACAGAAAAAGTAATTAAGGAAACAATTCCATTCACCATGGCAACGAAAAGAATAAAATACTTAGGAATATATCTACCTAAAGAAACAAGAGACCTATATATAGAAAACTAAAAAACACTGATGAAAGAAATCAAAGAGGACACAAACAGATGGAGAAACATACCATGTTCATGGATAGGAATAATCGATATTGTGAAAATGACTATACTACCCAAAGCAATCTATAGATTCAATGAAATCCCTATCAAGCTACCAACGGTATTTTTCACAGAACTTGAATAAATAATTTCACAATTTGTATGGAAATACAGAAAACCTTGAATAGCCAAAGCAATCTTGAGAAAGAAGAATGGAACTGGAGGAATCAACCTGCCTGACTTCAGGCTCTACTACAAAGCCACAGTCATCAAGACAGTGTGGTACTGGCACAAAGACAGAAATATAGATCAATGGAACAAAATAAAAAGCCCAGAGATAAATGCACGCACCTATGGACACCTTATCTTTGACAAAAGAGTCAAGAATAAACAATGGAGAAAAGACAATCTCTTTAACAAGTGGTGCTGGGAAAACTGGTCAACCACTTGTAAAAGAATGAAACTAGAACACTTTCTAACACCATACACAAACATAAACTCAAAATGGATTAAAGATCTAAATGTTAAGACCAGAAACTATAAAACTCCTAGAGGAAAACATAGGCAAAACACTCTCCAACATAAACCACAGCAGGATCCTCTATGACCCACCTCTCAGAATATTGGAAATAAAAGCAAAAATAAACAAATGGGACCTAATGAAACTTAAAAGCTTTTGCACAACAAAGGAAACTATAAGCAAGGTGAAAAGACAGCCTTCAGAATGGGAGAAAATAATAGCAAACAAAGCAACAGACAAAGGATTAATCTCAAAAATATATAAGCAACTCCTGAAGTTCAATCCCAGAAAAATAAATGATCCAATCAAAAAGTGGGCCAAAGAACTAAACAGACATTTCTCCAAAGAAGACATACAGATGGCTAACAAACACATGAAAAGATGCTCAACACCACTCATCATCAGAGAAATGCAAATCAAAACCACAATGAGGTACCATTACACGCCAGTCAGGATGGCTGCTATCCAAAAGTCTACAAGCAGTAAATGCTGGAGAGGGTGTGGAGAAAAGGGAACCCTCTTACACTGTTGGTGGGAATGCAAGCTAGTACAGCCACTATGGAGAACAGTGTGGAGATTCCTTAAAAAACTGGAATTAGACCTGCCATATGACCCAGCAATCCCACTCCTGGGCATACACACCGAGGAAACCAGAATTGAAACAGACACCTGTACCCCAATGTTCACGGCAGCACTATTTATAATAGCCAGGACATGGAAGCAACCTAGATGTCCGTCAGCAGATGAATGGATAAGGAAGCTGTGGTACATATACACAATGTAATATTACTCAGCTTTTAAAAAGAATTCATTTGAATCAGTTCTAATGAGGTGGATGAAACTGGAGCCTATTATACAGAGTGAAGTAAGCCAGAAAGAAAAACACCAATACAGTATACTAACGCACATATATGGAATTTAGAAAGATGGTAATGATAACCCTGTATGTGAGAGGGCAAAAGAGACACAGATGTATAGAATAGTCTTTGGACTCTGTGGGAGAGGGTGAGGGCGGGATGATTTGGGAGAATGGCATTGAAACATGTAAATTATCATATGTGAAATGAATCGCCAGTCCAGGTTCGATGCATGATACAGGATGCTTGGGCCTGGTGCACTGGGATGACCCAGAGGGATGGGATGGGGAGGGAGGTGAGAGGGGGGTTCAGGATGGGGAACGCATGTTATACCCATGGCAGATTCATGTCAATGTATGGCAAAACCAATACAATATTGTAAAGTAAAAAAATAAATAAGTAAATAAAACTGAGAAAAAAAAGAAAATAAGCAAAAGATTATATTAAAAGGGCCCTTAACTACATGACAAGATGTTCAACTCCACTCAAACCGAAAGAAAAGTAAAATAAATCTACACTATCTCTCACCTAGCAAGCTAACCAAATCAAACTAAACCAAAACTTCTCTGTAACACATTCTGTACAGGTTGTGGGGAAACACAACCCACACTCTCTCATTTCTCCAAGGGTGGGACCCCAAGGGTGGGATCCTCTTAGGTATCAACTCTGATATGATCTTTTGAGAGTAACTTTCCTTAATCACCCAATCAAAAAAAAAACTTTGTTTACTTGTTTATTTCACTTACTCATTATTTCTTTCCCTTAACCCAGAAAATTAGCTCACTGAAGAAATGGACCTTATCAGTCTTTAATTGCTGCAACTGCATAATAAATATTCAACAGTGATACAATGTATGAATGAATGAATGATAGATACGTAAAGGTAAAAAAAAAACTCCTTACAGAATAAAAACATATCTAAGGTATGACAACTTTAGAATAGAAAGTATTTATAAATTCTAAAAATATGGATTCTCTTAGAATTTTAACTGTGGTTTGATTTATCAGCTTTCTAAAGATATTCAAATGTAGCAGAAGTGAAATTCTACTCTCTGTAGGTTACCTTTAACATTCTTGTTTTAACTTACAATTACTTTTTCTCACCAAGTGGTCATGATGTATTGTAATTATAAGCCTCAAGAAGCACATATCACTACGTCTTTAGAAAACATGTAGCAAGGTTATCTCTGGGTGGTGAAATTATAGATTTTTGTTTTCTGTTTTCTTTGGGATTTTGGGCATTGAGCATGAATTATTTTCTGTAATTAGAAAAAGGCAATAAATGTTATGTTTTAAAGGGGAAAAAAAGAAGTATAGATCAGAAAGGAGCAAGAAGGATGATTTTTTTTTATGTGAATACATTTCATCCTCAAAAGTCTACCAGCCCAAGCAGCATAATTGGGAAGAAAAGACCAGGTGTTTGCCTTTCAGCTGCTCAATTCAATACAGGGAGTTGGTTTTTGTTGTTGTTTTTCATGTTTTCTCCCAAATGCTAAGCCCAGTGTTCCCAAACCTTAAAAAATATATTTATGCAGGTGACTCATGCCAACCTAAATCTGGCTGGACAAGGGCATCAAACTGCATTTAAAAATAAACTTTGCTTTTGAATATGTACATGGGAAAATGATGTTTTCCAAACTGGCAGAATCAAATTTGCAATTTAAGTAACTGTTAAAACAGATTCCTGGGTCCCCTCACAGAATTCCAGTCAAAATCCCCAAGATCAGTCTGATTTGAAAAACACAAAGCTAGAACTTGGGTTAATCTTCTTCCTAGTCCTCTGTCACCTCAGAAACCCTGGGAGGATTAATTTTTTAAAGAGTCTTTCTCTCTTTCCAAATGCAGCGTTCTGTCATTATGCCAGAGCTCAACACTTACTGTCAAATGGCATTAGCTCAGCCAATGCCAAAATGAAAACAGACATGAAATAAAGGCTCTCAACTCATCTCCCTAGATAACTCATCACAGAAGTCATGAAAGTCATTTTCATGCATGTTATTTTCTCTGAATTTTTTAAATAGTTACTTGAGTATTTGGTTACATTTCCTGGGAGCATTTGGAGCACTTTGGATTCTGTAACAAATCAATATTATTTTCTCAATAGCTCTGAGAGATTGTAAAAAATTCTGATTGGTATCCACAGAGCATTTTGCCTCAGGGTGACCATCTTCTCAAACATCTACTGACAAAGACTGTGCATCCAAAGGCTTATCGTTTCATCTGTTGCCAGAGCTGCTCAGGAGGAAAAAACGTTGAGCTTTGCCCATTTCTTCTTGCTACCATGATACATTCTTTCAAACCCACGTGTTTGCATGTGCCCTGAAAGAAAACTAATGAATTCTATTTTCTCCACTGACGGCAATTCGAGCTGAGCACAGACGGCAGTGATGCAATTGGCGCTTGATTCATCATGCCCACAGTTCTGCACCTGTGTCACTGCCAGCAGGAGCAAGGCAGTGTAACAAAACACTTTGCTCATCCACATCCCCAGGGACAAGTGAGTGTACACACCAAGGAAAACAAACCCATAATACAAATTATTTATATTAACGATCAGTATGTACAGTTTATACAAACCATTTCCTAAAATGCTGTATCTTACAATGTTTAAAGAGTATCACAGACATATCTGTAGCTTGTCTGCTCATTAGAAAGAATCCTTCAGGGCTGTGGAATATCTCTTTTTGTGATCATCAACAAGGTAAGTAGTTGCTTACAGGTGGCAGCAGATGGAATATCATAGCTGCTCTGGGTGCTTCTCAGGATTTAACCAGCAACCCTGACCCCATCTGGACTTGCTAATATGGTCCATCTTCTTTTGGACAGTAATTGAGAAGGTTTTCCTCTCTGCTATTTCAAGCCCACCACATCTCAGATAGTGCAACCATGCACTTCTTCCAGCCACATCTCCAGAATAGAATCATGAGGAAGGAGTCCTCAAAAATGCTGGGTCCCATTTGCTCCATATACCAGTTAGTCCTGCTCACATCTCACCCACCTAGTCAGCCAAGACACCCGAGTCACTCACAGAACCAGAAACTACTGTGCCTGCTGTATGGCCAGGTGCCCTTTCCTATACTCTATGGCCCCTCCCCTCAAGTCCAATCACAGAATTTCAGTTGGGAGATTACTTAAGGGTTCAAGTTAACCAAAAATGTATAAGAGTCTGTCATTCTAGTCAGGAAACAGAAACCAAGTCTGTCTTGAAAAGGAGAAAATTCAATATAAAGAATTGCTAACTAGTAAAAGTTGGCTAACTATTAATGGGGTAAAGAGAACTCAAGAATAAAGGACTAGCAAATGGAGGGAACAGCTAATCCCCCCTGCTAAGACTGAGGGAGATTATCCAAGGAAAGAACAGACTTGGAAGAACCCCCATTCCCAACCAAGACTGAGATTTTTATCCCATTGGAGAGGGTTTGACTGTAGCCCACTGGATGGCACAGAAGATCGCTGGAATGCCATAGGCACAGCTGGTTCACAGGCAGTAGTCCACTATGATGAGCAAGAAGCCATCCACCTTAGTGTTGGAAAAAGAACAAAGCTGGAAGATGGACTCCACCGATTTCAAGACTTACTGTAATGCTATAGTAAACAAGATAATGTGGTACTGGCAAAGAATAGATAAACAGACTTAATGGGTCAAAATAGGGAGCACAGAGATAGACCTCACAAGTACAGTCAACCAATCTTTAACAAAGGAGCAAACACAATTCAATAGAGAATGGAGAAAGGTGAGTCCAACAAATGGTGCTGGATCAACCAGGCATCTACATGCAGAAAAGAAAAAGAATCTAGGCACAAACCTTACATCTTTCACAAAAGTTAACTCAAAATGGATCATATACCTATGGGTAAAATGCAAAACTATAAAACTTCTATAAGATAATGTAGGATAAAATCCAAGTGATCTTGGGTTTGGCAATGAGTTGTTAGATAAAACATCAAAAGCACAATCCATGAAAGAAAAAACTGGTAAGTTGAACTTTATTAAAATTCAAAATTTCTGCTCTGCAAAAGACACTGTTAACAGAATGAAAAGACAAGCTACAGACCAGGAGAATATTTTTGTAAAACATATATCTGATAAGGACATATATCTATAATAACACATCTAAAGCACTCTTAAAACTCAACAGTAAGAAAAACAACCCAAAGTGAGCAAAAGATCTAAATGAAAACCTCACCAAAGAAGATATGTAAATGGCAATTAAGCACAGGAAAGGAGGCTTGATATCATGTGTCAATAGGGAACTTCAAATTAAAACAACAATGAGGTACCACCACACCCTTATTAGAATGGCTAAAATCAAAAACAGCAATAATATCAAATGCTGATGAAGATGTGGAGCAACAGGAATTCTCACTCACTGCTAGTGGGCATGCAAAATGGTTGTTGTTGTTGTTTAGTCACTCAATCATGTACAACTCTTTGTGACTCCATGGACTGCAGCATGCCAGGCTTCCCTGTCCCCCACTGTCTCCCAGCATTTGCTCAAACTCATATCCCTTTGGAAGGCAGCTTGGCCCCGCTTCCTTGGTGGCTCAGATGGTAAAGAATCTGCCTGTAATGTAGGAGACCTGGGTTCAATCCTTGGGTTGGGAAGATCCCCTGGAGAAAAGCATGGCAACCCACTCCAGTATTCTTGCCTAGAGAATTCCATGGACAGAGGAGCCTGGCAGGCTACAGCCTATGTGATTAGAAAGAGTCAGACATGACTGAGTGACTTTCACTTTGGCAGTTTCTTACAAAGGTAAACGTTATCTTATCATATGATCTGGCAAATACACTCACTGATATTTACCCAAATGAGTTGAAAAGGTAAGCCCACACAAAAGCTGCACACAGATATTTCTAGCAGCTTTACTCATCAGTCAGTTCAGTTGCTCAGTAGTGTCCGACTCTTTGCAACTCCATGGAATGCAGCACGCCAGGCCTCCCTGTCCATCACCAACTCCCAGAGTTTACTCAAACTCATGCCCACTGAGACAGTGATGCCATCCAACCATCTCATCCTCAATCGTGCCCTTCTCCTCCCGCCTTCAATCTTTCCCAGCATCAGGGTCTTCTCCAGTGAGTCAGTTCTTCTCATCAGGTAGCCAAAGTATTGGAGTTTCAGCTTCAACATCAGCCCTTCCAATGAATATTCAGGACTGATTTCCTTTAGGATGGACTGGTTGGACTTCCTTGCAGTCCAAGGTACTCTCAAGAGTCTTTTTAACACCACAGTTCAATAGCATCAATTCTTCAGCACTCAGGTTTCTTTATAGTCCAACTCTCATATCCATACATGACTACTGGAAAAACCATAGCCTTGACTAGGTGGACCTTTGTTGGAAAAGTAACGTCTCTGCTTTTTAATATGCTGTCTAGGTTTGTCATAGCTTTCCTGCCAAGGAGTAAGCATCTTTTACTTTCATGGCTGTAGTCACCATCTGCAGTGATTTTGGAGCCCAGAAAAATAAAGTCAGCCACTGTTTCCACTGGTTCTCCATCTATTTGCCATGAAGTGATGGGACTGGATGCCATGATCTTTGTTTTCTGAATGTTGAGTTTTAAGCAAGCTTTTTCACTCTGCTCTTTCACTTTCATCAAGAGGCTCTTTAGTTCTTCTTCACTTTCTGCCATAAGGGTGGTGTCATCTGCATATCTGAGGTTATTGATATTTCTCCCGGCAATCTTGATTCCAACTTGTGCTTCATCCAGCCCAGCATTTCTGATGATGTACTCTGCATACAAGTTAAAAAAGCAGGGTGACAATATTCAGCCTTGATGTACTCCTTTTCCTGTTTGGAACCAGTCTGTTGTCCCATGTCCAGTTCTAACTCTTGCTTCCTGACCTGCATACAGAGTTCTCAAGAGGCAGGTCAGGTGGTCTGGTATTCCCATCTTTTTCAGAATTTTCCACAGTTTGCTGTGATCCACACAGTCAAAGGCTTTGGCATAGTCAATAAAGCAGAAATAGATGTTTTTCTGGAACTCTCTTGCTTTTTCAATGATTCAATGGACATTGGCAATTTGATCTCTGATTCCTCTGCCTTTTCTCAATCCAGCTTGAGCATCTGGAAGGTCACGGTTCCCATACTGTTGAAGCATGGCTTTGAAAATTTTGAGCATTGCTTTACTAGTGTGTGAGATGAGTACAATTGTGTGGTAGTTTGAGCAGTCTTTGGCATTGCCTTTCTTAGGGATTGGAATGAAAACTGACCTTTTCCAGTTCTGTGGCCACTGCGGAGTTTTCCAAATTTGCTAGCATATTGAGTGCAGCACTTTCCCAGCATCATCTTTTAGGATTTGTAATAGCTCAACTGGAGTTCCATCACCTCCACTAGCTTTGTTCGTGTGATGCTTCCTAAGGCTCACTTAACTTCACATTCCAGGATGTCTGGCTCTAGGTGAGTGATCACACCACTGTGATTATCTGGGTCGTGAAGATCTTTTTTGTACAGTTCTTCTGTGTATTCTTGCCACCTCTTAGTAATATCTTCTGCTTCTGTTAGGTCCATACCATTTCTGTCCTTTATTCATAACTACCAATGTTTGGAAGCAGCCAAGATGTCCTTCAGTAGGTAAATGGGTAAACAAATGGTGGTACATCTATGCAATGGAATGTTATTTAGTGATAATAAGAAACAAGCTATAAAGCCAGAAAGACATGGAAGAATGTTTAATGCACACCACTAATTGAAAGAAGCCAGGCTGAAAAGGCTATATAGTATATATAGCATATACTATACTGTATAGTATCAACTATGCAACTTTCTGGAAAAGGCAAAACTATAGAGACAAGAAAAACATCAGCGAATTCTCAAGGTCCAAGCAGGAGGAGAAAAGGGAAAAGGGATGAGGAGGTAGCACCCAGGGGATTTTTAGGGCAGTGAATTATTTTGTATGATATTGTAATGGGAGTTACATGACATTATGCATTTGTCAAAACCCACAGAAATGTGCAACAGAAAGAGTGAACCATAATGTAAACTATGGACTGTGGTTACTAGTGTCTTACTTGTCATCAACTGGAACAAATATATCACACTGATGCAGTAATAAGAGGGGAGAGTGGGCAGAGAAGGGGGTAGAAATACATGGGAATTCTCTGTATCTTCTCCTCAGTTATTCTGAAAACCTAAAACTGCTCTAAAAGATAAAGTAGATTATTTATTTTTAAAAAGCAGAGCAAGGAAGGGTGACTTTACAGCTAAGAGGCAAAAAATTGATAACTAGCACAGAGACCAACAGGGTGGTGTAACTGCTCATAAAGCTAACAGAATTTGAAACCAAGGAAGAGAATACTCTGGTATGGCCAGCCAATGACTGGAGCATACAGCCAGTTTACAAGGACACAGCCTACAAGAAAGGAACCGGGGGGCTGGAAGTCTGAAAAATTAGGTAATCTGAGGCAACTGAGACGTTTAACCTAGAAAAGAATAAATATGAAGAATATAATGGCTATCTTTAAATACTGGATAAACTGTCACCTAGAATAAATTTATTCTGTGTTTCTTTAGAGGTCACAGCAAGATTCCATGGATGTTATGGTGAATCAAACCTAACATTTAGAATTGCTCAAACATTGAGCAGGTTGGCTTGGAAAGACAGTTCTTCCACAAGTCTGCAAGATCACTTATTAGAATAATTGCAGGAAAGACTCTTGCAAGAAGTTGAACTAAATCCAGATAATTCCAAAGGTCCCTTCCAACTCCAAAGTCTATGAAAAGTGAGAAAGGTCATATAAGGTTTTGAAAGATAAATAGGTGTCAAGCCTACTGTTAAAGAGGCATAGAACGTATATGTATTACTACACACACACACACACACACACACACACACACATAGACACACACACCCTATACTGAAGGAGTGAAATGTGACAGATAATAGCTGTTTATTTCCTTATAGTGTTGTACACATTATAAGAGCCTAATGAGAAATTGGACCTCATTAAATTCAGTGTTGAAAGGTATATTTTCAATGTTATGAGGAATCCTAAATAAAATTTGACCTTTCTGAATTCCACCCCTCCTACACTACAGCTAAATGGGGTAGAATCATGAGAAAGGTAGGGCAAGGGTAAGCAAGGAAAAACATAGTGTCACTGAAGCCAAGAGAAATATTTGCAGAATGAATGAGTGGTCAAACCTGTCAAATGTTAATTGGAGAGTTCAGGGTAACAAAGGGCTGAAAAAAGTCTCTTGGATCTTAGATGTTCAGTAGATCTTAATGTTCAGTAGTATGGGTAGGTGCAAGTCATGTTTTTCAAAACCAAAGGCAGTGTGCCACGCCATGGCAGGAAATGGTTAGGGATTGCCCCTTTTCCGCTCCTTGGTTTATTTACAATTAATTCAGATTGCTCTCACAGGCATTTTTCTGCCTATTCGGAATTTGAGGTGTTCTGCCTGGGTATTCTGCTAACAGTTCACCCCTAACTGCCTTTGGACACCTCCCACCCCCCAACTTGGCTTTGTTTCACCAAAGCCCTTGATGTAAACAGTGGCACAACCCTCTGCACAACTCTCTCTGCTGGGAGCCCCTGAATCACTTCTATACCCATTAGGTGAGTGTAGACTATGTTGTGAAGAAGTTTGACTGAGAAAAGAAAGAGAAAGATGGGAAAGACTTGAAGAAGACGGCATGTGGCACATTTACAGGCTAAAAGGAATAACCCAGTGGAGAAGGAAAGGGGGAAGGCCTCCCTGTCTCCAGCAATCCTCTCAGTGCCAACAGACAGTTCTTCCTTAAATTTCATTTTGTGTCAGTCTATAAAACCTTTAAAACCTCCTTGTAAAAGTGAAATCAACCCACAATTTTAAAGCTAAAACCCTTAAATGACTTCATTACAGGTAACTATACCATATGCAAATGGCACCCCATCAGTGATCACACACAGGTAAGCATCAACAAGCCCAACCAGAGGAGCTTAGGGAAGGGTGTACCTTTTACCCAGCTCCCAAGGGCCTTCCAACTCACATGGCTGCACTGACAAAGGATCCAGATATCAATAGCAGGTAGGTTCTAAAAAAAAGTGAGGGACCATGACGTGACTTCCCTTAATCACTCTTAAGCAGTGATTCTCAAAATTTTAGCATAAGTCAGAACAGCCTGGAAGGCTTGTTAAATACAGATTGCTGAGTCCAGCCCCAGGGTTTCTGATTCAGCAGGCCTGTGGTATTAGAATTTGCATTCCTAATAGTAGGAGACTTTAACACCCCACTCACACCAATGGACAGATCATCAAAACAGAAAATTAATAAGGAAACACAAGTCTTAAATAATACATTAGATGAGATGGATCTCATTGATATCTTCAGGGCATTCCATTCAAATGCAGAAGAATACACCTTCTTCTCGAGTGCACATGGAACATTCTCCAGGATAGACCACATCCTGGGTCACAAATCAAATCTCAGTAAATTTAAGAAAACTGAAATCATATCAAGCAACTTCTCCTAACACAACACTATGAGACTAGATAACAATTACAAGGAAAAAATTGTAAGAAACACAAATACATGGAGATTAAACAACACGTTTCTAAATAACCAACAGGTTACTGAAGATATCAAAAGGGAAATCAAAAAATTTCTAGAAACTAATGACAATGAAAACATGACAACTCAAAACCTATGGAATGCAGCAATAGCAGTTCTAACAGAGAAGTTTATAGCAATACAATTTTACTTCAAGAAACAAGAAAAACATCTAATAGACAATCTAACTTTACACCTAAAACAACTGGAAAAAGAAGAACAACAACAACAAATTAGTAGAAGGAAATAAGTCATAAAGATCCAAGCAGAAATAAATGAAAAAGAAATGAAAGAAACAATAGTAAAGATTAATAAAACTAAAAGCTGGTTCTTTAAGAAGATAAACAAAATTTACAAACCTTTAGCCAGACTCATCAAGAAAAAAGAGAGAAGAATCAAATCAACAAAATTAGAAATGAAAAAGAAGAGGTTACAACAGACAATGCAGAAATACAAAGGATTATAAGAGACTATTATGAACAACTATATGGCAATAAAATGGATAACCTGGAAGAAATGGACAGATTCTTAGAAAAGTTCAATCTTCCAAGACTGAACCAGGAAGAAATAGAAATTACGAACAATCCAATTACAAGCACTGAAATTGAAGCTCTGATAAAAAATCTCCCAAAAAAACAAAAGCCCAGAACCAGATGGCTTCACAGGAGAATTCTATCAAACATTTAGAGAAGAACTAATGCCTATCCTTCTAAAACTCTTTCAAAAAATTGCAGAGGAAAGAACACTTCCAAACTCATTCTATGAGGCCACCATCACCCTGATACCAAAACCAGACAAAGACAACCCCAAAAAAAGAAAACTACAGGCCAATATCACTAATGAACATACATGCAAAAATCCTCAACAAAACTTTAGCAAACAGAATTCAGCAACACATCAAAAGCTCATACACCATGATCAAGTTGGGTTTATTCCAGGGATACAAGGATTCTTCAACATATGCAGATCAAAGAATGTGTTACACTGTATTAACAAATTGAAAGATAAAAATCATATGATAATCTCAATAGATGCAGAAAAAGCCTTTGATATAAGTCAGCACCCAGATATGATTAAAACTCTTCAAAAAATGGGCACAGAATGAATCTACCTCAACATAGTAAAGGCCATATATGATAAGCCTATGACAAACATGATTCTCACTGGTGAAAACCTGAAAGCATCCACCCTAAGATCAGGAACAAGACAAGGGTGTCCACTTTCCCCACTATTATTCAACATAGTTCTGGAAGTCCTAGCTTCAGCTATCAGAGAAGAAAAAGAAACAAAAGGAATCCAGATCAAAAAAGAAGAAATAAAGTTCTCACTGTTTGCAAATAACATGATACTGTACATAGAAAACCCTAAAGATAGTATCAGAAAATTACTAGAGCTAATCAGTGAATTTAACAAAGTTGCAGGATACAAAATTGATACAAAGAAATCACTTGATTTTCTATATATTAACAATGAAAAATCAGAAAGAGAAATTAAGGAATCAATCCCATTCACCATTGCAACAAAAAGAATTAAATATCTAGGAATAAACTTACCTAAGGAGACAAAAGAACTGTACACAGAAAATTATAAGACACTAATGAAAGAAATCAAAGTGACATAAACAGATGGAGAGATATTCCATGTTCCTGAGTAGGAAGAATCAATATTGTGAAAATGACTATACTACCAAATGCAATCTATAGATTCAATGTGACCCCCCTATCAAATTACCAAGACATTTTTCACAGAATTAGAACAAAAAATTTCACAATTCATATGGAAACACAAAAGACTCCAAATAGCCAAAAGCAGTCTTGAGAAAGAAGAATGGAGGGGGAGGAATCAACCTGCCTGACTTCAGATTATACTACAAAGCTACAGTCATCAAGACAGTATGGTACTGGCACAAAAACAGAAATACAGATCAATGGAACAAGATAAAAAGTCTGGAAATAAACCCATGCACCTATGGGTACCTTACTTTTGACAAAGGAGACAAAAATATACAATGGGGCAAAGACAGCCTCTTCAATAAATGGTGCTGGGAAAACTGGACACCTATATGTAAAAGAATGAAATTAGAACACTTCCTAACACCATAGACAAAGATAAACTCAAAATGGATTAAAGACCTAAATGTAAGACCAGAAACAATAAGACTCTTAGACAAAAACATAGGCAGAACACTCGATGACATAAATCAAAGCAAGATCCTTTATGACCCACCTCCTAGAGTAATGGAAATAAAAACAAAAGTAAACAAGTGGGACCTGATTAAACTTAAAAGCTTTTGCACAGCAAAGGAAACTATAAGCAAAGTGAAAAGACAACCCTCAGAATGGGAGAAAATAATAGCAACTGAAACAATTGACAAAGGATTAATTTCCAAAATATACAAGAAGCTCATTCAACTCAATACCAGAAAAACAAACACCCAATCAAAAAGTGGGGAAAAAAACTAAACAGGCATTTCTCCAAAGAAGACACACACATGGCTAACAAACACACAAAAAGATGCTCAACATCGCTCATTATTAGAGAAATGCTTATCAAAACTACAATGAGATATCACTTCACACCAGTCAGAATGGCCATCATCAAAAAGTCTACAAACAATAAATGCTGGATAGGGTATGCAGAAAAGGCAACACTCTTGCACTGTTGGTGGGAATATAAACTGATACAGCCACTATGGAAGACAATATGGAGATTCCTTAAAAAACTAGGAATAAAACCACCATATGACCCAGTAATCCCACTCCTAGGTATATACCCCAAGGAAACAAAAATTGAAAAAGACACATGTATCCCATTGCAGCACTATTTACAATAGCTAGAACATGGAAGCAACCTAGATGTCCATCGATAGATGAATGGATAAAGAAGTTGTAGTACATATACACAATGAAATGTTACTGCTGCTGCTGCTGCTAAGTCACATCAGTTGTGTCCAACTCTGTGCAACCCCATAGATGGCAGCCCACCAGATTCCTCTGTCCATGGGATTTTCCAGGCAAGAGTACTAGAGTGGGGTGCCATTGCTTTCTCCGAATGGAGTATTACTCAGCCATAAAAATGAATGCATCTGAGTCAGTTCTAATGAAGTAGATGAACCTAGAACCTATTATACTGAGTGAAGTAAGTCAGAAAGAGAAAGATAAATATTTTATTCTAACACATATATATGGAATGTAGAAAAATGGTACTGAAGAATTTATTCACAGGGCAGCAGTGGAGAAACAGACATAGAGAATAGACTTATGGACACAGGGAGAGGGGAGCAGAGGATGAGATGTATGGAAAGAGTAACATGGAAACTTACATTACCATATGTAAAATAGATAGCCAACAGGAATTTGCTGTATGGCTCAGGAAACTCAAACAGGGGGTCTGTATCAACCTAGAGGGGTGGGATGGGGAGGGAGATGGGAGGGAGGTTCAAAAGGGAAGGGATATGTGCATACCTATGGCTGATTCATGTTGAGGTTTGACAGAAAACAACAGAAGTCTGTAAAGCAATTATCCTTCAATTAAAAAATCAATTAATTAAAAAAACAAATTTGCATTCCTAACAAGTTCCTGGGTGATGCTGCAGTCACACTGAGAAAACCGCTATTAATCTGTAGCAGCAACACTGATGAACACTGGATTTTTAAAATCCCAATTTCCAAGTGACAGTCTGGGTCAATCAAAGCCACATTACTTGGGGTAGGACCCAAGCATGAGTGTTTATAAATCTCCCCAAGTGGTGCCAATTCCAACATGCAGACAAAACTGTGGACTGTAGCCCACCAGGCTCCTCTGTCCATGGGATTTCCCAGGCAAGAATATTGGAGTCAGTAGCCTTTTCCTTCTCTAGGGGATCTTGCCAACCCAAGGATCAAAACTGTGTGTCCTGCATTGGCAGGTGGATTCTTTACCACTGAGCCAGGTGGGAAGCCCCACCATCACCCTTATTCCTTCCCTTTTCCAAAGGATGCAGGTCTTTCCATCCATATGCTATCCTCTCAGCCTTCAATGCCCTTTCACTGCTTACTGCATGTTTAGTTAGTTTATACCCACCCACAATAAACATATAATGAATAAAGCAGGACACTAAAAGTAGTAAATATGTTTAAAGTGTTAGATTTACACTTGATCTTAGCCAAAAGTCAAGAAGCAACTGTTAGATTTTAAAACTTCTATATATTAAAGCTTTTTTTAAAAATGTAATATTAGGCAAAGAATAGGCAGCTTACATGTCAGGAAAATTATTACTATTCTTAATTTTAAAATAAAAAAAATCCTCAATTATACTTAATTTTAAAAGAAAAAAATTCTTACAAGGCAACAAGAAAATAACAGAAGCCAGAATAGAGAATGGGCAAAAGACAAAAAGAGGTGATTCACAAAATAAACACAAATGACCAATAAGCACGTAGGAAAAAAAAAAGTTCAGCTCCATTAGTAAACAAAAGGATGCAAGTTGTCCAGTTGGCATAGACAAAAATGCAAAGCATCCACAGATAGCAAGGAGGTAAGCAAACAGATATTCAAATACATTTCTGATTTGAAGAGGAAACTGGTATTAACTTTTAGGATAGGAATTTGACTATATGAACAAACACCTTTACCAAGTTATTCCTCTAGGAAATTTTCTGAAAGAAATACTCATATATTATGCATGGCTTAGTCAAATAAGATACTTCTCAAAGAATCATTTATAATAACCAAAAATCAAAAACAGTTTATCAACAAGAGGGGATAGAATGCTGTCAGTCCAGGAAAGAGCAATGGAAGCACCTAATCATAGGACAGAGGTCCATAAACTTTCCATACAATTCTCAAGGACATATATCAGGTTTTTCAGGACCCTAAGGTCCTGATCACAACTACTTAACTCTGCCATGTGAAAGCAACCACAAACATTACATAGACCAAAGGACATGACTGTATTCTGAGAAAAGTTTAGAAGGGACACTGTAATTTGAATTTCATGTAATCATAAAGTGTCATAAAATAATCTTCTTCTCTTGATTTTTTTCCCAACCAACCATTTAAAAATTTTAAATCCATTCTTCCCTGGAAGGCTGTACAGAAACAGGTGGCAGGCTGGATTTGGCCCGCATCTATGGTTTGTCAACCTCTGGCAGAGAAAAATAGTCAGAAAATACTGGTGAGGGATGAAAGTAGGTTACATAAAAGAATGTAAACACAGAGAAAAGACTGGAATCTGAATATCTGAGATTGGAGCCCCAAGTTTTTTCAATGCTCCACAGACACAGCCAAATTCGAGAGTCACTGCAATAAAATGTTTAACAGCGCTAATTTCTGAAAGATGACATTATGGGTAATTTATTTCTTTTCTGTGTTTTCTTGGATTTTCCAGATTTTACACAACAAATAAGTATGAATAATAAGGATGATGTTAAAATAACTAAAAAAAATTTCTCAGCCTCAATCCTCATGACATTTTGAGCCAGATAACCCTTTGCTGTGGGGCTGTCCTATGCACCGCAGCAGGTTAAGCAGCATCCTTAGCCTCTATCCACTAGAAACAAGTATCATGTCACCAGGTGTTACAACCAACAACCAAAAATATCTCTAGATATTGTCCAGTGTCACCTGGGGAACAAAATCATCCCCAGGCGAGAATCACTGGTTAAAAAGATCTGACCTTGAGCGGAAAAGTATAACCTCCTCATATTTTTGTGAGAGGAGAAAAGATGAAGTGTTGTACTTATCTTTCTAATCCTTAGGCCTCTATGAAAGGCTCTGTTTGGCCCAACCATACAGTAATAAAAAGATACTGTTTATGAGAATAAACATTGTAACTGCGAGTGCAGGGGAGTTGGAACATAATTTCTCATTTTCACTTTCTCACAACCATCTGATTCATCAATGTTTTGGACCTAAAACCCCTCAGAAAGGTGAATTTGTTGACTTACTGAGATAAATATATTGAGTCACATGAGTTTTGTACCCATGAAGAGGTTACTTAGGCTACTATAGTTGACAGTGTGAAGGGGATTCTTATAAGCTTATTTTTATACAACGTGAGGAAAAGTTTTGCACTTGACCCTTTTTATTATGAAATGTTTCTTGCTCAGTCATATCTGACTTTTTGTGACCCCATGAACTGTATCCCGCCAGGCTCTTCTGTCCATGGGATTCTCCAGTTAAGAATACTGGAGCGGGTAGCCATTCCCTTCTCCAGAGGATCTTTCTGACCCAGGGATTGAACCCCTGGTCTCCTGTATTGCAGGCAGACTCTACCTGCCTACCAATGCAGGCAGCCAGCAGAAAAGCCCCTTAACTTCAGACATACAACACAGAACTGAGAATTATGTAATAACCAGGTACGAGCCACCAGAGAAGTGGAATAAAATCTTATAATATTATTGCTGTGCTGCTCATCTAAAACATTCCCAAACCCCCAAAAGTAAAAACTTTCCTAAATTATCATCCCCATACATTTCTTTACAATTTTTGTCAATCAGCCTTGCCAAATGACCAGCAAGGTAGAAAAGACCCTTGACTAAATTGATGCTTCAGCTCCCCTGAGGCCCAGGTACTGCACACATACCCTAGTGGTTTATAATCAAAAGATAAAGCGCCTCCTGTGCAACTGAGAAAGGGCCCTTGCAAGCCATACCTGAAAGGCTCAGCCCTCTATCTGTCCACATTGCCTTTCTCCTGCTGCATCCTTTACTTTCTTAAAGCCGTATGTGAGCAGAGTCTTGCGAGTCCTTTCAATTATCCAACCTTGTTTATACCTTCACTGATATTTGATCTATGTTCAGAGAACAGGATTACATTTATTCCTGATAGAAAAAGATGTACTGTTTCACACACCTTTTAGAAAGAGGCTTTCAAGTTTTTTCTCATCTCATACTCAAAACTGATTAAAAATGTATACAGCTGCTACAAAACAACAGCAGATAGCACGGGTAATAGTGACAGATTTGCCTCTTCACTAATTTATAGCATTTTTCATTTTTGAAAACCTAAATGAAGGTGCTTTCCCCTAATAAATTGTTTCTATAAGAAATCCTGCTTCTAATAGCTCCAGATATAAAAATTGGGGGGGGGGTTTATAATTCTTCTAATGTACATAATTTACATTCATGACTAAACCATTATTTGGTAAGATGAAAATCAGAAAAAAAATCATTTTAACAATGTTCAGTGATTCTCCCGGGCCATGCCTTGATCTCCCAACCTGTGTTTGGCTCATGTCATGTTCCTCCTTTGCCTTCTGCTCCTGTTGAAATAGCCTCCTCCGTATCTCTGCTGATATAAATTCTACTTTTCCTTCAAGAGCGAGCTTAAATCTGGCCTGCTCCATTAAGGTCTGCCTGGCCTGCTTCTAGGCCTTCCTATAAATCCATTCCTATAGGACACTCTGCAAGTTACTCAGTGTGGATAGCACTATTATTCCATTAGATGGGACTGCAGTTCTTCCAGAAAAATTTTAAGTTCTATAACAATAGAAATTTTGTTCAAGAGCTCTTGCTTTATATATTTTTATTCTGAATGCCTAAAAAATTACCTTGCACATATTGGGAACCGGATGAGTATTTGTAGATCAGTTTGATAATGAGAACACAAAAAAGACCATCATGTTAAAGAGTTTGGGTTCTAGATCACATACTGGCTGTCCACCTTACTGTGGACAATTTACTTAACCTCTATGACTCCATTTTCTCATTCACACAATAAGGATAATTATAGAATCTATCTTGTTGGACTGTTATAACGATTTGTAAAGATTAAATGAGAGAATGCAAGGCAGCTACAAGAAAAACTTCCTGTGTTTCTCCTTTACTCTCACATTTACAATACTTCTGACACCAGGCATGTGGGTTTTCCACAAACACCAAGCAATCCAGCAACACCAGCTAGGTGTCTTACTGTTCAGTTCAGTTCTTATACCACCTACCTATAGTCAACATCAGATCAACAAGTTAAGGGCTCAGTCTCATAAGACTGCCCCCACTTTGGATGTCAATCATCACTGCCAGGTTGTTAACTATACCTTTGACTGACCTGCTATAAATTGGGGTTCCCCAAAATTTGCTAGAAGAGCTCACGGAAATCAAGGAAATACTCACTTATACTTGCTGGTTCAGTTCAGTTCAGTTCAGTCGTTCAGTCTTTGCAGCAGCATGCCAGGCCTCCCTGTCCATCACAAACTCCTGGAGTTTACTAAACCTCATGACCATTGAGTCAGTGATGCCATCCAGCCATCTCATCCTCTGTCGTCCCTTTCTCTTCCTGCCCCCAATCCCTCCCAGCATCAGGGTCTTTTCCAATGAGTCAACTCTTCACATAAGGTGGCCAAAGTATTGGAGTTTCAGCTTCAACATCAGTCCTTCCAATGAACACCCAGGACTGATCTCCTTTAGGATGGACTGGTTGGATCTCCTTGCAGTCCAAGGGACTCTCAAGAGTCTTCTCCAACACCACAGTTCAAAAGCATCAATTCTTTGGCGCTCAGCTTTCTTCACAGTCCAACTCTCACATCCATACATGACCACTGGGAAAACCATAGCCTTGATTAGATGGACTTTTGTTGCCAAAGTAATGTCTCTGCTTTTCTTTTTTTTAAACATACTGTTTATTTATTTATTTCTTTTCATTTATTTTTATTAGTTGGAGGCTAATTACTTTACAAAATTGTAGTGGTTTTTGCCATAAATTGACATGAATCAGCCATGGATTTACATGTATTCCCCATCCCAACCCCCCCTCCTGCCTCCCTCCCCATCCCATCCCTCTGGGTCTTCCCAGTGCACCTGCCCTGAGAACCCATCTCATGCATCCAACCTGGGCTGGTGATTTGTTTCACCCTTGATAGTAATATGCTATCTAGGTTGGTCATAACTTTCCTTCCAAGGAGTCAGCATCTTTTAATTTCATGTCTGCAATCACCATCTGCAGTGATTTTGGAGCCCCAAAAAATAAAGTCTGACATTGTTTCCCCATCTATTTCCCATGAAGTGATGGGACCAGATGCCATGATCTTAGTTTTCTGAATACTGAGCTTTAAGCCAACTTTTTCACTCTCCTCTTTCACTTTCATCAAGAGGCTTTTTAGTTCTTCTTCACTTTCTGCCATAAGGGTGGTGTCATCTGCATATCTGAGGTTATTTATATTTCTCCCAGCAATCTTGATTCCAGCTTGTGCTTCTTCCAGCCCAGCATTTCTCATGATGAACTCTGTATGTAAGTTAAATAAGCAGGGTGACAATATACAGCCTTGACATACTCCTTTTCCTATTTGGAACCAGTCTGTTGTTCCATGTCCAGTTCTAACTATTGCTTCCTGACCTGCATATAGGTTTCTCAAGAGGCAGGTCAGGTGGTCTGGTATCCCCATCTCTTTCAGAATTTTCCACAGTTTATGGTGATCCACACAGTGAAAGGCTTTGACATAGTCAATAAAGCAGAAATAGATGTTTTTCTGGAACTATCGCTTTTTTGATGATGCAACGGATATTGGCAATTTGATCCCTGGTTCCTCTGCCTTTTCTTGTTAGCTATGTAATAAAGGATATGATAAATGATATAGATGAACCTATTCATCTATAGAGGGTAGGATCTGAAATGGTGCTGAGTTCAGGAGCTTCTGTCCTCATGGAGTCAGGATGCACTACCCTCCCAGCACATATGTGTTCACCAACCCACCAGGCCCCATCCTAAAGCTACTTAAGAGCCCACCAAGAGTCATCTCATTACAATAAAACACACTGCAATCACCTGAGAAATTTCAAAAGGTTTAGGAGCTCTGTGGCAGGCACCAGGGTCAGAGAACAAGCATTAGAACAAAATATCTTCCTAGTGCTCTTACCACTTAGGAAATTACAAGGGATTTAGGATCTCTGTGCCAAGAACTGGGGTCAGAGACCAATAAATGTCTATTTTCTGTTATTTCACAGTGGCATAGCACACAGAAAACTTCAAAAATGATAGATATTTTTAAAATTATCATCAGTAGGATCAAGAAGGATATTTCTTCTTGCCTCACAATTGTACTGGGGCTTCCCAGGTGGTGCTAGGGGTAAAGAACTTGTCTGCCAATGCAGGAGACACAAGAGACACAAGTTTGACCCCTGGGTTGGAGAGATCCCCTGGAGGAGGGCAAGGCAACTCATTCCAGTATTCTTGCCTGGAGAATTCCATGGACAGAGGAGCCTGGTGGGCTGCAGTCCATGGGGTCACAAAGAGTCGGACATGACTGAGCAACTGAGTATACACATGTGCACAACAGTTGTACTAACTTTTGCAAGATGAGAAGCTGCTACTAACATAAAATAAGAGCAACTCTCACCAGAGTGCTATCTCAATCCACAAGCACAAATGGGTTTGCAAAATCCAACTTTTAAACTCACTATTAAAATGTGCAAACAGGCATCAGCAAATCTGAAATAGCTGCATTCTGTGTACTTTATACTGGATAATGCTGGTAATATATTCTTCCTGGGCAATGCTGCTTTTCTTCTATCATAAAGAAAGTTATTGTTGTTGTTCAGTCATCAAGTCATGTCTGACTCTTTGTGACCCCATGGACTATAGCACACCAGGCTTCCCTGTCCCTCACCACCCCCAGAGTTTGCCCAAGTCCACATGCACTGAATCAGTGATGCCATTCAACCACCTCATCCTCTGTAGCTCTCTTCTCCTCCTGCCTTCAATCTTTCCCAGCATCAGGGTCTTCTCCAGTGAGTCGGCTCTTCACATAGGTGGCCAAAGTACTGGAGCTTCAGCACCTGTCCTTCCAAAGGGTATTCAGGATTGATTTCCTTTAAGATTGACTGGTTTGATCTCCTTCCAGTCCAAGAGACTCCCAAGAGTCTTCTCTAGCTCCACAGTTCGAAAGCATCAATTCTTGCCGCTCTGCCTTCTTTACTGTCCAGCTCTCACATCTGTACACAACTACTGAAAAGAGCATAGCCTTGACTATATGGACTTTGGTCAGCAAAGCGATGTCTTTGCTTTTTAACACACTGCCTAGGTTTGTCATAGCTTTCCTGCCAAGGAGCAATCATATTCTAATTTCATGGCTGCAGTCACCATCTGCAGTGGTATTAGAGCCCAAGATGAGAAAATCTATCACAACTTCCACCTTTTCCCCTTCTATTTGGCATGAAGTGATGGGCCTGGATGCCATGATCTTAATTTTTAAATATTGAGTGTAAAGCATACATTATGTCTAATACATAACAATCCCATCAAATAAGTCCATATCAGAAAATCATACTTATTTAATTCACTAATTGAGTGTTTTTGCACTTTATTTCCAAATCTGTTCTGTTTTATATTTTTTACTACTAATTAAATCCACTACTGGCCAGATATACATTAAATTTATCTTTATTTTCCTGCATTTATATATTCATTCAATGACTACTGAGAGCAAACTAGGCTCAAGACACTGGATTAGGCTGTCTGAGGTATTTAAAGATAAATAAAATATTTATAAAATATCCTCTTAAAATCTGTATTCTCTTACAGGAGATTAAACACATACACAAATATCCATAACATAATGGAGAGTGGGATATGTGTCAAGGAAGAACTAAGAGAATTCAAATAAAGAAGAAACCATTTCCAGGTGAAAGGGCAGGGAAAAGCAGCAGTGGCATTTGAAGTGGCCTTCAATACTCAGAGAGGTGTGCAAAGATAGAGGGCATTTCACAACCGAACAACATTTCAGATAATATATTCAACTGTTTAAATTTGAATATATTCAATTATTAATACCTGTTGCCAATATATAGGTGCTAAGTGAAACTAACAAATTTTTTCAATAGACTGTAAACAGAACAATAATAATGAATTCTATTATCCCCTATTATGGATCTGATATTTCAAAGCTTTTAGCAGTAATTAGTAAATACTCAGCTTGCAAAGATGAATAACATGTTCCTGCTAATAGCAGTTTTTGGATCTGAGTGTACACACACACACACAAAAAAAAACCTCAATTCTTTGCACATAACACCTAAATGCTGAGAGGAAATATTCTTATTCCCACAGTCTTATTCCCCAATCTTCTAGTGCTTCAGAACAAGCTATCCCCATCAGGCCATGAGCCATTTGTTATACAGATCATATTTGGAATATCATGACTAATTCTGGACATGCTGCAGTTCAAGAAGAACAATGACAAGCATTTGTCCAAGGAGGGCAGACCAGAGCAGTGAGGGTCTAGAAATCACACATTATAAGAAACGGATGGGATCAAAGGGCAAGGATGGTCCACAGCAAGAAGACTAAGGGTGGATATTAGAATGACGTGATGGACTCTACTGTTTTAAAGATGAGTGACATATGGATCTGTTATTTATAATGGTTAAAGTGCAGATTTTGCAAATTATTTATTTTTATATAAACTAGAAAGGGATCAATAATATCAAGATACTCACTCTCCCTCATTTACATTTCAGTGTTTTCTTAAATGGTCCATAAGTATAGTTAAATGTATATCCAGTTACCTGTATTATCTATGTTCCCACACCTCATAAGTCTCCCATAAGTCAGACAGTAACTTCCCTAAGGTTCAAATACCATGATACAAAAGAGTTAACATCTGCTACTCTAGAGTTAATGAGAAGAGTTAGAAGAGCAAGAAGGCAGATTTGAGCTCAATCAAAAAAAAAAATCATAAGGTTGTTCCATCAAGGAAACAACCTTCTTAGAAAAGTATTGATCCATCTGATACTAAAAGTATCCAAGGAGAACCTACAGGATTTTTTGAATCATTATAGGAGAGGCCACCACAATGAGGAGGAGTACTCTAAATAACTAAAATCACTTTTCTAAAATCACTAAATCACTAAAATCACAATCTCTAAAATCACTTTTAATACTGAAAATCCAAGCAACAGAATAGGTCTGAAAATATCTGGAAACACACCACAGTTGTGTAATTCCAAAACAAATATTTTCCAAAGCCCAGAAATGAAATTGCAACAATCTTTCCTTTTTCTGAAGGAGTTTTCTATCCCTTCAATAAGGGGTACAGTAGAGAAAACTTGAAGGACACAGAAGCCTGGCGTGCTGCCGTCCATGAGGTCACAAAGAGTCAGACACGACTGAGCGACTGAACTGAACTGAGAGATAACTCGGACAATTGTGCGCCCCAACCCCAACATGAAAATTCTTCAACTGAATTACAATTCCAGGAGCATAGGAATTACTATCATTCACAACTGATGAGAAGAATGAGAACATAGTTTCTCTCAGAAAAAGTCATACACAACTACATAAATAAGCATTTGAATAAGGAGCAACCCATAGATAATTTGTTTAAAATCTTAATTGTTCTGTCAAGCATGGAGAGCTGAATTAAAGACAGGCAATCAAAGGCAGTGATTACAAAGCACTTATCCAGTTGGAGTCATGCTAACAATGGGATCCCCCAGCCATCATGCTAGCACAGATATTATTTTGACATTTTTATAAACAATCTGTTAGACGGAGACATCTCCAGATTCAAAGAATAAATTTAGCTTCCTCAAGTACTAAGCTGTCAAACTGGTTAGGGATAAACTGCCTTAAAATGTTACATGACTGAAGGAGTGGGCAGCAGAGAAGAGGCAGATGGACTTCAAGGTGAGTGCCAAGTATTGCTTTTAAGCAGAAATTACCCCAAGAATTAGGCACTTAATAATGGATGACTCTCCAACTGAATATCTCTAACCCTGATGTCCCTTAATGAAAACCAAGCTTGTACGACCATCTGCCTGAATATTCCCACCTGAATGTCCCACGAGCACATCAAACTGAAGATATTCCAAAGTGAACTTTTCATCTCCCTTTCTTCCCTACTTCAAATCCTCCTCTGGGAGTCTCCTATACGTTTGCTAATCCCATCCATCAATTGCTCAAGCCAGAAACACAGAAGTCACCATGTTTCACCTGTAGCAGAGACACCCTGCTGGTCACCAAAATCTCTGTTCTCCTACACCACATATGCCATGCACTTTACAAGCAGTCTTATGGCAACTTTCTCTCCTATGAAATGAGAACAAAGATGATGGAGGCCTTTTTCGGGTCGGGCCCATAAAACTCCTGTGTTTATACCTTCATGCATTTTCTCCCTTCCTAAGGATTAGGACAGCAATAATCAAAGCAATCTTGGAAGATATATATTGAAGATGGTCCGGGTGTGATAAACTGAGATCCCTGAGGGATGAGGCAGACTCCTCTATCACCAATATCAGCAACCTAGAAAACTCTAAATGTGAAAAAGAAACTTGGTTCAAGCTATTACATCTTGGGGTCTCTTTAGTTCACATGCCACAATGAAGATTTCATATGCCACAACTGAAAGATTCCACATGCTGCAAAAAAGACCTGGCACAGTCAAACTAAAAAAATCAGCACAGCTGATAAAAGTTCATAAAAAATAAATTCTCTTGTTACATAATTCATGTGACTTTCTATTACTTACAATGAAAAGGGTACTACCTGATACACTCTTCATTCCAACCCTAGTTCATCCCCCATATAACTCAACAGAACAATATCTTCAAAGTGAAAACCTGATCAAATAGTCTCCCACTCAAGATCACTGAAAGATTCCCTAAGGTTTTAGCCAAACATAGTGGGTCCTTTATCCTATCTAGCTCTCCAAATTCATTTCATGATCTTCAAATCTGCAAAATTCACATGCAGAAATAACAAGGACTCTTTTGTTTCAGGAACACTGAACTTTTCCCTTACACCAAACTTTTCCCTTATACCACACTCCTTTCCCAGGACTACTTTCCTTATGATGCAGCAAGTTCCCCCTCCTGGACAGATGTAGTAGTTTTTGGAATTACATATATCTGACCCATGATCCATGTTGAAAGACAAGCAGACACATATTATTATGAGACATTTGTCACAGAATTGAGTATACTAAGAGAAAGCTGGCAACAACTCGAAAGCCCATCCACAGGAGAACGAATAAATGAATTATGACAAGTTTAGATAAAACAATGAGGCAATTCTTGAAGAGATGGGAATACCAGACTGTCTTGCCTGCCTCCTGAGAAACCCAAATGCAGGTCAAGAAGCAACAGTTAGAACCGGATATGGAACTACAGACTGGTTCAAAATTGGGAAAGGAGTAGATCAAGGCTGTATATTGTTACTGTGCTTATTTAACTTATATGCAGAGTACATCATGAGAAATGCTGGGCCAGATGAAGCACAAAGTGGAACCAAGATGGCCAGGAGAAGTATCAATAGCCTCAGATGTGCAGATAACACCACCCTTACAGCAGAAGGCAAAGAGGAACTAAAGAGCCTCTTGTTGAAGGTGAATGAGGAGAGTGAAAAAGCTGGTTTAAGCTCAACATTCAAAAAATGAAGATCATAGAATTTTATCCCATCACTTCATGCCAAATAGATGGGGGAAAAGTGGAAACGGTGAGAGATTTTATATTACTGTGCTCCAAACTCACTGTGGGCAGTGACTGCAGCCATCAAATGAAAAGATGCTTGTTCCTTAGAAGAAACGCTATGACAAACATATTAAAGCTAGACAACATATTAAAAAGCAGAGACATCACTTTGCCAACAAAGGTCCATATAGTCAAAGCTATGGTTTTTCTAGTAGTCATGTATGGCTGTGAGAGTGGACCATAAAGAAGGCTTAGTGCTGAAGAACTGATGCTTTTGAACTGTGGTGTTGGAGAAGACTCTTGAGAGTCCCTTGGACTCCAAGGAGATCAAACCAGTCAATCTTAAAGGAAATCAGTCCTGAATATTCATTGGAAGGACTGATGCTGAAGCTGAAGCACCAATACTTTGGCCACCTGATGTGAAGAGCTGACTCACTGGAAAAGACCCTGATGCTGGGAAAGATTGAAGGTGGGAGGAGAAGGGGATGACAGAAGATGAGATGGTTGGATGGCTTTACTTACTCAATGGACATGAGTTTGAGCAAATTCTTGGAGATAGTGAAGGACAGGGAAACCAGGCATGCTACAGTCCAAGGGGTCACAAAGAGTCAGACATGACATAGCAACTGAATAACAACAACAATATGAGGCAATTAAATGAGTGAGACATATACATGAATAAATCCAAAGCATATGATGTTGATGGAAAAAAAAATGGGTCACAGAAGAACTCGGCATGAAAAAGCTGAACTGAACTGAAACATGAAAGACGAAAAATTTACTGTAGAAGTAAAAATACACTTGAGAATGGTATTTCTGGGGAAAGAGGGAGGTAAAATATATCAGGGAAGTATGTACAGGAAGATTCAAATCTGCATACAATGTTTCACTTCTAAAAGAGGATTTAAAGCAAATATTGCAAAAAGAATAAAGCATGTTGTAGTGTTCTACAAGAATGTTCATTATAATACTCTTTATACTATTTTGCACACTTGAAATATTTTATATATTATGTAAAATATCATGTTTAGAATGCTTTCTTATCTTCCTTCTCTAACTTCATTAACTTCATTAAAGCTGACTCCACAGTGAATGGTCTACAACCAGAATAATGATGATCTGGTCACCTAACTTTAGGAAAGATATAATCAAGCTAAGGAAGGTTCAAAAAAGCAACTGAAAATAGTACACTGTATTGGTGCAACTATGGAAATACAGTGTCTACACACTGCTGGTAGAACTATGAATTAGCATAACTTAAACATGAAAACAATCTCACAATGTCTATTAAAGGAAAGATGCCAGGAAAGGAAGACAGGGAAGAAGAAGGGAAAGAGCCCAAGTCAGTTTACTAGGGTTTCTGGTAATGCCTCCAGAGGAGCTGTTTGAGCTATTGATAAAGATTGTGGCCACACCAAATGCTTAAGTTGCTAACCAATATGGCAAGAGGTAAGAAAATTCTATTTCTTTACTGATTCTCTTTTCAAGTTTTACTGTAGTTTTCTTGTAACAATAAATGTCCTTAACCATAAAGTTTGCCTATAGAAGCTCTCATTCTTGTATTTCTACTTACACAGCAGCCGAAGAGTCGCTAGGCTGCTGGAGGACAATTTTTCCTGAGATTGAATCTGGCCCACCACCCTTATATCAGAGAACCTCAAAAGCCCATGTGAAGTTAATAAAAACCACACAAGGAGAAATTTTACACTTTGTTGCCAAAAGCAGACAGATGACAGAATGAATAAATAAGTGTGTGTGTGTGTATCTATGTATACAGAGAGAAAAAGAGAGATTGATTTGGATACACAGAAGCAAGAAATTTACAATAACAACTAATCAGGCTTGTTTCTGAAAGTAAAGAATCACATGCCAACATGAAATAAGGCTCGCAACAATTTTTAAGTTGGCAGTTGAAAATTTTCCTAAACACAAATGTTATAGTTACTATGGCAATGTGACTGTATCAATCACTAATGTTGAGAAATCACATCATAAATTAGGATTATATTATGGAGTCAAAAACTAGGTGAATTATAACCTTACTGAGCCTTTAAATCATAGTTTATTAGGGAGGAAAGGAGATTTTAAAGGAATTCAGAGAAGAAACAAATTTAAGTTTCTAAATGGAGACAAGATACAGAATTCCTTTGTATGAGGAGATGGAGAAAGCAGCAAATCTATTTCTGAACACTGATTAGAAGCACTACTTACTACAAATTTCAATTTTCTTAAATATTATTAACATTGGTATTAACTGGAAGCCTAAATATTATGTTTGTTTTGACTCATAAAACATTCACTTCTCTTAAAAACACTGGCATGCCACAATCAGATTTGCTTATTAACCACTGCACTGCCCACAATCTACAATATTAAAAAAAAAAAAAAACCAACCTGACATTCACAGAACGTGTTTTTCAAAAAAAGTCGTTGACTGGTTGTCAGTAAACTGTCAAACCAAAGCTGTCCAGGAAAGCAGAAGGGGAGAGGTCATGAAAAATCAAAACATGTGTGGGTGTGAGAATGGTTTGTTTACTAGAATCCATAATTTATACTAGACAGTTTTAAGCTATTCTTGTGACTGCATTAAGAAAATATTTGCTAAGTACCTGCCCCCCGCTAGGGATTGGAAGGACACAGCAATACAAAATTTCTCTCCCTCACCTATTGCAGGCCATCAGTCACATCTCACAACTCAGCCTCCTTGCACGCTTGCTCTCTCTCACACTCATCTCCCTCTAGGTTGCTATTGACTTGGTTTAAGACTTTATGACATGTTCACATCTGGGCAATACATATATTTTTCTATTTTTATTTCTATATAACTTATATATGTATATATACACACATATAGAATTCATTATAGCACCATGTATAGAAGCAAAAAACCGAAAAAGCCTAAATATCTAAATATCTGTGAATACGGAACTGGTTAGATAATTTGTGGTCCAAAAATAAAATTCTATGAAGCTGTTAAAAAGAATGAGACAAAATTCTATGAAGTGATATAAAATTATCTCTAAAATATATTAAATGAGATTGAGATGAAAAACTAGTTTATAGTATGCTACAATTTAATTTTTTTTCCATTTATTCTTATTAGTTGGAGGCTAATTACTTTACAATATTGTAGTGGTTTTTGCCATACATTGACATGAATCAGCCATGGATGTACATGTATTCCCCATCCCAATCTCCCCTTCCACCTCCCTCTCCACCCGATCCCTCTGGGTCTTCCCAGTGCACCAGCCCCAAACACTTGTCTCATGCATCCAACTTGGGCTGGTGATCTGTTTCACACTTGATAATATACATGTTTCGATGCTGTTCTCTCGAAACATCCCACCCTCGCCTTCTCCCACAGAGTCCAAAAGTCTGTTCTGTACATCTGTGTCTCTTTTTCTGTTTTGCATATAGGGTTATCGTTCCCATCTTTCTAAATTTCATATATATGCGTTAGTATACTGTATTGGTCTTTATCTTTCTGGCTTATTTCACTCTGTATAAATGGCTCCAGTTTCATCCATCTCATTAGAACTGATTCAAATGAATTCTTTTTAATGGTTGAGTAATATTCCATGGTGTATATGTACCACAGCTTCCTTATCCATTCGTCTGCTGATGGGCATCTAGGTTGCTTCCATGTCCTGGCCATTATAAACAGTGCTGCGATGAACATTGGGGTGCACGTGTCTCTTTCAGATCTGGTTTCTTCAGTGTGTATGCCCAGAAGTGGGATTGCTGTGTGGAGATCTCTTAAAAAACTGGAAATAGAACTGCCATATGACCCAGCAATCCCACTACAATTTAATTTTAAAGTGATATTGTTAAAATAAAATGTAGACCAGCATTGAAAACCCCCAAGCAGACAAAACCATTTATGCCACATAAGTAAAAACTAAATCTAACTTATTTCATAAACACAAGCAAAACTTAACTTAGGTTACTCCTTATAAATGCCTCTAACAATCATAAAAAAAACTTAAGTCATCTTCCTAAAATGGTATAAAATAACTACTCTTAACCAATACCCTGCTGTAACAACCAGTCACTGTAAAGGCTGAACAACTTCATCATTTCCACTTTATAAGCTATTCTGTAATGACATCCCTCTGAGCTTCATCTCGGTGTTGGATTTGAAGACTCCCAGTTTACAAACTCAGAGAAGGCAATGGCATCCCACTCCAGTACTCTTGCCTGGAAAATCCCATGGACAGAGGAGCCTGGTAGGCTGCAGTCCATGGGGTCACGAAGAGTCAGACACAACTGAGCGACTTCACTTTCACTTTTCACTTTCATGCATTGGAGAAGGAAATGGCAACCCACTCCAGTGTTCTTGCCTGGATAATCCTAGGGACGGGGGAGCCTGGTGGGCTGCCATCTATGGGGTCGCAGAGAGTTGGACACGACTGAAGCGACTTAGCAGCAGCAGCAGTTCACAAACTGTTCTTTTGTGCACAATCAACTCTTACTAAATATTATTTTACTATTCTACTGATCTGGTTATAACCGTTATTATTTCTGGCTTTTTGACAATGTATGTAATATATTGAATACACACTTACATATGTATACACACACACACACACTACACACATACACAAACACATAGATCTTCCACTTACAATGGGGTTACATCCCAAGAAACCCCATTTAAGTTGAAGATATTATAAGCTGAAAAATGCATTGAATACACCTAACCTACCAAACATCATAGTTTAGCCTAACCTACTTTAATGTACTCAGAACACTTAGACTACAGTAGGGCAAAATCATCAAACACAAAGCCTATTCTATAATAACGTGTTGAATATCACACTTCAGTTGAAGGTAATTTGTTTAATACTGTACTGAAAATGAAAAACAATGGCTCTAGGGGATAGAATGATTGTTAAGTGTATTGGTTGTTTCCCCCTCAGGATCAAGTGGCTGAATGGGAGCTGCAGTTGCCTGGGAAAAGGTCAAAAACCCAAATTCAAAGCACAGTTTCTACTGAATGCAGATCACTTTTGCACCATCATAAGCTGAAAAAGTTGTAAGCTGAAACATCATAAGTTGGCAACCATCCGTATATACAAACACACACACCTATGCATAGACTCAAGATACCTAAGAATCTGGGAACAATGATTTCCTCCAAGGGAAGGGAACCAAGTGAGTGGAAGATGGGGAAGGAAGGAGACTTACATTTCCCTTTACCTCTTTGTCCTTTTTTGAAACTTGTACCATGTGCATGCCTATACACCAACTACGTAAACAGAATGTTTTGAAAGTAAAGAAGATACTGTAAAATGTATCTCACATCGGGACTACTACTGTAGTAATCTCTGAACTGCTCTTCCTGTCACTCTCTTCTTTCTATTCAGATAGAATTTACATAGCATAAAATTAAGCATTTTGAGGTGTACAGTTCATTGGCTTTAGTACTTTCATAATGTTCTGCAACCATCACGACCATCTCGTTCCAGGACACTTTCATCACCCTAAAAGGAAACCCTGCAGCCATTAGCAGTCACTCCCAATTCTGCTTTATGTCTCGATTGATTTGCCTCTTCTGGATGCATCATGTATATTGTACCACACGAAATGTGCCCTTTGATGTTTGCTCCTTCGGCCCACCCTTCTCTCTACTCCAGAGTTAAGTGACCTTCGCATGCCCCGCCACAGCACGCTGCATTGCCCTTCATGTACACCTGTCTGTGCACTTTGGTAGAATTTAGGTGTAAGAGGGCAGGGTCCATGCCCACTTCGTCCTCAGTGTGCCCTCACTGCCTAAAATATATCAGTAAATACACGAAGTTGAAGGAATGCTTCTAAAACATAATCTGATCATATATCCCCTCACTTATGTAACGAGTTGACTGAATAGACTGGACTCGGTAGGGTGAAAGCAAGAAGTGACTTTTTATCCCACCATTATTTTCAGATCTGTTTTGCTGGTCAAGAGTTTAGGGATTAAACTCTTGTTTCCATCCCTAGATGATGTCTCAGCTTTGGGGGGAAGCAGAAGAGCCATCTAATTGAGGAAAGAAGCATGGATTTGGGACCTTAACACAGAACAGAGGCAAAAGGAATTTCTAAGATGTCTTTAAAGGGCATTTCGAAGATGGAGATGATGCAGTAGACCTGGAGAGCAAGATATCCAGCTGGACCTGGATGTGACCTTTCAGAAAGAATAGTGCAAAAGGAAAAACCACCAACTGATGGATTTCCTCACTGACTGTACCAACCATCATGTTCAAAAGTTTGGGGTAGAAATAGTGAAAGGTACACAGAAAACTAAACAATTATTAATACCAGGAAGAGTAAGAAATAATACAAGGGAATAGAACTTGCTCAGCTGCAAATTTACCTGTTTATCACTAAACATAATGATGTCAACGTGGAATGATGATTTAATAAAGATAAATCAAAATATAATTATATTGGGAAGACAGAGGGGCAATGAGTACATCTGTACAATGTGCTTCCCCCACAGGGGAAGAGGGCAAGCTAGGGTAGTAATGACAGATAGCAGCTAAATCCTCATTTAGAATAGGACAAAGTTAACAGAGAATGTTTACAATTGAAAATGCCAGATATAACAGGAATTTAGATGTAAATACTAGAGATAGCAGCTGAAAGTATTCAGGTGAAAGTGATTGCCTGTAGAAAGTAGAAATCAAAGGGGAGAACAGAGTGGGGATAGGGGTGTATTTTGGTATTAAGTGTGATAGTATTGTTTAAGTCACTGGTGGTCTAAGTACATCGCTTTCATAAAAACAAATGATTTTTAAAAGCCCAATTGAATCTAAATTGAAAGGTCCAACTCCCACTCAGTTTAAAGCTTCTCCCTTCTCCCAGGTCAACCCTGAATCTGGCTTAGAAATTTAGAGGAGTGAGGCGTATGTTCCCTCTGGGGATGGGCAACAGCCCTTGCCTTGGAGTCAGCTGAGTGGACTGTATTCTCTGAGAGTGACCCTCTCCCATCTCTGTCCCCCAAAGCCTTGTTCCTCTCCTTCACCCAGCCTATACTTCAGTGTAACAGACATCTTCTGTTACCTAGAAAAAATGGTGCTCCTCTGACCTGTGTAGACTCTGGGCTTGAAAAACTCTCTCCCCCATCTCCTCTGCCCAGCAAGTTTTCCTCACACTTCAGATATCAGCTCAAAAGCTACTGCTTTCCTCCAAAGAAATGCTCAAAGTATTAGTAATGATTCATCTATGCTCCCTCATGCTTCCCCTAGCACAGCACCGATCACACCATCTTCCTATCAGACGGTAAGCTCCATGATAGCATAAAACTTCAGTGTTATGCTCAATAAACACTTGAGGAATGAATGGTCATCACATTCTCTCTGTAGACAAAATGTTATAGGGAGGCCAACTGTAATCAAAAGCTTGCTTAGCAGACACAGCATCAGAGTTGGGGGAAATAAATTAGTATTTACCCAGGACATTCCTATTTGCACTGATGCCCTGAACTTATTATTAATAGCACCTCCCTTTCTCACTCTATAACAATGTCTCAGTTTGGATGATAAATGAGATGGGATGGCATGACATATACCTGATTTCAGGGCAGAAATTAAGCCAGGGCATCCTCTCCTCAGGATCATGCTGAAGACACAGTCACCATCTCCTCCATCAGTGTTGCCTATGTTGTATAACCAGTTAGTCCCCTCCACTCTTGATCCCATGCCCAGTGATCCAGTAATTCATTACCTGGCCTAAAGTCTAGCATCAATGAAAAGGCAATATACCATATCTTTATGGTGTTTCTACATAACTCTGCTACAATCTATTATGTTTCTTTTATAGTTTAACCCTTCAGGCCATCCTAATTTTCTAGGGAAGACAAAATAGTGAGCTGTGGATACTGTCACCCTCAAGTTCTACCTACAGAAACCTTGTTCACTAGGCATCCTTGATAACTCAGTCACAGTGGTGGAGCCCCTATGTCGGTCCATAAATACTTTATGAACAAGAAGGTGACAGCAGTTTCAAATTTATCAGACAAGGAAAGGACATTTGGATTTTGTGTGAAAAGCCTCATATGGCAAAAAATAACCTTTGAACTTCTGCCAGCAAAATTCAAGCACTGAGAAAAAAGGAAGAGGGAATTCCAATCTGAGTCTCCTTGAAAATTGTATACCTGGAGCGAGAAACCAAAAAGGTTTCAATCTGGCCCCCAAACCACAACTTGTTTCTCAATCATGGGATTCAGTTTCCAGCTTAGTTGGATCTATTTTTAAAATGTTTTAAACTCTTATTTGTTGTTTGAATCCTTCTTTGAGGGAAAAGAGTCACATTATGATGTAGAAATCAAAATGGGAAGAGTCACATTATGATTGAGGCTGAAGCTCCAATACTCTGGCCACCTTATGTGAAGAGCTGACTATTTGGGAAAGACTCTGATGCTGGGAAATATTGAAGGCAGGAGGAGAAGGGGATGACAGAGGCTGAGATGGTTGGATGGCATCACTGACTCAATGGACCCTTTGGACTGTAGCCCACCAGGCTTTTCTGTCCATGAAGTTTTCCAGGCAAGAATACTGGAGTGGGTTGCCATTTCCTTCTCCAGGGCAATGGACATGAGTTTCAGTAAGAGATGGTGATGGACAGAGAAGCCTGGAGTGCTGCAGTCCATGGGGTTGCAAAGAGTCGGACACAACTGAGTGACTGAACAATAATAACACGATGTAGAAATAAGAACTTCACAGTTGGTAAAACTCTGCAAGTCACAGCAGTATGCAGAGGGTTCACAGTGCCAGAGAACTTGGCAGGACTCCATGAGTAGTCCTGCATTCCTTCACTCCCTTTCTTAAATGCTTCCAATTCTCACTCCCTTGGCTATTGGTTTTGTGACCATCTTCCTCTGTCAGCCACCTTGGCTCCAAGTCAGCAGCAGTAGCAGCCACCTGTCCCTTTATAAATGTGGGGTATGAGGCCACTGTGACTGTGATGGGCCACAATTAAAGCTGTGACTTCAGTCAATCCTCCTTCTGCAGCTAGGCCAGACAGGGCTCCTTGCAATGATGTGACATTGTGTGATCTCCTTGTAAAGAGAGGATTCAGTTCTCTAACTAGGATCTTCATCAGACCTTCTACTTTCTTCTAGACTCTGGCCATTTGCAGTGATGGCACACAAATAACACATTAAAAAATGGAGCTCTAAACAGTAAAGGATTAGCCCGCAATGCAGGAGAACCGGGTTCATTCTCTGGGTCGGGAAACTTCCCTGGAGAAGGAAATGGCAATCCACTCCAATATTCTTGTCTGGAGAATCCCATGGACAGAGGAGCCTGGCAAGCTACTGTCCATGGGGTTGCAAAGAGTTGGAAATGACTGAAAAACTGACTTTTTTTCACTGGTGTAAAAAATGACCTGAAAGACTTCACTGTTCTAGGACAGCTGCAGACTGAGGGAAATTTCAAAATATCAATCCAACCTACCAAAAATCTTCAAATTCAATAAGCAGACTGACTTTAAACAAAGCAATACTTATTCCCTATATTTTTTGGTCTCACAAAGGGATTATATGTTTGCATATATTGTAATTAGTTCCCATACAATGCTAAAATTTGGTTACAGGTAGGGAATAGGAGGACAAATATAAGTCAAATATTTTGAAAAACAAAGATTAATGGGAAATTGCTTCTCTAATATTTAACAAAAAGAAGAGGAAAAATAGCAAAAAAAGAATTTATGAGCTTAAACCAAATAAAGAATCCACAAACTTCATAAACTGATAGCAAAAGAAAGAAACAGAATTCTAAACCAAATCAACACGTTGTAGGAATGCTTTCCACTTAATTTTTCCCCTTCCCCTCAAACACTAAATTCTGTATCATCAAAATCATGTAAATTCTCACTTATAACCCCAAATCTGGAGAGACTCCAACTAAGCTGGTATCTCTAGCTTTTCCTTCTGTTGACAGGAGCGCAAGCGAAATGACTGCTGGAGAAATAAGTGAAATAGAGGAAGTTTTTAAAAAGAGGCTCACCTTTGGATAAAGTGAGGGCTCTAGAGCTGCAGGTTGAATTGGGGAGCAAATCCAAAGTCTATGGTACCCAGTCCCTCCCACCATGTGAATAAGATATACCTCTTATCCAGGTGAAGGAAACCTGGTTCAGAGCATTTAACAAAGTATCAAAAGCTGAAGGATACAAAGTAAAATACACATCTTTATGGAGTCCCCCATTCTCTGCCATGTCAACAGAGTGTAAAAAGAGATTAGGCACTAAATGGCTAATTTTCAACTGGGGCTTACAACACAAATAACATTGATCTCAGATAAAGTGGAAAATGACAAGGAAGTTATCTATACTGTGTAAGAACAATCAAAAATCATAGATAGAGCTGTCCAGGTAAAGTATTAGAAAAATAAAAATAACAAGGTAAATATGCAAGCTTGCCACAGCAAAAAAAAAAAAAAAAGCAGAGAGAAGGAAAGAAAGGAAAAGACAAAGAAATTCATCCAAGCAGGTTTGTATGTTACCTAAGGAATAGAAGAAAGTTACTTTACCAATAATTAACTGTAGAACAACATATTATGGGCTCCATACAAGAGCTTTTTTAAGACTATATTTTTATCTTTGCTTGAATATTCATAATGTCCAGAAGTGTACAGAAGTCACCAATAATGCGGGTTATATAAAGGGGAAGTTAACTGGACGGGTAGAAGAGAAGAGAGGGTATTCTCACATGGAGGTTTTCTTTGATTTCTGAACAATGTAAGTACATTATCTAGTTTTTTAGATGAACAGAAATACATTTTGATTGATAACAAAAGAACATAAGCTCAAAAGCAGGATGATAAAAGGAGATGAAAAGGGAGATTGCAGACATAAGAAACAAACTGAGGATCAAATTCCTGTAATACAGAATTAATAAATAAAATGGATAGAAAGGGCACAGAATTGATAAGACTGAGATTCACTCAACTGGAAAAGAAAAAAATAAACTCGAGACATCACAATGATCACACACAAAAAAAGTTAAGATATCAGAGAAAAACGAACAATTATAAAAGATTTTCTTAGGAAACCCAAAACAAAGATAAAAGGTATTCCTATACCAGAGAACTCACTAAAGATAACAGAAAAGTATGCGAAGATGTAATAAAAGAAACTTTTCCTGAAGTTAAGCAAGATGTGAACATGCAGAATGAAAATCTTCACAAGTACGAGAAAAATTGATGCAGAGCATTCCTCATATTCTATTTAAGTTTTTTAACTTTAAAGATCAGAAAATAATTCTTTAGGAAATCCATGGGAAAAGAGCAAATTGGTACATTAGGTAGTGAGACTAGTAATGAGAATCAGGCTGTGATCAGTCCTCACAGTAACATTCAAAGACACAACAGTGGAAATGTGACCCCCCGGTTGTAAAAGAAAGTATACCCAAGGATATTATACTCAAGCATGATGACATTCAAATAAAAAGGCAACAGGCAGACGTTTTCAACCATTTCAAACTCAGGAAATAAGTCTTTCTTAGAAATCAAGATTACATGAGTATGCAAGCTATCCAGTTAAGAGATGTATTCGAATGAAGAACTTGGGAATGAAGAATATATGGTAAAAAAAATTGATGATAAAGGACTCATTTAAATATTATTTGTTGTTGTTGTCCAGTCCCTAAGTCATGTCCAACTCTTTGCAGCTCCATGGACTGCAGCACACCAGACTCCCCCTGTCCTCCACTATCTTATGGAAATGGTAAATATGGGATGTAACAAATATAAACCTTAGTTATTCAAAAATAATAAGATAAAGAGGAGATGGGGCAGTTGAAGAATAAAAATGATAATATCTTCATACTTCATATCAGGAATTTAAAACTAAAGAATACATCTGTACACACACACATTCACCCCAAAAAACTCTTAATTTTTCATAACCTAAAAGGAAGCATGGGATCATTTAGGAAATAATAACCCTTGTGGTAAAAAAACACTGATTTAAATGGCAACAATTCTTTGGGGTTTATTTCACTGGATTTTAACTTTTGTTGAGGTGAAATTAGAAGTAACTATATTTAAAACAAATGATTTGTGTAGTGTAGTCTTATTTTAAAGTATTATCTTTATCCTTTCTATACAGTTACACAGAAGAATATTTGGAATCATGGTCACTAATGCTAATATGGATTAATTTTAGGTAGTGGGACTTAGTGATTTCTTTTCCTTTTTTACTGCTTAAATTTTTTATAATTAGGAAGTATTCATTTTATCAAAACAAAAGAAATAATATTTAAAAATACATAAGCCAAGTTGTACAAAGACCAAAGGCATTTTCAATTTAATTCCATGAATATTTTTATGAGCACTTACTATGTGCCAAGTCTAATGTTAGTCTAACACTGAAAGTAGGAAGGATGGAAAGCTAAGCATGAATTCACATCTTAGCTCAGGCAGGCACTTAAAGCCAGTAAGACCTTGACAAGTCATTTAATCTGAGCCTCTGTTTCTTTTTCAGTAAAAACTGGGAACATAACTGTATTACTATGAGGACACAGTGAAGTGTTAAAGTATATAAAGCACTTGTAACAGCATCTGAAATGGAGCAGAAACAAAATGTTAGTGACTGTGATTTTTTAAAATTGCATTACTTCTGTCAAAAATCATGATTTATTGATAAAAATTCTGCCACCATTATTGGTTCCATTATCATCAAGGTGGTCTAAAATTCATAAAACTATTTTTAAACTGTGTGAGCAGATAATAAAAATGTTTCAAAGCAGGGTAAGTTGTTTTTTGGTTAAGAAATTACATAAAGTAAATTAGATCTTCAACCTTTTTGATAAATGAAACTCAATGTAGTTATATTACAAATGACTAAAGGCATATGATAAAAGCTTTGTATTCACCAAATTATAAGATATTATTACCAAAGCATAAAGTATGTTTCATTAGCCCTGAGGCAAGGAACTTGAAGTATCTTAATTGCTTGTTACTTTTCCTCCACCTTCTATTGATAAACTTGAAGATAAAAGGGTAAAATTGATTTACTCAGGCAAAGAGAACATGTGTTGTATGTTGTAAATTTTACTAAAGGTCAGTAAGATAAGAGAATGCATTTACATGCTTGTCTAACTCTTTGCAATTTAATTTATGTGGTACAAGTTGAAAATTTAGGGAAGTTTTGCTTCTTCCTGCCCAGTGCTGATTAAATCAATTTGAAGCATTCCACTAATCACCCCCAAGACAGTGTTCTTTATGGTTTCTAATGTTCCTATGACAAGAAGAAGACTAGGAGCCATAGATTTCTGATAACAAAACCAGGGAACAAGTCAAGAAAATAGAAGGACACATAAAATAAGTGAGAAGAAAATTAATTTCTAGATTAGATAACTATGCCTAGGGTTAAAAGTCTCAACTCTCTGAAGGAGAGACTGTCGTTGCCAGTCAGTGACGAGTCATCAGCGACACACTGCTTGAAGGGGGGGAAAGGTTCAAAGTAAAAAAAAATGTAACATAAGAGAGAGAGAACATTTAAGAGGATGGCTTAGCTTTTATCATAATCGGAGTTTACAAGGGACTTCCCATCCCCAAATTTGCCATACTCTACAATTCTCCTCAAAGGCTGGACGATAACCTATCAGTTTCACAGCTACAAGAAAAAAGAAAAGCCATCATTCTTCCCTCCTTCGATTTCGGCCCAGACAGAAAGACCATCCTGCCATGTTAAACACAAACAGGAGCGGGTCATGGAGATGCAATATAACTGAAGTTATTCAATTCATACCAGAAGTTGGATATTGTTATTTTTTCTGTTGTCCTCTAGGAATTTTTAAAACTCCTAGTTTCAATTAACTTTGTTCCAGGTTTTAAACAGTTGAGAAAAACCAAGTGCAAGCTGAGTAAGGGATCAGGCCAAGCTTTTATTATAAATTCAGAAGTAATAATACTAATTATCATTTATAGAACACTTCGTATGTTCCAGGTAGGGGGCTGAACCCTTCACATACATCATGTATTTATTTTCTCATAAATGTCCTAGGCATCCGTGTTTAGTCATTCAGTCAGGTCCAACTCTTTGAGACCCTTTGGACTTTTGGACTGTAGCCCACCAGGCTCCTCTGTCCATGGGATTTTTCAGGCAAGAATACTAGACTGGATTGCCATTTCCTTCTCCAGGGGATCTTCCCAACCCAGGAATTGAGCCTACATCTCCTGTGTCTCCTGCACTGCAAGCAGATTCTTTACTTGCTGAGCCACTGGGGAAGCCCTAATGTAGATATTCTTTTTGTTTTACAAATGAAAAAGCACAGGATCATGACAATTCAGTAACCAGAGATTACATATCTGCCTATGACACAAGATTCTTTTTTTTTTTTTGACACAAGATTCTATCTCTCAGGCCCTGTTCTCCTTCTGGGTGACACCTTGGAAGGCCTAACCTGGCATTGAAATGCTCAAATTCTCAAAACAAAACAAAATAAAAACTACAACATTCTCAAAAGGGGGTTTTCTTTGCTGCCTATTTTTATCCATTCTGTGCTCAGGAATTTCAGCTTATATAGTCTATCGTTTCCTCCCAATCTAAATGACTATTTACAATAACTTCTAGAGGACTCGATGAAGCAGGGTTCCATTGAATACAACAGTAAAAACTGGATTCCCCACCATGGAATGAAACAGGTGAGCAAAAATCCAGTTGATCAAACAAAATTATATAACAAGCCACAAATGGAAGGTCATGGTTTCCATTTTAATTTCAAGTCCTTTCAAAACACTAGCAAATGTAGAGGAGAAAATTGTCTCTGCTTTGATCCTGTCCATCCTTTTCTTCCCATGTTGCTCAGGTTCTGTCCTTGTGTATGACACATTTCTGGTCCCAGACCAGTTTTCAGTGGGATAAGACTTTATTTTATGTGGACCTACAGGTGGCGCAGTGGTAAAGAATCTGCCTGCCAATGCAGGAAACACGATCTCTGGATTGAGAAGATCCCCTGGAGAAGGAAATGGCAACCCATTCCAGTCTTATTGACTGGGAAATCCCATGGACAGAGGAGCCTGGCTAAGTTGCAAGAGTCAGACATGACTTAGAGACTAAACAACAACAACAATACAATTGAATACAGTTCCTGTGCTTGAAAAATTCATGTCTAGTGGGGAATCCAGATATATAGACCATCATCATAATGAGATGTGATAAATATGTGCTTAGAACTGTTATGTGCTATGCTTAGTCACTCAGTCATGTCTGACTCTTTGCAACCCCATGGATGTAGCCCACCAGGCTCCTCTGTTCATGGAACTTCCCAGGCAAGAATACTGGAGTGGGTTGCCATGCCCTCATTCAAGGGAATTTTTCCAACCCAGGGATCAAGCCCAGGTGTCCCACATTGCAGGTGGATTCTTTACTGTCTGAGCCACCAGGGACGCCCATAGACCTGTTACAGCAATATAAAATTTGGAGAAAATTGTGTTGGATATCTGAAAGGGATTTGGGGCTATAACATTTAATATCATATATATTAATATAATAGGAATATAATGTATAGGATACAAGACAATAGAAATATAATATATATTGGGCTTGCCGGTGGCTCAGTGGTAAAGAATCCACCTGCCAATGGAGGAGACGCAGGTTTGATCCCTGGGTCGGGAAAATCCCCTGGAGAAGGGCATGGCAACCCACTGCAGTATTCTTGCCTGGAGACTTCCACGGACAGAGGAGCCTGGTGGACTACAGCCCCTGGGGTTGCAAAGAGTTGGACACGGCTGAGCATGAGCACAGTCACAACTGCAGATGTGCTCAGTCTCTGTCTGGACCCACACAGAGATCCCCTGAACTACTGCATCTTGATCAATGATGCGTCTCCAGTGTGCTCTGCAAAGTACTCACTCACTAGCATGTCACCCTGCTGGCTTGCCCTCTGGGCCCTCTAATCTTCATGGCTTCAGTATTCTGCCTGGCAACCACCCATGGGAGGGGTGTATGTGGTTCTGGTTTTCTTGAGGGAAGAGTAACCTTCCTGACAGAGGGCCAGCATGAAAGCCTCACTGGGTCAGATTTCACAGGCTGTAGCACCTCCTGTCCAGACTTTAAAGCTTTGCCCACACTATCTTCTGGGTTTCCCTCTTGGCCCACCACAGGCTCCTGCTTCAAATGGTCTTCAAGATGGCACAAGATTTAAATCCATTCCAAATGTCCGAAAATCTTCTTAAACATTGTTAAGTATGAAATAAGGAAAAGGAGAGGGGTGAGGAAGAGAGCAAGCAGGCGGGCAAAAACAAGGAGGGAGAAAAGGGGGAAATTATACCAAAAAGAGAAATACAAACATCAGGAGTCAGTCCAGGAGTGAAATGTGATTCTCATAGCTAGCACTAGAACTGCGAAACCTATATGAGAGAGACTGTGAAATAATCTTAAAGGGCAGAAAAAAATAAACTTCAAAAAATATCTATTGGTATTTTTATGAGGATGATATTAAATTTATGGATTGATTTAGATTAACTGATATATTTATAATGCTATTTTCCTTTCCAAGAACATGGTGTATCTTTCCATTTTTCACGTCTACTTGACCCTTAAACATGTGTTAATAAACTCAGGCTCACTCATAATATCCCAAAATGTGACAAGAGACATAGTCTGCTGGCAAAGCTGTGAAGATAAATTTTACATGATGGCTTAGAGTGCAAAGTGGGAAAATTCCTCCAAAGAACAATTTGGCACTATCTGTCAAAATTACAAATACATCTGGTCTCTAACCTGGCAGTCTCACTTCCAAGAATTCATTCTGTAGGTATACCTACACATAGAAGAAATACTGTATGTACAAGCTTATTTTCTCATAGTATTGTTTGTAATACCGAAAGATTGGAAACAATCCAAGTGTTCAACAAAAGGATGCTGATTAAATAAACTATAATACATTCACATAATAAATGTGCAATTAGGAAGCTCTCTATGTACTTACTCAGAAAGATTCCCATAATATACTACTAATGAAGAAAGGAAGATGCAGAACAGTTCATACAGTACACTATCTTCTGTGTTATAGGAAGAGGAGAAAAGAAAATATTTTTTTAGCAGCATAAATATTGGAAGAGCAAATAAGAAACTAAAGGGAGCCACCTGGTTGCCTAGGGGTTAGGACTCAGTGCTTTCACTGCCGTGGCCCATGTGGTCAGGAAACTGAGATCCCACAGGCGGCACAGTGAGGCCAAGAAAAATAAAAAGTCCCTGAGAACATTCCAGAATTGAAGACATGACTTCTTGCATCTAGAAAGTTTTACTGAGAACATCAAGGATAAATAGGAAATATATATTTTTTTAAAGAAACTAAAATAAGTGATCATTCATAGCAGTAAGAGTGGGGATCAAGGAGGACAAGGACAGGGGTGGGAACATAACTTTTTACATTTTGAAATTTTGAACCATGGGAATATACAGAAATTTGAGTGTAAAATTAAATAGATGATATTTACTAAAATTTTTAATGCTGTGAAAGATCTCTTTGGCTTGATTCTGTATCACTCATAATTAGGTTACTAAAGATAATACTTTTTTTAATTCCCCCAAATATCTTAACACTTGATAAGAAACTGTATTTCAGGAGCTCCCTTAGCAAAGTGAAATTTCCACCCTTTTGCTTTTTCTACAAGTTAGCCTCAAATCATTTACCCGGCTCTAATCCCCCCCAAATGTACCCTTCATTCCAGCCAGTACAGATGTATGAAACAGTCTTATAGCAGTGGAAAAGAGAAAGAGTTATAAGTTATGAAAAAGAGAGAGAGCCAAGTCTAGACAGGGAAAGAATTATCTAGGAGAGATCTCATTGGGTGGGTCTGTATTAGGACAGTGTAGGTCCAGATTCCCACATATTTATAACGAGGGTGGGCCCACATTCTTCAACATTAACCACCAGGGCATATTAGGCCTGTGTCTTTGGCACTAGAGCTGGTCTCAGTTCTTCTATTAATACTAGGAATGATCTTAAAGCTAAGAATTTGTAGACAGTCGCTACAAACCCCATCACTCAGTACGTGGCACATTGCATCACTGGTTCTAAGTTTCTTTCTTCCCTTCACCTTGACCAAGTTACTTAACAGTTTCTCCCACTAGAGGCACAGTGAATTACCAGGGCTGAGGGGAATGTTTGAAGAACTTGGCCGCCCTTTTAGGGTTACCAGATAAAATACAGGACATCCAGTTAAATTTCAGATAAACAACTACTGTTTAAACATAAATACATCTCAAATACTGCACACAACATTTTTATACTAAAAAAGTATTTGTTGTATATCTGAAATTTGAATTTAATTCAGCATCCTGTGTTTTTATTTATTTAACTGTGGACAAACTTCCCTCCCCTCCATTTTTACCCAGGATTGAACCTATAATTAGAAAAGGTGGGGAGTGGTCTTAGGCAGATGCTGATCAAGAAAGGGGGGCAGAAGAGAAGGAATGTCCCAAAATGTACATTTCTCATTAACAGAGGAATGGATAAACAAAAGGTAGTGTGTGTGTGTGTGTGTGTGTGTGTGTGTGTATTCCTTTTAGAGGAAATATATATATTCCTTATAAAGTCTGAGTACAATTTCATTCATTCATCTGCCCATCAGCAGACGAATAGATAAGGAAGCTGTGGTACATATACACCATGGAATATTACTCAGCCATTAAAAAGAATTCATTTGAATCAGTTCTAATGAGATGGATGAAACTGGAGCCCATTATACAGAGTGAAGTAAGCCAGAAAGATAAAGACCAGTACAGTATACTAACACATATATATGGAATTTAAAAAGATGGTAATGATAACCCTATATGCAAAACAGAAAAAGAGACTCAGATGTACAGAACAGACTTTTGGACTCTGTGGGAGAAGGTGAGGGTGGGATGTTTAGAGAGAACAGCATCGAAACATGTATATTATCTAGGGTGAAACAGATCACCAGCCCAGGCTGGATGCATGAGACAAGTGCTTGGGCCTGGTGCACTGGGAAGACCCAGAGGAATCGGGTGGAGAGGGAGGTGGGAAGGGGGATCGAGATGGGGAATACATGTAAATCCATGGCTGATTCATGTCAGTGTATGACAAAAACCACTCCAATATTGCAAAGTAATTAGCCTCCAACTAATAAAAATAAATGGAAAAAAAAGCAAAAAAACCCACAATTTCATTATGTGTTTATATATAAATATGTATATGTATATGCAAATTGTAAATATGTATGTTTATATATAAATATGTATGTTTATATTTGTGTATATTTAAATATATAAACACACAATGGAATTTTACTCAGACTTTATATGCTATTTTACTCAGACTTCATATATATATTATTTATGTATATATTATATATATTACTTATTTATATAATATACACACACAATGAAATTTTACTCAAACTTTATATATATTATTTTACTCAGATGTTATATATATGATAATATATATTACATATTTATATAGTATACAAACAATGGAATTTTACTCAGACTTTAAAAGGAATGACATTCTGACAACATGGATGAAACTTGAAAACATTTTGCTAAGTGAAACAAGCAGACACAAAAGAACAACTATTGTATGGTTCCACTTAAATGAAGTACCTACAGCAGGCAAATTCAGAGGCAGAAAGCAGGATAAAGGTTAGCAGGGGTTGGAGAAAGAGGAGAATGGCAAGTTGTTTAATGGGTACAAACTTTCTGTTTGGGAGGATAAAAAGTTATAGAAATGGATAGTGGAGATGGTTGCACAACACTGTAAATGTTCTTAATGCCACCAGTTTGCACACTTTAAATGGTTAAAATGGTAAATTTTGTGTTACATATGTTTTACCACAATCAAAAAAAAGAGAGAGAGAGAGAAACTCCCCAAGGTTCCTTGCCACTGGCTGGAACGATTTTTCCCAAGCCATTCAGCCATTTGTCAATAAGATATAAATATCCATTAAGGGTTACTGAATTGTTTTTTAATGATTAGCATGTAGGTATATATGACTAGATCATAAAATCCTTTTTTGCCTCAAAGTCATGCTTCTTTATGTCTTCTTCAGTATAATGCAGATAAATGTTGGAAAGTATTTATAAAAATAATTAATGCCTTTGGCCATCTATTTCTTTTTCTGTCAGTACAAATTAGCTTATGTTAGGAGCTTTCTACATATTGAACATTTTTTTCCAATGATTCATTATGACTTCTGAGAGGCTATTCTGGATCAGGTTTTACTATGTGAACTGATTTTAAGATATTATATTAAACTAGTTTCATGAAGTCCATATCACACACAAAATCCCAAGCCTTAAGCTTAATCAAGCATTAAGCTGCTTGATGCTATTAGTGTGGTTAGTTTACAGAACAATAAAAAATTTATACATCAAATACCTGAGAGATGGATGTTGAGCAAAAGAAGTTAGTAAGAACTTTGAACCTGGAAAATAATACCTATAACATCCTTGAAAACACTGATCTTTTCAATATTCAAGTAATAATTCCTCACTCTTCTGTGAAGCTAACACTAGATGAAGCCTATAATAAAATACCAATGAAATAAGCTTATTATATCTCATTTTAAAAATCTGATAACAGTATCCTCTGTGATATAACTTAAAAGAAGGATTTATCAAACTGTATTGACAAGTGGAGAAATACTGGATGATTTTCTTTAAGCACTAACCGAGTATCTACCCACTCATTTCTCAGTTTCCATGTGCATAAAAAGTATATAAAAGTACCTACTCCACAAGGTCATTCTGAGAGTCAGATGAGACAGTAACTTTATAAAGTACTATGTGATATCACGTTGACATTACAAATTTCAAGAGTGAAACTGAACTTATCCCAACCACAGACAAGGAGCTGAACTGTCAGCAAAACTTTCACATTAAAAATCCCAGCATGATGTCTAATCCTTTGGAAACTGATTCATATTTCAGAAAATACGTTAGGGTAATAATTAATAAGATGGCAAGTGGAACCACGTGTCTGGACCAATTCCCAGGGCTTATTCAAAAAAATTCACTGAAGTAACCAACATTTGGTTTGGGAGTATTTGAAGAGAGCATTTGACGTATTCAGCAGATAAGAGGTACATAATTTTCTCAAGATGAAGTTTAAAAAAAAACATTAAAAAAAAAACAGAGAAATAATGAAGTCATCAGATAAGTTGTAGACAAGTTTGTAAACTCCCTAGTGTCCCTGGTACAGACAGCTAACATTAATATCTAATGAGATCTTTCTCCTTGGTAGAATCTAGGTACCATGGTAAAGGTCATGTTCATTAGAAGTCTGAATGTTCCAGTTGGAAACAAGTCCTGCTAACTGAGCCAAAAATCTTAACTGGTTCCTAACATAATTGTATTGCCTTGGCCTCGTCAACATTATGCTCCAGCCAGCTAGACTGAGAATCTCCCTCCTTCTCCAATGACCTTCAAGAATGCAAGCAAGAGGTTCCTCTTTTTTTGAGAGCATGATATAGGGATGCGAGGACACAGAAGAAAACAGCCTACGGAATCACAATTGTAACCTTGAAAAAAAGAAACTTCAAAGCTCTTGGGTTTGCTCGATTCCTAGGAAGGAAAAAAAAAAAGGTATTCCCAGATTCTACTAAGGAAGCACAGAACATGGTCTAACAGATTTGGAAACTCTATCTGTTCACCACAAAAGATAAATACAGAGGATCAGATCAAAATATCTCAACTTTGTGTGTTCTTAGTGACTCACCAGTTTGGTTGCAAAATTAAATTCATTTACTTCAAGATTCTCAGGGTTAAAAGATTTACTCTTAAGAAGCTCTCTACTTGAAATTGTTATTGTTGAGGACAGGTTTAAAATGCATTAGGTATATTCAAAAACTGAAACGGAAAAATAACAACACTAATTGGGCTGACCCTCCTGCCTCCAGAAAGTTAAGAAATATGTTTGACAGGTAATTAAATGCAATATTCTAAAATGGGAGTGAAATCAAGAGAGGAGCTCTGCAGAATACCAATGGCAGAGTGGCTTAGGTTTCCCTTACCCTCTTTTGACTCCCACAGAATGTTTTCTACTAAAATGAATATTTGAGCTACTGCCAAAATGAAGAGCTTCTTTTGGGAAATAATGAATATTTTGTATGGTGAGAGAGGCAATCTGAGGCTGAAGAAAACATGGACTTTAATATCTGGTAGACAGGGGTCCAAATTCTGTTTTCGTCTCTCACCAGCTCAAGATGTTAAGTTATTTAATCTCTCCAAGCCCCAGGGTGCTTTTCCTCTATAAAATGGGGACAATAATATGCCAGACTGTTAAGAGGACAGGAAATTTCATAAATATTTACATAGCCCATTACAGTGCTGGAGCATAGTATACTCACAATAAAAGTTTGTTGAGCTGCATATATATTAAGAATGTCAATCTCAGACATTATCTGCAAAAGAAAACATCATCATTGCAAAGATGATAGCTATTATTTTCCTGAAAAGGATGTAGTTAATTCCTATTGGGACTGTTCTTAGTGCTAACAGCTTTCAAACACAGATCTCACTTTGTTCTTAGCACTTGCGCCCAACCACAAGCAGATTTAATCCACATCAGTCTTCTCTTTTAAAAGGGTTATAATGGTATCAAACATTGAAGGCTTTGATTGGGTAACTCAAAGAATTTTCCACCCTGCTGTGATTCTGATTGGCTGAGTGGAAACAATAAAACAGCTACATGTGGGTTGACCTACAAAACTCACTTTTCAACAACAAAAAAACTGGCATTTAAGAAAAAGAATATCATCTCCAGATAGGAGGAGATAGTTGTTTTCAATCCCATTATTCATTTTCATCCTCTTGTATTTCTTTAGGACCACTAGAAATAAGATTTGCAAATAAACTGAAAAAGGGATCCCCATGTTACACTTAAGGGCTTGGAGAATGCTAATGAGATTTTTTGACTTAAAAAATGTCACAGAAATAAAGCATATATTAAAAGGAAATCCACAAAAAATAATCAAGATGAATGCAGGAAAGAAACAAAGATATATTTTAGTCCAATGAATCAGTCTGCTTGGGTTTAACAACAATAACACACACACACACGCACATACAGCCTATTTGTGGTGATTTCCTTCAGTTTGAGCATGGACAAATTTTCTCTCCACTAAAAATGGGTTCTTTTATTCTTAGTTTCATTCAAGTAAGAGTGGACTCAACTTTTCCTTAGTATTGTGGGAGACCATGCTGCGGAAATGGCTTCAAATAATGAGCACTGGGGGGGTGAGTGAAATGCTGCTCATGTTTACACCAGTGCACAGGCACAAACAAAAGCTCCCGCACACCAGCAGCATTCTGTTGATCTGCTGATTTTCTCCAATATGGTTCCTGCTGAGGCACAGTAACGAGGGAAAATAACAAAAAGTCAGCTAAAAGATCTGTTATGGGAGTGGAGAGGAACATCTTTTTAAAATAAGACTATAATATGCTCATAGAGTGTTGAAATTTATCCATGCTGGTCAAAATAATTCATGAAGTTGAAATTTCAAGTCTATTCAAAATATTGCCATAGGGAGCTCTACTGGTGCATGTCAAATAATAGAGCCCGAGGGCGTCAGCCAGTCTAAAGGAGACACTTACTATCTATGCCATCCCTTCTCCTCACCACCCAACTCAAGGGTATTGTTGGAGGCAGCCAACAGTAGGTCATATGGCCAGAAATGGACACAGTTCATAATGGGTATGTAGTACATAATATGAATAGAGTAATTTTATGACATGTGTGCTCTACCACTATGCCTCCTATTTTTATGAAACAATAACAATTTCTGATTAACTTATGAGGTGTCTCATCAGAAAACTAAAATCAAAACCATGCATCTAACTGGTCTTCCTATCCCAAGGAATATTAATTTTGCATAAGAATTTATCAGGAATTAAATTCCATAAACTTTAGGAAAAGGGAAGGGAATGACTTAATTGGAGATTCCCTTAGTTAGTTGCAATTTTCTATATTTCCACAAATAATTTTACATCATATCCTCAAAATCAGTTATCATAATAGAAGGCATAGTAGATAACGCAATGATTTATTCTTCTATCTTAATAATGAATCAACAGCATTTCTGTACGTCATGGTGCTGGTAGGTGCATTACAAAAAGAAATCTAGGCATAGGGAAATGGCTGGCCTTAACCCCCAAATTGTCAGGAGAGGGAATAAAAGTGAGAGCAACGCAAAAAGGCATATAATGAATTTAATGACACTCAAATAGCTTGGTCTCTGCTGGATGCCACCGGCCTCCCTCTAAACATCCTATTCATGGCAGTCACAATACATGTAGCATCACTTATACTGACAATTTTCAATTTGCCATGACTCTTCTGACCAATTCTAACATCTAACCACTGCAATTGAAGAGCTGGAACAAAGGTAAGTTAATGGCTCAAAATAGTTTTTTTTTATATATATTTAAGTACTTCTTCCTCTACCATCATGACTCCCCACCCCAAACTCATTCCTACCCCCCCTTCTATATTTGTGTTTCAGGTGGCAGAAAGATTCGAGAGAAATGGAAGAATTGGGACAGAAAGAAATCCAGTAACAACTTGTGTCTCCTAAGGCCCACTACCAGAACCTGTGGTATCATTCCACCAAAGACATGAAGATTAGAAAAGACTCAAATTTGTCAGTGAGGCTACCATGAGAAATACTCTTAACCTTAGAGGACAGAATTTGAATTCATACACTCCGAGATGGAAAAGGAATGAGACCCAAAGAAAATAGAGTTTAGTCAGGACCGTGATGAGTGGTTTAATCACAAATCTTTCAGTTGTGATTGACAGAAATCTAAAACAAAAATGACAAAAATAAATGGAATTTTTAAATTATATAATTTAAAAATCAAGGGAGATTCTAGGTTCAGGAATGACTTGAACCAGAGGCCCAAACAATGTTTTCAGGACTCCATCTCTCTCCACCTCTCCATTCTTCAGCTCTATTTTTCTCAGTAAGTTCTTTCCTGTCTTTCATTCCAACAGCTGAAATTATCCCAGCAGAAGAAAAAGAAAGCTTCACCTTCTCATTATTTCCACTAAAAACACCCAGATTTGGGTTCTACTGACCAGGACAAGGTCACATATCCATCCTTGTTGTGAGGGGAAGTGTAGTGTGGAGGGGCGTATTGGCCCAACCCAAACTTCATGATCTGAGAGTTTTCTGAAGGAAAAACTGAAGTGCTATTACCCCAACAGAGAACAAACACAGAGCAGCACAAAGCAAAAGATATCCACCATATTATGGCTACGTGTTTAAGGATGCAAAGTAATTCACATATGTACAATTTGGTTAATATAATAGAAATTTCTAATTTCCCAGTATCATTTTCTCTTCCTTTCTTCAGTAATAGAGTCGCCAGGTTTTATCCAGTACACTACCACCCTTACAGGCTTCCCTGATAGCTCAGTTGGTAAAGAATCCATCTTCAATGCAGGAGATCCCGGTTCAATTCCTGGGTCAAGAAGATCCACTGGAGAAGGGATAGGCTACCCACTCCAGTATTCTTGGGCTTCCCTTGTGGCTCAGCTGGTAAAAAATCCGCCTGCAATGCGGGAGACCTGGATTCGATCCCTGGGTTGGGAAGATCCCCTGGAGAAGGGAAAGACTACCCACTCCAGTATTCCGGCCTGGAGAATTCCATGGACTCTATAATCCATGGGGTCGCAAAGAGTCGGTCATGACTGAGCAACTTTCACTTCACCACCCTTACAGCTAGGTGTAGCTGTTTGACAAAGTTTAGGAAGGTGGGATGTGAGAGAAAGTCATGTGCAACTTTCAGTTCATCTCAGGGATGAAGATGTTTCTAGAAACTTCTTTCTCCCTTCTCGCTGAGAAATAGCCGGAACTACAGCTGCCAACTTGTACCAAGATCTAGAAGCCACTTACTGAAAAGATGGGAAAGCTGACCCACTAGCCAGGGTCACTGAATGAGTAGACCAGGTCAACCTAACTATCCAATGTAAACTACCCATCTAACCTTTGGACTTTTCCCTGAGACATAAATAATCATCTTATCCATCTATCTTATATGTTTTGATTAAGCTACTATATCTTGGAGTCTTTCTGTTTAACTTGTGCTTTAATATATGAAAAGACTCATTAAGGCCAAGTTCTAGAGAAAAATGGCAAAAAGTATTTTAAAATAATGGACCCACAAGGGTTTGTGAGTACATTTTATCACATGTATATAGCATTTCATGTACTATAATATAGGATATATAATAAGAGCATATTCCTTAATCTTTATAACATTAGATCCTTCCACAAGTAAGAAGGTAACAACAGCTATCTCTGAGTGGTAGAATTAGACATTATTTTTACTCTCTTTTGCATGCTTGTCTTCATTTCATAAATTTTGTAAAATTAACTTATGTTTCAAGTAGAGGTTATTATCAATCTTATGAAAAGTAAAGGAATGGCTTTTCCAAAGAAATTCTGTTCAGGAAATTAATATATATTTACTGTTCAGTGAGAGATGATGTTGCAATGGTCAAAAGGCAAATACATAGTCTAAGATACTGTGGAAGATCGCAAAAATGGCACACAAATTCTCTCCATTTCAGTATCTATGGCCCTTTGCAATGTGACTTTACAGCTCCTTCCATCAAAAAGTGGAATCAATTTCCTTATTCCTTGAAATCTGAGCTTGGCCGTGTGACTTGCTTTGGTCAATGAAGCATCAATAAATGTGACCGAAACCTAGACTTGAAAAATTCTTCAACATAAAAAAAAAAAATTCTTCAACATCAGAACTTGTGCTCTCTTGTTACTCTTGGGAACCCTGAAACTACCATATATGAACAAGCCTAAGCGAATGTGCTGACCTGTGCCCAAATTATCCCTGTCTGTCATCCCGGATGATATCAAGCCAACTATCAGACATGTCAATGAGGCCATACTAGACCATTCAGCCCTGGTCAGGCTGGCCCAGGCAAGAAGAGCCGTCCAAATGATTAAAAAAAAAAAAAAAAAAAACAACTATGAGAAATAATCACACTTGTTTAATCATAAGTTTTGTGATTGAGTGTTACACACTCTGTAAATACAAGATGCCCTCTAGTTGTACTCATTTTGAAGGGTAAAGCACACGTTGCACAGGTTTTATTGGTAAAAATGATTAATTTACCAGTAAATACATACCATTATTTGAGCTTATTTGTCTTGAAATATAGGAAAGAAATGACTAAAGCAGGAAATAAGAAATCAGAAGCAATATATAAAAGCAATTACAAACATGGTATTTTTAAAGCTACAAGGTTCAAGTAGCATTATGCAGTATTTTTCACTCATAAAATTCTCAGAAGAAATGTAACGTCTACGAGTATCATTTATGTTTTGAACTGGAAAGAAATTTAGAGTAAATAAGATTCATGCACTTCACTTAACAGTTGAGGAAACCAAGACTTAGAAAGCTGAATTCATTTCCTATGTTTTTCACAACTTATGCCAACTCCCCCCCCCCCAAAAAAAAAGATGCTGCACTCTGTTGTGCAGGCATTTTGATTCTAATTTCAAACTTAGAACAATTTCAAAACCTGAGAGACAATGGGCTTAGGAATTCCAAATCAGAACATTGCCTGAACAGTGTAACAAATTCAGTTAGTCCAAGGAAGCTCCCCATAAACATTGGCTCAGTTACAAAACAGCACTCTTGTGCTGTTCCTCAACAATCAGTTCAGTTCTGTTGCTCAGTCATGTCCAACTCTTTGCAATCCCGTGGACTACAGCATGTCAGGCCTCCCTGTCCACCACCAACTCCCAGAGCTTACTCAAACTCATGTCCATCGAGTCGGTGATGCCATTCAACCATCTCATCCTCTGTCACCCCCTTCTCCTCCTGCCTTCAATATTTCCCAGCATCAGGGTCTTTTCAAATGAATCAGTTCTTCACATCAGGTGGCCAAAGGATTGGAGTTTCAGCTTCAGCATCAGTCCTCCCAATGAATATTTAGGACTGATTTCCTTTAGGATGGACATGATGGATCTCCTGGCAGTCCAAGGGACTCTCAAGAGTCTTCTCCAACACCACAGCCTTCAAAAGCATCAATTCTTCAGTGCTCAGCTTTCCTTATAGTCCAACTCTCACATCCATACATGACTACTGGAAAAACCATAGCTTTGACTAGATGGACCTTTGTTGGCAAAGTAATGTCTCTGCTTTTTAATATGCTGTCTAGGTTGGTCATAGATTTTCTTCCAGAGCAAGCGTCTTTTAATTTCATGGCTGCAGTCACTATCCACAGTGATTTTGGAGCCCAGAAAAATAGTCTCTCACTGTTTCCATTCTTACCCCATCTATTTGCCATGAAGTGATGGGACCAAATGCCATGATCTTCATCTTCTGAATGTTGAGTTTTAAGCCAACTTTTCCACTCTTCTCCTTCATTTCCATCAAGTTTAGTTCCTCTTCTCTTTCTTCCATAAGGGTGGTGTCATCTGAGTATCTGAGTTTATTGATATTTCTCCTGGCAATCTTGATTCCAGCTTGTGCTTCATCCAGCCCAGCATTTTGCATGATGTATTCTGCATGTAAGTTAAATAAGCAGGGTGACAATATACAGCCTTGACGTACTCCTTTCCCAATTTGGAACCAGTCTGTTGTTCCATGTCCAGTTCTAACTGTTGCTTCTCGGCCTGCATACAGCAGGTAAGGTGATCTGATATTCCCATCTCTTTCAGAATTTTCCACAGTTTGTTGTGATTCACACAGTCAAAGGCTTTGGCATAGTCAATAAAGCAGAAGCTGATATTTTTCTGGAACTCTTTTGCTTTTTCGATGATCTAACGGATGTTGGCAATATGATCTCTGGTTTCTCTGCCTTTTCTAAATCCAGCTTGAACATCTGGAATTGCATTCACGTGCTGTTGAAGCCTGGCTTGGAGAATTTTGAGGTAACAATAGAGCCCCCCAAAATATAGAGTAGACTAAATTTTGAAAACAGAGGAGAGATACATTCTTATCAGCAGAGATAACAAGAACTCTGTTCAAGTCTTAGAATTCTTTCTTTTCTGCCACATACTCCTGCTGAAAACTTTGCTGGAGACAATGTTTGTGTCACCAAAGTTCATACTTAAAACCTAATTCCTAATGTTGATGGTGTTTGAAGGTGGAGCCTTTGGGAGGTGATCAGGTCATGAGGACAGAGCCCTCATGCATGGGATTTGTGTTCTTATAAAAGAGGCCTTCCACCATATGAGGATACAGCAAGAAGATGGTTATCCATGAACCAAGAAACAGACTCTTACCAGACCATGAATCTGCTGGAGCCTTGATCTGTGACTTTCCAGCCTCCAGAAGTATGAGAAATAAATAGTTATTGTTTAAGACATCTAGCCTATGGTATTCTTGATATAGCAGTCTGAACTAAGACAAATGTGCACAGCTAAAATGAATCCTCTAGAACTGCACACTCAGCTTATTGCTGCAAAATAACCACCTCAAAACTCAGAGGCTTAAAACAACAACATTATTATTTCTCACAAGTTTGCAGGTTGACTGTGTGGTTCTTCTGCTCTCTCCCAGACTCACTCACACAGCAGATCAGGTGGGTGCTGCGATGAACTGAGACAGATGGCGTAGCTAAGCCTCTCTCTCCATGTGGCCCTATATCCAGGACTTCATGAAATGGTGATCCTGGGCAGTGCTCAAAGAAGACAAAGACTCTGGAGCTCATCTATCACATTCTATCAGTCAAATCAAGTCACATGACCAACTCAGACTCAAGGGGTAGGGCAGGCAGCACACTCTACTTTCTGATGGGATGAATTGCAAAATGTTGTAGCCATGGTTTTCGTTCTATCACAAAAAATCTGATCCAGGCTCAGATATCTACTTTTCTGCCATTTACAACTAATTAAAAATGACACCACTGAAATTAAAATCCCCTCGAATTGCACTCCTAAAAATTTTAGCTGCACCAAACTGAATTTTTCCAACATAGAGACACTGTGTTACCTGCCTTATTGTAATTGTCAGATACATTAACAAGCTTCCTGAACAAGATGCTGCACTATGAAATATACTGAACAGTTATCACCATCAGTCATGTCCAAGATGGATATAAAATCAACATTGTCAATACACAATGCCACAAAAGGGAGTGCTAGGCTTTTTTCCCCTATCAAATTTCAGATTTAAGATTTGAATGCTTAAAAGTATGCATATAGAAAATAAGGGGGGGAAAAGAAAATAAGGGGAACATTTTTAAAAATAATCTTTGGGTAAAGATCTTTTTAAGCGTGACCCACAGGCAGAAAACATAGATGAAATGATTGATAGCTTTAAATATATACAAGTTTAGGACTTTTGTATAAAAAGTACACATATGACATTACACACACAAAAATAACAAGTACTTACAAAGAACCAAGTACTATTTGAAGAACTTTGTGTATCTTATTTCATTTGATCCTTACACTAGCCCTATGAGGTAGATACTATTATTTTCCCCATTTTTAGGTGAGCAAACATAGGTGCAGAATGGTTACATAAGATACCAAATCCAGGTAGTACATAGCAGAGCCAGTATTTAAATCAAGCAGTTCAACCTCTAACTCACTACGTTCTACAGAAAACCTAGAAAACAGAGAAAAATAACTATAACAAAGGCTTAATATCACTGATACATTAAGAACTCTTGCAAACAAAAAAATAAACAGAAAAATATACCATTTTCTGTGGACAAGGGCTATGGACAAACAATTCACAAAAGGGAAATGTAAATGTCCCATAAAATAGGAAAAATGTTCATCCTCACTAGGAATTATAAGAGCTCTAACGAGATACCATTTCTCTCTTGGCCAGTTTAGGAAAAACAAAAAACAGATAATACCCATGGATATTATCTCCTTGCTGGTAGGAAGGTAAACTGATAAAATATTCTGGGAGGATAATTTAGACATATATATATATATATATATACACCATTCAACCATTCAAACACACATATGGTTGAGCCAGCTATTTTACTCCTAGTAATTTTTGCAAAGAAATAATCAGACAAGTACATGAGATGTAGGTTAGAGAAATTTACTGTAGCTTTTTCTATAATATTTACTTAAATACTGGAAAAACAGAAAACTTATTAAATATGCAGATTCCTCCACAAATAGAAGGGTATTTAGCTGTTAAAAACAATGATGCATATTTCCATTTCCTGACATGAAAAGAGTAGGTTTACAAAACTCTTTAAAGAATACAGTTTCATCTTTTAAAATCTGTGTATGTATAGATTATATACTCTCTCTGGGTCATGGAGGGTTTTTTTAATATCTTTACAATATTATACTTTACTTCTTAAATAACTCATGTATTTCATGTCTCACTTCTGTAATCATAAAAAAAGTCAATCACTTTCTCTGTATTAGTTTAGAGTACTGAAACTCTCCCCAGGCCCTAATATGACTCCCTTCAGAAAAACCTACCAGCAAGAATTCTATTCTCCATCTCAAAGAACAGCTATGTGACTGATTTTGCTAGAAACATGAAGAGAACATTTACTATAACACAGTAAGGGCTATTTGATACTCAGAACTACCCAAGGTCATTGCCTCATGGCCTCCAACACCATATTCCCCAACTCATTCAGCTTTTTAATCACCTGTCATCTGAGAGCTGAAAATAATGACAGAGATGACAAATCACAGCTCCCCAAAGCTTATCAGCCAATCTAACAAAGGGGAAAAAAATCAACTTAGATACTATTATATGGGTTTGAGGAAACAGGATGAGAGCTCAGGAAAAGTCACTTTATAAGCTCAGGTAATTAACAGTCACTGAGTTGTGGGCCTTCTTAAGTAAAGATGTCACATGCTCAGAGTCAGGGACAGTTAGAAGCTGCAGAATGTCCTCACCTGCTGACTGATGAAAATGACTGACGCTGGGGTGCCAGCTGAAAAATCAATTATTCCCATCTACTAGGCAACTGCCCCCTACACAGTCAGCAGCAGCAGGTGACAGGCAGGGGAGATTGCTAGTTTGTTGTTAACATGCATTATCCATTTCTCTGGCCTTGGTGCTTTACAACAGCAAAACCAACAGGCTGCTCCAAACTAAGAAAGGGAGAAAGTGGGCACCAACTCCATGCCAAGTGCCAGAACCACCCTAAAACTCAGCCACAGACAAATGACAAGTGAGAAGATTCCTTGTCCCACCATCTTTTTCCATATTCTGTGTCTTTCCTATTCCTCACAGTAATAAGAAAGAGAAACCAAAGTTTTGTGTATTCCTAATAATTAAGGCCATTTTTGTTAAAAGGGGGAAAGTAGGGATTCATTTTCAAAAGCTCCTCAGCTGGTTTTCAGCCTACTCACCACTTGCCTTATGTCCTGGTGGCCCCAGAAGTCCTCTTTCAGTATGTGGAGTTACCTTTCCAAAGGGCAGAACTGAATAAGTAAAGATAAGGAGTTCAGAAAATTCATTTCAGTACTTGCCAAGCACTGTAAATAAAGAAAATATAGAGCCTCTTCTGTCAAATCATTTATGTTTAAACTGTATTTTGAGAAAATATTTGTCTGGTTCTAATGTCTGCTGCTGTTTATAAATAAAAGTTACAGAATTGTGGGGATGCAAAATGATACTGCCATTTTAGAAAAGAGTTTGGCAGTTCTTATAAGGTTAGATATACATTTACCATATGACCTAGTAATTTCACTCCTAGAGGAAATGAAAATTTATGTTCTCATAAAAACTTGTTCATGACTGTTTATGATAGTTTTGTTCACAATATCCTAACTTGGAAACAATCAAAATTTTCCTCCACTGGGAGATGTGGAATGGGTAAACACACTGTGGTACACACATAGAATGGATCATTGGTCAGTAATAAAACAGGGACAATAATAAAATTACACTAATATTTTAAGGAAGACAAATAGAAGGATACATATACCTGTTCAAGATAGAGTCGTAACGGTGGCAATTTTCCCTAATCCATAGATTTAGTGTAATTCCATCAGAATTTCAACAGTTTTTCATGTAGGTTGATAAGCTAGTCATAAAATTTTTATGGAAAAATTAAATTCCAAGATTAGCCAAGAAATTTTGAAAAACACCAGCAGATTTGCTCTGCCATCTACCTGGAATTATTATGAGTAGAACAGAGTTGAAAAAGGGTCCCAATTATTAATTTTTATTGGAATATATTTACTTCACAAATCTAGGTAGAAAAAAGAACTCAAGGAATTCCTCTTCATTGGTAAACTACTCAGTCTCTCATCCTGATTACTGATACATTTTCCTGTCTCAACATTTGCTTATGCCACATTCTCTCCTTTTATTTCCATGCTAGAATTAAAATGCTATCTGGAGAAGCAACAGACAGGACTTTGAAGAGTACATCACTCTTTGCAAGACCCTAGTACCATGGACAGAAGCACTAGCCCTGCCTATCCAAATAAAAATGCATTCATGTCTGCTCAATTGGCAAAACCTTTCCTCCAAAAGCTTCCTGAAAGAGATCAAACAGGCATGGATGCTGTACTGAGCACTAGACAGCAAAATCAAGAGACCTAGATAGAGATTGACAAAATCTGCCAGTAATTCATGACATGATCTTAAATGAGCTACTTCACATCTGTCAGTCTCAGCAGGAAAAAAGTCAAATCAGGTAGCTCAAGAGACTTCCAAAGTGTTGGGATGCTGAAGAGAATCAACAAGGAGTTGAAATACCCAGACATTAGCAATAATGGAAAGCTACTTCCTCCTTTAGTCCTGAAGAGGTAAGAGGAGAAGGTGAGGGTTTAACAGGGACCCACTGAGACAAGCTGTAAAGGAGGGGAAGAATGAGCCAAAGCCAAAAACCACATCACAAAACGTGGAAACATCAATTCTCTCCTCCCCTCCTCAATTTCCTTTTGGTATCTTCCATTAGCTAAACTCAACAGGCTAATTGGAAAGAGAGTGTAAGTGATGGTGGTCAGCCTCTACAACTCAGGTCAGGGTACAGAAGGACCACAAATTGATCCTAGAAAGAGTGGAATGAAGAGAGCAAACTAAGCATTGCAAGGACCATGCTATTTACTAAAGGTATGTAGACTGGCAACTTCTAAAATCCCTGATACGTAAAAGAGTCTAGGAATCGACCTAACTTTTGAAACCTCCCTCCATGTTCTCTAGAAGCCAGACTTTCACACAGAATAATTCTTATTTCCTCAAGAATGGAATTCTCTTCAGTCTTTGGGCTAAAACCTGTTTCTCATTCAGCTAAATTGAACTTTACCCAGTGGGAGACATTCAATATCCTTAGTTAGGCACGAGCACCTCAGTTGCCTATAAAAACTTTGACCAAGATGCTTGAAAGGAATAAGTATATGACTAAATTTTGATTTCTGATTTCTTCAGTTAAAGAGTTAAAGCTTTTAGAGATTTGTTCTAAAAAGAAAAAAAGAGTACAGCCTTCAGGTAGGGGTTCCTTCTTCACTCTGCCATCTTAGCGTATAGAGTTATGAATAAATATCTGAATATAATACAGACAAGAAGCAAAAAGAGTCTGAGATTCTCCAGTTTTTAAAAACTTATCTTTCACTCTGTGTGTAACATATTCCTGTCCTGACTTCATAACTATGCAAGGGGTTATAAGTAGGTATGTATGTATACGTATTTATATACAGTTCCAGAACTGAAACACGATTACATGGAAAACTGGGTCACTTGAAGATAAATACAGTTTAATTTCAGTTCTTAGGACACTGATTAGGACATATGACACCTGTTTTACTTTGATTTTTTTTCCCCACAATCCCCCAAAGGACAGACTTTATCCTTCCCTTAAACTCAGAAAATGTTTAATCTCTGTGTATGTTTCCAGCTGCAATGGAAGTAGAAACAACTCCGCCAACATGAGAAAGAGCTACAACGTGGGAGCAAGTCAAGCATGGCTTTCAGCAGTTGTGCTGAAGTTGTGCTTATAAGTTCACCAGCTATATATTCGACATGGCACTGGTGTTGCCGCCCAACAAATCCTAAGTCCTGTAGCTGCCCCCACTCAACTCTCAGTGGTAGCTGTGTCCAGGGTGCTTCTCGGGAGGATGTAGATGGCATTGAGGGCTTCCGAGGTGGCTCAGTGGTAAAGAATCTGGCTGCTGATGCAGGACATGCAGGTTTGATCCCTGGGTCAGGAAGATCCCCTGGAAAAGGGAATGGCTGCCCACTCCAGCATCACTGCCTGGAGATTCCCACGGACAGAGGCACCTGGCAGGCGACAGTCCACAGGGTCACAGAGTTGGACTTGACTTAGCAACTAAACAGCAGCAGCAGCATGTGGCATTGAGGTTGCTTCTCTCTGTCAAAACCCTCCTGTTCTTCATCCGTCAGGCGTTGAGCTGTTAGACTGTCGCTTCAGTGTGACAGTGTACTAAGCTGCTCATCTGGGGCTCCCAAACTGAAAGGAAGGGGCTAAGTCACATGTGGGTTGCTGACACGCTTACAATTTATGGTGTTCTTCCCATTTAAAGACTGCCAGAAGCTATTCCCTGGATATACCGTTGGACAGGTGGCTGAGTTTGAGCCAATTTTCTGAGCTGTTCCATGTAGCAACCACATAGCTAATTTGCCTTGTGGCCTGAAGATACGGGCTCTCTGGCAGTATTCAAAGGGCTGTACTGAGCAGATTCTCAATATCGCACAAGAATAACTGCAGCTCTGACCCACCTCCAAGGCCTGAGGCAAAGTACAAAGTAAATAGACTCTTCTTGGAGCCTTTCCTTCCTTCTTTCTAAATCGCCTTTCCTTCTACCTCCGACCCCCATCATGCCCTCGTATAAAGCCATCCTTTTTCATCTGCTTCCCATTCTGCCCTCATAATGATCTATGACTCTCTAAAGCCCCAGTCTGAAGGACCCATCAGTGGCTAACTTTCCCCCAAAGAGTCTCTCAATCCAAAATCATTTCTCCCTCCCTAACACCTCACAAGAAGTGGATGATGGAGAAACTTAACATTCTCTAGAAATACCTTGATTTTGAGGGGAAAACCGTTAAGTCAAAATAATATAGCACTCAAAGAAAATAACTAGGAAATGTGCTTTTCCATTTTCAATTAACTTTGCCTCCCTAAACTGTCCAGAGGGAAGACAGTGGAGAAAGTGGGGAACTCTAGCATTTTAAACTTCCTTTAGCAAAGGGAGAAGTAACTTCCTGTCTGACTCCCTCCAGGGAGAAGAAATGAAGGAAGGCACTACTCTTCCTCCTTCTGGAAGCCATCAGCCACTTTAGGACAGCCTATATCTACCTTACAAAAAAAGGTTTTAATGTGGTCATTAAATCTATTCTAACAATTTCTATTAAAATATCCTTTTTGAAAATGAGTTTATGAAATGTTTGACACAGACTCCTCACCTCCAAATTTATGCCACTAACTACATAATTTGAAATTACTCTTTTTAAACTAAATTTAATTACTCTAACTACTCTTTAGCTTTGGGGATATCATCTTGCTCTTGTAATTATCCTAGCTTTCAGTTTTACCCCATGTTATCTATCCTAATACTTTTTTGAAAATAAATGTACTGTAAGTAAATGTCAATAAAGATATATTTGAAAGAACTCCGCAGATGATGAATATAATTGTTCTGATTCTTGAAACCAGCACTGAGTTAAATATTCACGTGGGGCTAAGATATTAACCTCTAAGCTATAAGAGGACCCAGGACTGAAAAAGTTAACATATCACTTAGATGTTAGCAACTTACTCCATAGAATTGGCCTCATCAGCGATTACAATAACTCACACACATTCAACAGAATGACCTTTGCAAAGCTTATGGCTCAGACCAAACTGTCAACTCTCTTCCTTGAAAGATGGCTCCATCTAAAATGTCTCAACTTTCCAACTGACTCCACCCTATTCCTACTGACATACTAGAATGCAGGAAGACCATCGTAGATCATTTCTTATTGCATTGGGTGCTTTCTGAAAGAAGGAGCAAGACTGGCAAACAGCAACTGAAAAATCCATTAAATAAATCTATCAACAAAATGCAGAATAAGCTTGAAAAATAATGAGACCATTGCTGAATGAGGCAGATGGCTTGGCAGCCCCAAAAGACTAACATCAAACATTCATTTCAGTTTTTATCTAGCTTCACTAAATTAGTATGTGAATTCAAACATTTGTCTTTTGATATTTCTTTCCCGGTCGTGGGAACTATGTGAGTAAGGACCACTAGCAAGAGAGGAGGAAATGCTAGCCAAAGAAAATGGCACTTGTAAGTCATGCTGACACTAAGCCTTATAGGGGTATAATAAAATCTATTGGAGACCTTCCATCTATACCTCAAAGGCCCAAGGACATATCTGAGTTCTTCTCTCATATGTAATTATCCATAATTATTGCCCTAAGTTTTTCAAACTTTACCACCACATTCTTTGTGCACTGCAGTAGAATCCTTGCCATGCCATTGGTGAACTGATCTTCAAAGATACTCACAAACAGGAGAAATAGACTTACTCTATGAAAGTTCAAAAAGGGGTGGTAATTAAGAGGAGAAAAATCTCTTGCTAGTCACATACATAAAATGAGAGATACAGCCATATTAAAAGACACAGCCCTCAAAAGTTTACTATTCAAGAATATCAGAACTTGGTCACCAGACCATACAAAGACTATACTAAAGATAGGTATGCACATCCCACAAGATTCACTTAGATTTTCTACTCAAAAAATGAAAACTTCAACACACTGAATATTTATAGGAGACCATAAAAGAAAATTAGCAGTTAAAAAAGGAAGCCACTACAAAGGAAAGGATTTGTCATTCACTCTGGAAAAGTCAATGCTAATCTCTCTTTTAAATGACTCATTATGAAAATAAAAGATGTTCAAAATGCATCAAAAGAATATGTGAGCAGGATTAAAGACAAATTTAAGACTGGCTTTATTCTCTTTTCAGGGCTGTCAGTCAAAAGTATTCCTGTTCCTGGGGAACTAGGGAAAAATTACCTCTCTAGTCATCCCACAGAACTCATAACCCTAATGAGAAGAAAAATGATGATTCGTAAGCATAAAATACTGACATATGATGTGAGGCTGTCTTCAGTGAAGAAGTATTTCCAGTTAGACAAGAACTGAACCACTTGTATAAGGGATTTATAAGCTTTATTCTTGGTATCCAAGCTGAATCTGTGTGCTAAAATCTAGGCCACAAAACCTGAAAGACTCACCCAAGTGTGTACAGTATATCCCAGAAGGAAAAATTACCTGAAAGGAAATACACTAAAGTGTTATTTTAGGGACTTCCCAGGCAGTTTAGTGGTTAAGACACCAAGCTCCCACTGCAAGGGGCGTGGATTCAATCCTGGTCAGGGAACAAAGATCCCACATGCCACATGAAATGACCAAAAAATAAAGAAACGATTCTTTATAGTAAAGTCCCTCCAGTAGGTCATGCATTAATCTTGAACAACCTTCTGCAGTTTCCATACTTGTTATAATAGCATATACTATAATCAGAAACAACACTCTGCATGTTTTCCAAATGTTAAGATAAATTATAGAGATAAAATCTTTAAATTGTTTCCCCTATTTTCTAGTTAGGTAAATAAGGCCAGCTTCATCCAGGAGGTTCTCACATGAAACATTCTCCTAGTATCACTTAAAACTGCCATTTCTCTTCCTTTTAAACCCTCAAGACCTGTCAAACCAAGAAACTGTTACCCCATTTTAACTTCAAAAATGTATAAAATATCTTTGCATATAGAGTTATTAGTCAAAGCCTAAAATTACAAAGTGTTTCTTGCTTTAGCTCTATTTCTCAGGGAACATAGAACCAATAAAGGAGGAGTTAATAGATAAAAGGTTTTTCCTCTAGATACCAATTGTGTTACATCGATTATAATGTAAAATTCAAGTGTATAGAAATTCACTTGACAGCTACTAAACAAGACAGCATGAACAAGAGTAATCTAATATATACTAATTTCAGTGGAGAAAATAAATGTTTGTGGGAGGGGGGAGTTTAAAGTGGCATTTAAATATAAGTACTATTGTAAGTACTATTTCACTGTAAGTTCCCACTGTGCCTCATACAATGCTCAGCACACAGTAAATAGTCAAGTGGTTTAGTGGAAAGAACAGTGGATTAGAAGTCAAGAGGACTGGATTCTCGCTCCAGCTTCACCACTATGTAATTAGCTAACTTTGAATCTATCATTTTATCCATTTTCTCATCAGTAAAATAGGAATTGAATCTACCTCGCCTGCCTCAGAGGCCTGGGTGAAGATGAGAGAATGAATGAGAAGGAACATTTTATTTAAACTATAAAGCATTTTTCAGCTCACTAATTTACCCCTTTATATAATCCTGCTATGGAAATAAAAACTTTATTATAAAATTACATCTTATCATCACTAAAATTCCCCAAGATCAATAATAATCAACTCTACTTGCTTCTGTAAGTACATTTTGGGACATGAAATGGTTGGGTGTTAAAGCATCAAGGATACTTGAAAGGCTGTTCTCTAAGTTATTTGAAATTCTTAATACAATTTTAAAAGTTCCCTCTTCTGAGAATCAAGCCATAGTTACTTAGAGTTTTGACAATTGACACACCTCATGGGACCAAGCAAGAATTTTGTTTCTTCTGTCAGCCCCGCACTGTTGAAAGAAGAATGGTGCAGGAAAATTCAAAATAATTCATTTTTATTCCTCCTTGGAGTGACAAAAAGATACTGAGTAAAATTTAAGTTAAAATTTAACTGAAACAACTTTTAGACTGATAGGCAAGTAAAGCAGTGGTGTCAAAGCTTTGAAAATGCTCAGAACATAACCACACAGAGTTGGTTCACTTTATATACCAGCATTCAACAAACTTTTCCTATAAAAAGGGTCAGGAAGTAAATAATGAAGGCCTTGCAGACCATGTAGCAACTGTCATAGCCACTGAACTCTGTTCTTGTCATGTGAAAGCAGTCATAGGCAATACACAAAAATACACTCTAATAAAATTCATTTATGAATGTTGAGTTTCATATAATTTTCAAATGCTAGGAAACTTTATATATAATTATAAAAATTATTTTCCCTTTGATTTTTTTCAGTAATGTAAAAGCATAAAAACTATCCTTATTAATAGCTTTCAAGCTGTAAAAAACAAGTCATAAGCTGGATTTGGCCCAGAGAACGATCCTTGTTTTAGTCAAAGAAATCACATGAATTTAGGCCAGGCTCCCCAGAAGCAGATCTGAAGAAAAGAATCAGCGTACAAGTAATTTATTAAGGAAGTCCTGCCATAAGAAACCAGTCAAGGAGAAGAGGGAGCAAAGAACAGAGAAGAAAGAGAAACTATAAGAGTCACATCTCAAGATGGCCCTCAATGGGGCCTTCCCTGGTGGTCCAGTGGCTAAGACTCCACACTCCCAATGCAGGGGGCCTGGCTTCGATCCCTGGTCAAGGAACTAGGTCCCACATGCCACAGCTAACAATTCCACATGCCACAACTAAAGAGCCCGCATGCTGCAATGAAGACCTAAAAATCCTGCATACTGTAACTAAGACCTGGTGCAGTCAAATAAATAGATAAATGTTAAAAAAGAAAAGATGGCCCCCAATGGTTCCCACCTACTGCTATTCACACCATTGTGTAGTTCTCTCCCACAATGTACCAGAGTTGGCCTCTGCAATGGAATACAACAAAGATTATGGTGTGTCATTTCCACAATTAAGTTATAAAAGACTGCTGATTTTGGTCTTGGGCTTATTCTCTCTCTGTGTGTCTTGCTAGCACTGGAAAAATGCAGCTGTCATGCCCTGAAGACATTCAGGCAGCCCTGTATAAAGGTCTACATGGCCAGAAATTGACTTCCCCAGCCAAAAGCCATATGAGTGAGCAGGAAAGCAGATCCCCCAGCTTCAGATGACCATTAACACCAATTTAATGAGAGATCCTGAGCTAGAACGACCTAGTTAAGCCATCCCAGATCTCTGACCCTCAGAAACTTCGTGTTAAAATATTTTTCTTGTTTTGAGATGCTAAGTCCTATGCTAATCCTTCACACAGTAATCAGAATTTCAAAGCCATGCAAGGAGGTGGTCTCTGAAACCTCAGGGGGCCTCCGGAATTTAAGTTCCTCCTCAGAGTTGCCCAAACAGCAGAGACAAGGGGGCTGGAGATTTACAAGTCTATCACCCATGAGGCAAGAGCCACTCCAGGGAAACATAAATTCCCAGGCTCCTCTATTTCTCAGCATGTGAGGGGCAAAAGTGGGGGCATACCACAGAGAATGAGTCTCAGGTGATGTTTTGGTAGTTAAATGTTTAAAAGGTTTTTGGTGGGAGGGATCTGGATACAGCGCTGACATTATCGACTATAGGCCATTTCTTTTTGGAGATACAATTGACATACAACACTGTGTGAGTTTAAGATGCACAATGTGTTGATTACCACCATAGCATTAGCTCACACCTCTCTCACATCACATAATTAGCATTTCTTTTTTGTGGTTAGAATGATTAAGATCTAGTCTCTTAGCAACTTTGAAGTTTATAATATAGTATTGTCTATAATCACCATGTTGTACATTAGATCTCCAGGACTTATCTATAGTTGCAAGTTTTTACCCTTAAACAACATGTGCCCAACTCCCCTACCCACCCTCTCCCCAGCCCCTCAGCCCCTGGTAACCACCATTCTACTCTCTGTTGTTACAAGTTTGGCTTTTCTAAATTCTACATATAAGTGAAATCATGTAGTATTTGTCTTTTTCTGTCTGACTTAGCTCACTTAGCACAACACACAATGCGCTATTGGCCATTTTTATGAGTTTGTCGCCTTTAACGCAAGTTTACAACATGTTGTAAATGAAATTTACTTACCAACAAGGCTCAGAATTCCAATTCACATTCCATCCATGTCCCAAAGACAAGCTGAACATAAAGAATTCTCACCAGGACAATCAGATATTGATGCTTTAGATAACCTAACATGAAGACAATCAATAAAATCACTTTGCCAGTTACAGATGTTAAATGCTGAAAAACATCAAAAAGTTCTTTGCATGGCCACAGATAGCAATTTTCCTGGGTATGGAGAGCTAGCCTCTAAATTCCTACATAAACTTTTGTTGTTCAGTTGCTAAGCTGTGTCCGACTCTTTGCCACACTATGGACTGCAACACTATGGACTGCAGCACACCAGATTTCCCTGTTCTCCACTACCTCCTGGAGTTTGCTCAAATTCATGTCCATTGAGTCGATGATGCCATTCAACCATCTCATCCTCTGGCGCCCCCTTCTGCCTCTGCCCTCAATCTTTCCCAGAATCAGGGTCTTTTCCAATGAGTCGGCCCTTTGCATCAGGTGGCCAAAGTATTAATAAACTTAGGACAATAAAAGTTTATAATAAATTCTTTAGTAAATCAAATAACAAACTAAGTATCCATTCCCTAACCAATATTAAAATTTTAAAATCAACCCTGGTATTTTTAAAAGGAAAGTTGAAATAGTGACCATCTCTAAATCTTAAATATCCCTCCTCATCTCTACAAATTAACCCACTTTTCTTCTAGTTTATAAGGAATTCAAACTGGACCACAAAACTTGGCACAACTGTAATCCTGCTGAGCACTGACTATTTTAAGCTGCCACAAGGGCAAAATGAAAATGGCATGGACGGCTGGACAGCAGAGCCAGAGAGCTGTCAGGACATGGCTCAGAGCTTAGGTCCCCAGGATTCTGCAAAATATAAAGGGATACTGAAGCACCAGGGAGGGTGCCAGTTCAGAGAGACCCCTTTGAGATGTTTCTCCATCCTCAAGCAACACACACACACACTATGCCAGCGATTTTTATTTACCCCCAGATCCATGTCTTGTTCTTGCCCAGCTGTGTGCCATATTACAGACTGGCTGATCCCTGCGGGCCAATCTCTGCAGCCAACTGGTTCTTGGCTTGTTCCCACCAACAGGAGGGACAGTCAGAAGACCGGAGGGTAGGAGAAGGGGAGAAGTCAGGGATCTTCCCCTAACTCTTTGCTGCAAGGCAGTAACTCTGTCTCTACGGCTCCAGCTCCAATGGAAAGTCCCTACCCACTAGCTCCTGCCAGAGCTCCTCAGCTTCCATGCTCTCCTAACACTCCTGATTCCTGCTGCTCTTTAGCCAAGGGGTAGGAGTAGCTTCCTCATATGGTTAATTTCCGTGTTGCCTCACAATCCCCTATTTGACTTCTCAGCTCTTCCACCTCCTGTGTAGCCAATTCCTCATACTGATTTTCCTCTATTTGAAGTAACTGAGGTGGTGTCTCTTTTGCCAACTGAACCCTTATCCACCTACTGGGCATGTCTGGACTCAAATGGGGATCTCAACACTGGTACACAGGTTTCAACAGTCAAACTATTCCTATTAACTTAATATATATCAAACAAGGAAGCAAGAAGCTGTTTTTGAGCCCCAGATTTGGGTGTGCCTGCCGTTGTACAGGACACACCAGGTGGGGGGGCCTCAGGGTCTCTGAGGATCACATCCGTTACCTAAAAAGCTTTTGAGAATAGCTCACTTGGTGCTTCTGGTTGAGGTCTCCAAGGTCTGCTTCCTTGGCTTTCCTGGAGGCTGCAGCTTTGTTCTCACAGTTTCTCAATATTCACTTAAGCTGTTATTTCTATGTTAAACCACTTTATTTCTTAATTATCTAGAAAGACTCTGTTTTATTGACCAACTCCAGAGTAATACACCATATAAGTGTACTTTAAGTATATTGTGTCAAAACCTAACCAAATAGTGAGATGTGAAATTGGAATTGTTTTTATTTGACATTCCTTTGTCTCTCAAAGTAACGAACATGACTGAAGCAGATACTGTAAAGTTGTCCAATTTGACATCATTCCAACCCTCTCTTGTCTCCTTTTACTATAAAGTCAGGAGTGCTGAAAGCTCACCTTTTCAGACTCCCTCACGTCTAGGGGTGGCCACGTGACTCAGTTCTGTCCAATCAAACACAAGTACAAGTCAACTGGCGCTCCTTTCCCTCTTTCTCTTGTCTGGATCTCCCTCAGTGCGCAAAGTGAAACAGCCACTGGTTATGACGGTACAGCACAGAGAAGAAGAACTTTATCCCTTCATGGCATCCTCAAGCTGCTTTCTCCCAGACTTCTGAAGCAGTAGACAAATAATCCCACTAATTTTTTAAAACACTATTTGTCAGTTTTTCTGGGATTTTTCTGCCAAAATGCAATCCCTAACTGATACAATTATGTGTAAAGAAGAAACTGTGCTATTTTTTAAAAATAAGATTAGCTTAAATTTATTGAGTCTCAAAATACACTCCCTGCTGGGTAAAAGCCATGTGTGTCTTGTAATTTTCCACTGCAATCATTATTTAGAACAATGCATCTTTATCGAGCATGAAAATAACTTTCTTTACAGTTGAAATTTACTTTACAAAATAGACATGTTGCTAGTAAAGCCTACTGAAAAGTTAATTATATTTTAATGTACATCAGAAAAAGTTACTATTTAAACTGTTGGTAAATATTTTTATAATGGAAACAATATTTTAATTTATCTTAAATCCAAATGTTCAAATATCACATTAGTTTTACACAGGACCTAAGTATATAACTCTTTTTTGAATTTATTTATTTTTAATTGAAGGATAATTGCTTTACAACACTGTGTTGGCTTTTGCCATACATCAACATGAATCAGCCATAGGTACAGTATGTCCCCTCCCTCTTGATCCTCCTTCCCACCTCCCACCCCATCCCATCCCACCCATCTAGGTTGTCACAGAGCCCCCTGGGTTGAGTTTCCTGAATCACATAGCAAATTCCCCCTGGCTATCTATTTCACACATGGTAGTGTAAACATTTCAATGCTACTCTCTCAATTTGTCCCACCCTCTCCTTCCTCCACCCCTGTGTCCATAAGTCCATTCTCTATGTATGACTCTCTTTTACAGGTTTTCATACTGAGCTAAGAATTAAATAGAAACAAATTTTTTTCATAGAGGAATATCACACAGGTAAGGACATGTGAAGGGGTCCAAACTCTACAGCAGGAGAGATTTTCCCACCTGAGAGGCTTCTCAAGCTCAGAGGCAGATGTCAGGTGCTGCTGGATGTCCCCACCTGTCATCGTGGGGCAGCAGTTTCTCTGGTTTTTCCACTGCAGTGAGTTGAAGCCCATGGAAAAGGAAGGGAGAATGCAGGCAGGGATGGTGCTGTTCTTATCTCATTCTTAGATCTTCCATCTCCTACTCCCCCGGGCATTTGTCTCTCTTCTTGATAAGCCAGCAACCTGCTCCTTGACAGCATCTTTTATATGGAAAACTTTGCCCAAATGACGTACGTCCTGTCTCACTAATAGGAAGCTCTCCTCCAGCAAGCCTTACAGGAGACAAGAGAAAAGAAAGAAAAATTACACCAAAAGTACACAGTGATTTCCACTAATAACAAGACTCTGGTCCAGTGTCTATTGTTTCATGCTCAGACCACTGCCAAATTTTTTAGCTGGTCTTCTTAAATTCAGACTCTTTCATTCATTACTTTAGCCATCATATTCTCAAATGATTCTTATCTAAAACACTACATTCACCAAGATCTGTTTCTTCAAACATTTTCTGTAGCTCCCTGTAATCTACCACACCAAGCTCCAAGCCTTCATTCTGGTTTTCAAAGCTCTTAATGGCATTCCTCCTTCTAACTGAACCACATTTGCTTCCCAGTCCACTCAAACATACATTTGTCTCTCCTGGATCATTTTGCATGCTCTGGGTTGTGAATTTTTAAAAAAGAAAATCCACACATTTCCACTGGCTTTATTAATTAAAGACGTCTAATGTGGCAGAATTCATAGGGTTGATTAACTCAGTGTCTTCACAACATCGTCAAGTACCCTGGTTTCTTCCTCTCCTCTCTAACCTCCCAGGCCCATCAGCCCATCATCAGCAAGGAGCTCATTCTCAGGATCACACTCCTGTGCTCAAGTCATTCTATGCAACACTGTCCAGTGCAAGAAGAGAAGGCAATTCTGCCTCTTGTTCTCTTCTCAACAATTAGAAGATCTTTCCCAGAAGTCCCCACAGTGTCCCCTCATGACTCCCTGGCTACTGAATCATGTGTGCATGCCCAAACTTGGCAGGAGGAGAGGGACCACCATGTATAAGGGAGGGTAGAAAAAACTGGACTCTTCCAGCCAGGAAGAAGAAGGGACGACTGTGGGATAGGCAACCACAACATGGACAACACGCCACTTTGTTTTTATCCCTACAGGTCGGCCTCTTTCCAAAGTTTGTGCTTTGTTTTCAACATTCTAAGCCTTCCCTCCTCCTTTCCACCATACAAATACTTTCTATTCCTGAAGAGCATGGAGATGTAAGAATGAGAGTTTGCCACTGAGAGGTCAAATAGTCAAGGTTACATAGCCAGGAAGAGGCCTACCTGGGATTTAATCCCAGAACTTTCTAACCCAAGATCACATGTGCCCCTTCTGCCCTCTAATGCCCATCTTCCCTGTAAAAGTTTCCAGCTGCCATATCATTTCCCCAATTTTGACTTGACCCCAAGCAATTAACTTCCTCTCTCCCAAATTTCCACTGTAATAAGCAAAGAAATAGATAATATGGAAACATTCTTAGCAACCCTAGGAAACACAGAAGGGTGGTATATAGTGTAGATGGATTCAGTTAAAGAAAGGATTATCTAATGGGTCAACTCATGAGAAATAATGGATGGAATTTCACAGAAGCTCTCATGGCTAGAGTAGCTCTAAGTAGAAACAGATAGGCAGTGGGCCAAATGGGAAAGAAAAAACTCAAACATTTTATAGGAGTATATAAGCAAATATATAAGGGACAGGGAGAGACCAGTGGACATCACTGCCAGTTATGCTCAACTTGGGAGACAAAGGGGTTAAGAAAAGCAAGGGCATTGCCCTTGAAGACTATTAACAAGGACAAGCATGGCTTTGGAAGAAGTGGAGCAGGACTCACCATTGGCTTCAATAAACACGAAGGAGAAAACACTGAGGCCAGCAGTTCGTTTTCCTGCCCTGTGTCCGTTTCCTTTACAAAACACTCTTTCTATTCCTTCCAGTCAAGAAAGTCTAAACCTTCCCGTCTAAACCCCTATTTATCAAAGCAAAACAACAAACATATATAAACTTTTCCTTCTATCTTGTATTAAGCTATTTAAACTGAGATCCGCACAGCCTCTAACATATCAACCCCAGTAATGGTTAAGCATAAATATCAGGAAGAATAAATAGAAAAAACTTACTGAATGGAGAGAGTGAGTTAGAAGTTCAACTTATAAAGACCTTCTAAGGATTCAGGAAAAAAAGTTGTAAGGGACTTCTTTTAAAACATAAAGGAGAACAATATAAAAATCTTTCATTTGGATTTAGAATAAAATTCAAAATGACAATTTATTTCTAAAAACAGAACCACCCTCAGGTCAGGAAACATTTCTTTCAGATGAAAAATATACTGGAGCTAGATAGTCTACTGCAGAAAACTAAACTAGAGAATTAGAATGAGTTTGATAAAATTTCCCCAAACTCAGAAGAAATTGATATAAAGTTCAATGCCATGGGCAATGTGGGGGACACGGGAGAAGAATCTAAGAAACTGCATATCTGGACTATAAACTGCATGTCATTTGCCCTCTTGCTCTTGGGGATCTGAGTGCAAGCAACTTGGGCCCTGCTATTTCCATGACCCATGAAAGGCCAATGCAATCATCTCAACTTCAACTCATTGGGAGTTTAAGCTAGCAGTGATCTTCTGGTCCAATTTCCATATTTGGTCCCTATTTCTTGCCACATTAAACTGGACAGGATTCAGTCCCTTTACCAGCTCCACCAGAAGTCTACTCAGGATATTTGAAACTCATTATCATATGTCTTTTTCAATGCCTTCCTTCCCTTTCTCCTTCTCCCACCACAGTTCCTTATCCCCATCCTTCAAAACTGCCCTCATCCATTCATTCATTCAGTATCCATTATGCTGGCAAAACAACAGTGACCAAGAGAAGCAAGTCCCTGCCCTCATGGAACTTACATTTTAGTGGAGGATACAGAAGACAATTAACAAACAGATAATGTCAGATGATGTATTATTGGCACAAATTGAGTAGCTTAAAATAACAGAAACTTATCCTCTCACTGTTCTAGAGGCTAGATGTCTGAAATTCAGATGTCAGCAAGGCCAAGTTTCCTCTAAAGCGTCTAAGGAAGAATCCCTCCTTGTTTCTTCTTTCAGTAGTGGCCAGCAGTCCTTGGCATTCTTTGCATTGTGGCAGCATAACTACAGGCTCTGCCTCCATCTTCATGTGGTCTCCTTTCCCTGTGTAGTTCCTCTGTGTCTCTGTATCTCTCTCTCTCTCCTAATAAGGACACCAGGCATTTGATTTAGGACCTCCCCTAATCCGGTGCAATCTCAGTTTGATTATATTCGCAAAGCTCTTAATTTCAAATAGGTCATATTCACAGGTACCAGAGGTGAGGACTTCGTTATGGGGCGAATTGTCTTGCCCCCAAAATTCATACATTGAACTCTTAACCCCCAGTACCTCAGAATGTGACTATCTTTGGAGACAGGGCCTTCAGTTCAGTTCAGTCTCTCAGTCGTGTCCGACTCTTTGCGACCCCATGGACTGCAGCACGCCAGGCCTCCCTGTCCATCACCAACTCCCAGAGTTTGCTCAAACTCATCCTATCCATCGAGTCGATGATGCCATCCAACCATCTCATCCTCTGTCGTCCCCTTCTCCTCCTGCCTTCAATCTTTCCCAGCATCAGGGTCTTTTCCAATGAGTCAGTCCTTCACATCAGGTGGCCAAAGTATTGGAGTTTCAGCTTCAGCATCAGTCCTTCCAATGAATATTCAGGACTGATTTCCTTTAGGTTGGACTTATTGGATCTCCTTGCAGTCCAAGGGACTCTCAAGAGTCTTCTCCAACACCACAGTTCAAAAGCATCAATTCTTCAGCACTCAGCTTTCTTTATAGTCCAACTCTCACATCCATACATGACCACTGGAAAAACCATAGCCTTGACTAGACGGACCTTTGTTGGCAAAGTAATGTCTCTGCTTTTTAATATGCTGTCTAGGTTGGTCATAGTTTTTCTTCCAAGGAGCAAGCATCTTTTAATTTCATGGCTGCAGTCAGTCACCATCTGCAGTGATTTTGGAGCCCCCAAAAATAAAGTCTCTCACTGTTTTGTTTCCCCATCTACTTTCCATGAAGTGATGGGACTGGATGCCATGATCTTAGTTTTCTGAATGTTGAGTTCTAAGCCAACTTTTTCACTCTCCTCTTTCACTTTCATCAAGGGGCTCTTTAGTTCTTCTTCACTTTCTGCCACAAGGGTGGTGTCATCTGCATATCTGAGGTTATTGATATTTCTCCCAGCAATCTTGATTCTAGCTTGTGCTTCATCCAGCCTGGCATTTTGCATGATGTGCTCTGCATATAAGTTAAACAAGTAGGGTGACAATATACAGCCCAGGTGTACTCCTTTCCCTATTTGGAACCAGTCTGTTGTTCCATGTCCAGTTCTAACTGTTGCTTCTTGACCTACATGCAGATTTCTCAGGAGGCAGATAAGGTGGTCTGGTATTCCGATCTCTTTCAGAATTTTCCACAGTTTTCTGTGATCCACAATCAAAGGCTTTAGCATATTCAATAAAGCAGAATTAGATGTTTTTCTGGAACTCTCTTGCTTTTTCAATGATCCAACGGATGTTGGCAATTTGATCTCTCGCAGAGGTAATTAAGGTTAAATGAGGAAACTGGGGTGGACCCTGACCCAATAGGACTGGTATCCTCATAAGAAAAGGTGATGAGGACACAGGCACATGCAGAGCGAAGACCATGTGAAGACAGAGGGGAAACAGTGGCCACCTACAAGCCAAGGAGAGAGTCATCAGAAGAAATCAACCCTGCCCGCACCTTGATCTTTGATTTCTAGCCTCCAGAACTGTGAAGAAATAAATTTCTATTGCTTAATCCACCCCATCTGAGGTATTTGTTATGGTAGCCCTAGCAAACTAATACAGATTTCAACATATCCTTTCAGGGGATACAATTCAACCCACAACAGTAAGTGATAAGTGGTATAGAAACCAGCAAAATAAAGGAGGAGGCTAGTGAGAGGGGCGGAGTAGGTAAAGGAATTCAGTTCTCCCCACCTCTAATCCCAAACTGGCTCACCCCAAAACTACCAGGGTACAGCAGAACAAAGAGCTCTTTCTATAACTGGATCTACTTTTCTTGGAAGGTAATTGGGAGAAAAACAGCAAAAAGTTCTGTTAAATGATATGAACAATTGTTAAGCACTTATTGTCAGCCAGCATGCCAAACTTTAACTGCATCATCTCAATGAATCCTTATCACAACCATATGCATTGAGTGCTACTATTTTCTCCATTTTATAGATGAGAAAAGAGACTCAAGACGGTCAGGTGACTTACCCAAGTCCAAATACCTAGAACATAGACCCTCTAATCCCAAAGTCTCCATTTGCAAGCACTATGACATACCACCTCCTCTTTATGTATAGGTTTTAAGTGAGCACTTGTTATATGTAACTGCTCTTTAGGATTAAGAATTTCTTTCAACTGTTAAGAGTACTGCATAACTGCATATCAGATATGTGTATGACTCACCACAGCTCTCCCTGTTTTCTGTTTTCAAATAAGAAAGGAAAGGGGCCTGTTGTTTGGGCTTCCTTACCACTAAGCCATTGATATTTTAGGGGAATAATTGAACTCAGCACTAGCTCGTTTTCTCTGTGAACTAGTATCCCCCGAAGATAGGTGACTTTTCAGGGCACACATGAAAGTGACTGTAAATTCAGTGCCTAAATGACACTTGGAGTTCCTTAGCCATCAAGGGAGAAGGAGGCTGCCTAGCTATAAAGCAGTGGTTTAAATCTCATCTTATACACAGGCATGTACATCTTGCAATTGGCATTTTTTAAGAATGAGGACAGAAAGGAGGGGTGGTATTTTTGTAAATAACAAGTGATATTTCTCCAAGAGAACTGCCATGATTGGTTTGCCTGCAGTGAAAAGTCACTTCCATCCCACACAGTCCAGCTATTATTCTCAGATTGCTGAAATAATGAGAAACATTAAAAAACAGAGTCAACCAATCAAAAAATGGGCCAAACATCCAAACAGACATTTCTCCAAAGAAGACATACAGATTTCTAACAAACACATGAAAAGATACTCAACATCACTCATTATCAGAGAAATGCAAATCAAAACCTCAATGAGGTACCATTACACGCCAGTCAGAATGACTGCTATCCAAAAGTCTACAAGCAATAAATGCTGGAGGGGCTGTGGAGAAAAGGGAACCCTCTTACACTGTTGGTGGGAATGCAAACTAGTACAGCCACTCTGGAGAACAGTGTGGAGATTCCTTAAAAAACTGGAATTAGAACTGCCATATGACCCAGCAATCCCACTCCTGAGCATACACACCGAGGAAACCAGATCTGAAAGAGACACGTGTACCCCAATGTTCATCACAGCACTGTTTATAATAGCCAGGACATGGAAGCAACCTAGATGCCCATCAGCAGACCAATGGATAAGGAAGCTGTGGTACATATACACCATGGAATATTACTCAGCCATTAAAAAGAATTCATTTGAATCAGTTCTAATGAGGTGGATGAAACTGGAGCCCATTATATAGAGTGAAGTAAGCCAGAAAGATAAAGACCAGTACAGTATACTAACGCATATATATGGAATTTAAAAAGATGGTAATGATAACCCTATATGCAAGACAGAAAAAGAGACACAGAGGTATAGAACAGACTTTTGGACTCTATGGGAGAAGGCGATGGTGGGATGATCTGAGAGAACAGCATCGAAACATGTATATTATCAAGTGTGAAACAGATCGCCAGTCCAGGTTGGATGCATGAGACAAGTGCTTGGGGCTGGTGCACTGGGAAGACCCAGAGGGATGGGGTGGAGAGGGAGGTGGGAGGGGGGACCGGGATGGGGAATACATGTAAATCCATGGCTGATTCATGTCAATGCATGGCAAAAACCACTAGAATATTGTAAGGTAATTAGCCTCCAACTAATAAAAATAATTGGGTGCTCACTTCGGCAGCACATATACTAAAATTGGAACAATACAGAGAAGATTAGCATGGCCCCTGCACAAGGATGACACGCCAATTCATGAAGCGTTCCATATTTTTGGGATCGGGTGGAGAGGGAGGTGGGAGGGGGGATCGGGATGGGGAATACATGTAAATCCATGGCTGATTCATGTCAATGTATGACAAAACCCACTACAATATTGTAAAGTAATTAGCCTCCAACTAATAAAAATAAATGAAAAAAAATAAAAATAATTGGGAAGAAAAATAATTAAATAAATAAATTTAAAAAAATAAAAAACAGAATCAAAATCAACCACCGAGATACATGACCATGTTCGGTCCCATGCAAATTTAGAGCCTCCAGCAGAACCGCGGTGTTCCCCTCAGCCAGCACCCCCATGCCTAGCACTCACAATATCCTCGTTTAAGCACTATCATGTTATTAGGACAGAGGGGCAAAGCATGGGTCAGTGTTCCCTCTGCACTTCCTGCTAGTAAAGAAGAATCAATCTCAGTCTTACCTCTGTCTGATGTCTTCCCTCATGCCTCAGCAGCAAAGTGGCCAGTATCTGAGTTCATGAAACAGCACTTCTTATAGACTGCACTTTCCATCCAGAAGGACCACTGTTGGACCCCACCCTCCTCCAGCCACATGACCAGTCCTCTTGTCACAGGGAGTTCAGTAGCATCAGTCAGCCACTGTATCCTAAGTGCCTATGACACAGCAGGCCCTGTGCTACAGGCCAGGCCTAAGCATCTTCCCAACATCCCTCACCATATGGTCCCTGACCCTCAGAAAGCTGACCTTTCAGAAGGAGACAGGGCCAGTCAGACAAGCAATTACAACAACATGGACTGTGTGGTCAACAAAATGAGGGTGGCCATGGAAACATACCTTGGGCAACTTACTTCTTCAACCTAAGCTGAGACCTGAAGGGTGAGTAGGAATCATCAGAGGAGTGTTCCAGGGGTAACAACATAGGTGAAAGTTCAAAGGAGAAGGTGTATCAGTAGGTTGCAGTCATTAAAAGAAGTTCGATGTGTCTGAAGCAAGGAGTTCAAGAAGCCATAGCTCACTGTGTTTCCCTGGACAGTCCATTCTCCTGCTCTTCACAGGATCTGCTTCCTCCAGCTTCACAGTGCCCCTTAATCCAACGTTCATCACCTCCCCTTAACTCTCACAACATGAAACCATGTACTATTTCATAGACAAAATAGAGGCCACCCTATAGGAACTCCCTCAGCTTCCTGCTACCAAACATCGAAAACTCCATCTATCTGTGTCCATCCTGAATGCTTTCCCCAACCTCATCCGTTACAGTACATTGAGGACTGCCTCTCATTCAAGGCCAATCTCTTGACGCTTTGGAGCCCATTTTCCTTTAGCCATCCCTAGAAATTTCCTTTTACATCATTCTGCTTTATCTTGTATATTCAACTTCCTTCCTCAAATAGACCAGGTCCACAAATTTGTTAAACATGATCATATTTCTTCTTTTTAAAAAAAAATTATTTCTATGCCATAATAAATAATGACCTATCTCCATCTTCTCCTTCTTAGTACAAGTTCTCCCAAGAGTTGTCTATACTTATGATCTCCATCTCTGCACCTCCGAGTTATTCTCCAATTCATTCTAACCTGGTCACCACATCTCCACACCACCATGTGGCTCATATTAAAGTCATTAATGACATCCACGTTGCGAAACCCAAAAAGGGCATTTTTCAGACTTCATCTTCTTTGAATCTCAAGAACATTTGACACTGTGATCCAATCAATTTTATAAATACTCACCATCCTTGGCTTCCAGACACACTCCTTTTTCTTATTTTCCTCTTACATTTCTCTTCATTCCTTCTAAGTCTCATTTTCATAGTCTATCCTCTACCAAGCCATTCAATGTCTGAGTTTTCCAAGACATAATTTGGGGCCCTCTTTTCTTCCCAATACTCTGTATGTAAAATCATAATCATGACTGTGATCACCAACTTTATGCAGTTAACTCAAAATTCATTCAATTATATTTCTGGCAGGTTCCAAAACTATATATACACATATCTGTTTACTTGACATTTCACTTCTTAATAGTTGTCTCAAATGCACCCCAAACTCTAACATGTCCAAACTCAAACCCTTCCGTGCCTTTCCTTCTACACAAAAACACACTCAAATAGTCCTTTTCAAGCATTTCCTACCTCAGCAAATGGTACCATCATCCATTTTCTCGAACCAGAATTACATGCATCATCTCTTACATTTCCCCTTAACTCCCTGCTTCCAAATTATTACTGAACCCAATTAATTTTGTCTCTGCCATGTCTCTTGAAACCATACCTTTCTCATCATTTCAGCTGTTACCTTCCTAATCCACTCTATCACCATCTGTTAACTAGACTATTACAGTGAGCTACACATTAACCTCACTGCAGCCCCTCTCACCTCTCTGCTTAGACTCATCTTTTCAAAACTCAAATCAGGACATACAGTGCCAGCCAAGTAAAAGTAAGCCCACCATGGTCTCTCTCTCTCCCAGTGATTATAACTAAATACTTGCAATGCAGTGATTACAACTAAATACTCTGGACACAGAAGGCAACTTTCTGAGGACTGTGCGAAATGAACAGCATGAAAATTGGGAGTGCTCGGGCCTGGTGCACTGGGAAGACCCAAAGGGATGGGGTGGAGAGGGAGGTGGGAGGGGGGACCGGGATGGGGAATACATGTAAATCCATGGCTGATTCATGTCAATGTATGACAAAGACCACTGCAATGTTGTAAAGTAATTAGCCTCCAACTAGTGAAAATAAATGGAAAAAAAAAAGAAAATTGGGGAGAGAAAAAAAAAGAAAATTGGGGAGAGAACTCAAAATTTGAAAAAGCCATCCATACGGTAGTGAATTGCGCACATTCCCCCTGTCACTATCCCCAGCTTTGATACCAATTACAAAACTGTACATGCATCCAGGCAGCAAAATGTCTGGGAGGAACTCTATATTTCTGACCACAGGACCAGGAAAGGAGGTGCTTGCAAGTGAAAGAGTATAGGAAAATTCCTACATATTTTTCTGTTTTCTCTCCTTGCCTTCCTCTATGGAGGATCTCAGTCATAAGACTAGACATTGGCATCATAGGCAAAACTCCAAGAGAAACTCTTGTCTTTCTAGATAGAGGAATTTTAAAAGAAGCCTATGGTGTAAATACTGTGAAAAATCCTTGGTTTCTCTCTCTTCTCACCACTTTGTACTAAAGGCAGTTGTAATCACACAGAAATGCATGGCAGCAGCACAGGAAATTAAAACTTTCAAAGAAATATTGCCTTTCTAGCCAAATGACCAGAAAGAGGGGCATCTGAGGTCCACAGGTGTGAGAAGAATACTGCAAAGGAAAGAGCTGGAAAAAGAATCCCTTAAGTTTGTGTATAAATGCTTCAGCTGTGCATGTATGGGACATATCCATAGCAATTAGGATCGAAAGATGTGAACAACATTATCAATCAACGTGACCTATCTGACATTTATAAGACAGTCAAAGCCAAAACCAAAACCACAAACCAGCAGATACTGCTGTATACCTATTATAATGGTTAAAACAAAAAGCTCCTTGACACTGGTCTTGGCAATGATTTTTTGGACATGACACTCAAAGCACAAGCCACAAAAGCAAAAATAAACAAGTAGGACTACATCAAACTAAAAAGCTTCTACAAAGCTAAAGAAACAATCAACACAAAAAAGAGGCAACCTATGGAATGGGACAAAGTATTTCCAAGCCAGGTATAATCAGGTAACAGTTTAAC